>NW_027210664.1:1515000-1610000 GCF_029030835.1 Brachyistius frenatus | reverse complement strand
AGCCTCAGAAAACTTCAGCGGTGAAAAGTCTGAATCGTTGTTTCAGCCGCTGTGACTTGAAATAATAAAATAAAACTCGTCAGCTCGGATACGTTTTGATATTTCCGGGCTCAGATTAAAACCGTGATGGCTGACGGACCTTTGAGCTGTTTTGCCATCAGGTCCTTTTCTAGGTTTTATTTTTTCACTTCAAAATTATACCCCGTCAATATAGCGGAGTCGTTACTATAGCAACACCAGCAAAAACCGGCTACGCGAACACCAGTGTTCGGATGTAACTCAGTACATCTACTATTTAACTTGACTTTATAAAACCTTTTAACTCTGCTACCTCCATCTCCGCTGACACTTCTGGATTTTATCATGTCAGAGCAGCATGTCGACATTTTGTGAAGTAGGTTTGTTTTCTTTCTTGCTCAGAGTTTTAAATAAGAAGATTGATACCAACTCTCATGTCTGAATGTTAGTCAGGAGAAAGTTAGCTTAGCTTAGCATAAAGACTGGATACAGCTTTTTACTAAGTCAATCTAAAGATGGACTTTATGCTAAGCTAACAGGCTCACAGCTCTGAACCTCATTCTGAATTGTGTCGATCTTCTCATTTAACTCTTATTGAGCTGTTTGTGTCGTTAGCTCAGACTTCAGTAGCTCCGCCCACCCTGCTCATGTGTTTGTGTCTCTTTAATGTCCCGTGAAGCCTTTCTACTAACCAATAACGGTGACTGCTGACTCTCACCAGGCCTGTCCCCCCTGTGCTCAGACTCGTCGTCTGGCTCAGAGGAGGAGGCGGGGCCCGGCGACGACATGTCGGGCATGGAGCACTGGATGAGCCGCCCCTCCCAGCTCGGCCCCGCCCACCTTGGCTCCACCTCCTCCTCGTCCTCGTCCACGCAGAGCGGAGGCAGCGGGAACGCCGGGCGGCTGGCCGACTCGCTGGCTCACGCGCACATCTCACACCTGGCGCACACACACCTGGCGCACACACACCTGGGCCAGTCGCACCACCAGCAGAGCCACCTGTCGCAGTCGCACCACGGTAAGGCTCCGCCTCCGGCGCCGCTCGGAGGGAAAGGAGGTATATTTATCTCGGTGAACGTGCATCACGTACGTGCACGGCTCCTCCCACAGTCCATTGTCACACACACACACACACACACACACACACACACACACACACACACACACACACACACACACACACACACACTGCATCACAGCTGCGTATCGTCCCTCCAGGTATCGGCCACCTGTCTCTGAAGAGGAAGGGCGCTCTGAGCGTGGCTGAGAACGGCGGCTCTCTGCGACGGTCCTGCGAGTTTGGATCAGACATGCTGTGGCCTCCGCCGCTGGAGTCGGACGGTAGGTCCCGACCCCAAAAATACAGGTTTGACCCGTCGCAGAGTCCCGAGTTATGTTTGGAGAAGCGGGGTTTAAAATTCTGTACGTTACATATCGCCATTTATTCATCAGCTCGAGGGTCGATTCAAAAGTCCAGAGAGTTTTCCTGTTGAACGCAGCGCAGCGACAAACACAGGAAGCAGCGACCTTCATCAGGAAGTGTTCAGAGTTCAACATCATCACTGAGTTCCACACGTTAACGTGACCGCTGGTACGTGAACATTAGTGATGTCACCATGGAAACCTGAAACTGGAGCAGAGAAACAGCAGATTTTGTGTCGGAACAGAAAAATGTTAAAAAAACGCTCGCTGACAGCCGAGTGTTCCTGAGCCCAAGCAGTGATTTCCACTATAGAACCGTGGTGGTTTTTAAAGCAGAGCTGCCTGAGGACCCAAAAATCAAAGACAACGTCAGATTTTGGGGTCAAACTCTGGAACTCAGTGATGAAGGCCGCTGCTTCCTGCTGCTCCGGCTGCGTCGCTGCGCTGCGTTCAGGAATCACAGGAGAGCGTAGTTTTGAGTAGAAGTCCAGCTCTGCCGGACCTCACCGACTCCCGTGTCTGACGGGAAGCGACTAAAAGTTAACCGAGGAACAAAATGACCATCGAATGGTGTCTAATAGACGCGAGTCACCGCCGGCCTCTTCACTGTCTCCCCTCAGAGAACCACTCGGCGCCCCCGGACGTGACCGGGTACTCGTCGGACTCGTCCCACTCCCACTCCCACACCGAGCGCCACCACATGGCCAACATGGGAACGATCGCCAGGAACACGCAGAAGTACGGCAACGCGGAGCGCATGGAGACCGGCGACGGTGAGAGTCGCCGCAAAAAAGAAAACACACACAGAGTGAAGATACCGGAGACAGTCGGGTAAAAATAGCAACTCTTTAATCAGGAAGTGAGCTGGAATTGGACCAGCGCCTTAGAGAACTGGCCAATTACAGCGTTTCTGTTGAACCTGGATGGACAGATTGGACTTTGGTCTTTTTTTTTTTTCTTATTACCCTCTATTTTTCTGAGCAAAGCTGACAGAGCATCTTTGTTCTTTTTCAATCACACAGTCACAGTTAGGAAACGGAGAGCAGTCTGTGGTCCTCTTGCAGCCACTTAGCAGAGTGTTTGTTATTCACTGATTTTAGAAAGCAGCCCTCAGATTTGGTCTTTCTGGTCCCGAGCAGCAAAAACAGACCTCAGCACTTGATCTCCGCAGGGCTTTGTCATCGATACGATCACGAGGACCGTCCCGCTAACCGCTCAGCCCTCCGCTCTCCTTCCTCCCCTTCGCAGGCGTTCCAGTCAGCAGTCGTGTGTCGGCGAAGATCCAGCAGCTCGTGAACACGCTGAAGCAGCCGCGCAGACCTCCGCTACGGGAGTTCTTCGTCGACGACTTCGACGAGCTTCTAGAGGGTCAGAAACCGTCCTCCGGTCTGTCTTTAGAATGAACACGGCTCGTCCAAATATGGTCACTTCCTGCTCCGAACTAGCAGAGATGGCGACGGACAAGATCTGAACTTCATAACGGCCGTTCGCAAAACCGACGGGTGACGTCACCGCTGGTTGCCGCCTGGCGGCGACCCAAATGTTTTACACAAGATTTTTAAGCCTCTCAAATTTAAAATGGGGCTAAAAAGCAGAAGGAAATAAAAAGTCGGACTTATCTAATCTAATAAAAGTTTGACTTTTCACCCTTTCGCTCTCATTTTTCAGAGGACCACGTGGAACCGATAAAACAGGAAACGCATGATGGTTCAAACAAAACACAAAAATCAGCACCAAGTTCAGTTTTTAAAGAGGATTTAAATTGTAGGAGTCTTTAAAAGAACACAGAAACGAGCGGATCGTTACGTCCGACTGCTGTTTGCTCATTCTTCCGTGCGTGTTTTCTATCTTCGTCTCTTCGTGAAACGAACCTCGGATTTCAAAAACACAAATTTTGTGGAGTTTTCTGTTTTGTTTCGGAGGCGGTTTACGAAGCGTTGTCAATATCTGCGGTGTGGTCATAAAAAGACGGAGTTGAACTTGTTTGGTTTAAACCTGCGCTCGTCTCTGGATTCATTCATCCGAACTCAACGTAAAAGCCAGTCAGCTGTTGTGCCCGTTCCCCTCAGTGCATCTGTGTTAATGACGGCTGCAGCTCATTAATTAGTGCGTCTCCGTGTGATTACAGCTTCCTCACTTTCCTTAAATGATTCCATGTGCTGTTTTTTTTTTTTTCTGACGACATCATCCGTCTCTTCGTCCTCCTCCAGTCCAGCAGCCGGACCCCAACCAGCCGCGACCGGAGGGGGCGGAGATGATGCCGGTGCGGGGGGAGGCGCTGGGGGTGGTCACCAACTGGCCCCCGTCCCTGGAGGCGGCGCTCCAACGCTGGGGGACCATCTCCCCCAAAGCGCCCTGCCTCACCAGCCTGGACACGGCCGGGAAGCCGCTCTACGTGCTCACATACGGTAACCGGAGCTCACCGTTTACTTCATCAGAGAAACCTCGAAAACAGCCGACTCTGATTTAAACACTAAAACTCTCCAGAAGCTGATCACTGACGTTGATATCAGTCAGGCGGCGTATGATTTGAAATGTTGTAATTCATTGTTGTTGATACCGAAAGGATGTTTTCCAGAAGACATTCTTCAGAACTTCATTTTGCCTCAAATTAAAAACGGCTTCACAGTGACACATTTTGTTCAAAGACATCTTCACCAGTAAAACATGCGGCCGTATTTTTTAAGGACGATCAGACGAAGTGTTGATGCAACACAGGTGCACAGAAAAAAACAAGGTTCCAGCTGTCTGTCGGCAATTCATCACACACACGAGGTTTCCATCTCTAATCTTCATGCAGGAATGTAACTCCTCCTTTTTTCCTTTTTTTTTTATTTTTTTTTTTGTACATGATGTCCTCTTTCCTCCGCACATGTCCACCAACGATCCATCCTTCCTCTCCTGTCGTCACTTCAGACTTTTTCTTTTTTTTTCTCCCTTTTATCAACTGAACGTCCTCAAAATAGAAATCCAAGACACACACACACACACACACACACACACACACACACACACACACACACACACACACTCACACCCTGTGAACTCAGTCTCTCTCCCTCCCTCACACCCTCGTCTTGTGTCCTGTTCCCTGCAGGGAAGCTGTGGTCTCGCAGCATCAAGCTGGCCTACAACATCCTCCACAAACTGGGCAGCAAGCAGGAGCCCATGGTGCGACCGGGCGATCGGGTGAGTCACACCCTCCCCCCTCCGACGCACGCACACACACACACACACACACACACACACACACACACACACACACACACACACACACACACACACACACACACACACACACACACTCTTCAGCCTGTCGTCTTCCTCCGTTTTCTCTCCTGCGGTTTCAGTTTGTTGGTTCCAAGAATCAGTGCAAAAGCATTCATTAATTAAACCTGATCAAACACGTGTCTATTAGTGTTTTTGAGATCTGTAACTTTGCAATCCGATTCTGCTGTTTTCTTCTTCTGTTTTGTGTTCGTCTGAATGAGTGTGTTTAGAAATCGAGATTGATTCCACTGTAAACGCCGAGTTAGCTTCGCTTAGCACAAAGAGTAGAAGCAGCACAGACTGTATATGAAAGTGAACGTAGTTTATGGGTCTGAAAAATGAGGCTGATGTTTTTAACAAAGTTTTAGGTTTTTCCAGCCTCTCTGAACCCGTCCTCTGTCCTCTGTCCTCTCGCTGTCCTCCAGGTGGCGCTGGTGTTCCCTAACAACGACCCGGTGGCCTTCATGGTGGCCTTCTACGGCTGTCTGCTGGCCGAGGTGGTCCCCGTCCCCATCGAGGTGCCCCTAAGTCGCAAGGTAACCGCCCCCCGTGTTGAAGAGCCCCACCCGGGCCAGCTGGCTGCGCTGCACAGCGAAATCAAACGCTCTCTCTCTGAATCTCCTCTTCACTCGCTGCATCTCTCTGATCCTCGTCCTCTGGCTTTAGATTTGACACCGAAGCCGTGTTGTACAGGATTAGTGTCTCTATGGGAGGTCAAGTAATTTAATGTTTCCCCGTGAGGCTGCAGCGTCACGTTAATCCTCTCCGGCTCGGGTCCACGTCGGTGTTTCACCTCTCAGGAGCTCCAGACTCCCCGCTGCGTTTCATCTCGCCACGCGTTTTGTGTTTTCTTTTGTGGACATCTCGCCGAGTAAACGTCATGGATCTTCAGTCTTCGGCTGTTTGATAGCAACAAGTCCTTCTGAGAAAATAATCCCGTCTGAGCCGGGAGCAGAAAAACACATCTGACACGCAGGAAACGAAGCGCTCCCGCTGCCATCACGGGGGAAAACGACAACGCCGTCATCAGTCGGGCCGCTGCAGCTGTTGATCTCCTCAGACCTCTGAAGGCCGGGGAACTAAATGCTGCTTATTTCACGTCAGTTTGTTGGTTTTAGTTTCGTCTCCCCCTCGTAGCTGCTCGTCTTTGCGGCGCGGAGACCGGCGCGGCGTTGGCATGGTTACGCAGTGATTACTTGCTGCAGCAGAAAAAAAATGCCTTTCGCTGCTCGTTCTGCGGCCTCTCCTGAACCCCACCCACCCTCCCCTGAGCCCCACCCACCCTCTCCTGAACCCCACCCACCCTCCCCTGATCCCCACCCACCCACCCCTCCCCCCAATTCTGCATCTGTGCTGCGGGATTTTCCAAAAGACCTGAGTTTGGCTCGGTGGAACAGTGCAGCAGCAGTTCAGCAAACATGCTGCACACGCGTGACGTTTCTGTAGATGGGGCAGCAAATGTTTTCATTGGAAGCAAATGTATGTTTTTTGTGTTGTGTTACTAAATGTTGTGTTTTTTTCTCCACTCTCTCCATCGTCCAAAAGGACGCCGGCAGCCAGCAGATCGGATTCCTGTTGGGCAGCTGCGGCGTTACCGTGGCGCTGACCAGCGACGCCTGCCACAAGGGTCTCCCCAAGAGCGCAACAGGAGAGATCCCACAGTTCAAAGGTCAGAGTGAGAATCATCCATCACAGAGGAGGGGGTGGGGGGAGGGGCACATAATGAGAGAGAGAGAGAGAGAGAGAGAGAGAGAGAGAGGCTGTCATTGAAGACGAATATATTAACTCATGACTGATTCTCATTAAACAGCTGCAGCTCAGTCAGAAGTTCAGAGGTCATTCCTCCACGTTATTGAACACATCTCTGATTAAAGAATATAAAGCAGGCAGGGCTCTAAACATGGCGGAGCAGCTTTTCAATATTTAGCTTTATGCTCATGGCCGCTGACAGAAGATCTTTGAAGCGTCTCAAACGTTTCGGTTTTTAAAAGCAGGTTAAAAAACCTTCCTCTTTCCACTCTGACCTCTCTTTCCTTCTGGAGGTCGACTTCTGCTCACCGCGGCTTTTAATAAACAGTCGAAGCTCCTGCTTCATGTTCACGTTGATTTGGCCCCGTGTAGATGTAGATGCCAAGTTTTGACCTTTTATCTCCAAATCGACTGAAAAATGAATCGATGAAATTAAAATGAATTTAAAAGCATGAAAGAAAAACGAGCACCTGTTGACAAAATCATTCAACGTGAAGCTGGAATAAAACTAAATAGTGTTTGACTGTTTACCTCCGGGTCTGAACTATTATTTATAATTTGGGAGTTGAAGGAAAAAACATGTTAAGTTGTTATATTTGTCTAATCAGCCTGAGTACTTCCTCTTGACGGGTGACATCACGAACCCTCTGTTTGCTCTCCGTCTCTGCAGGTTGGCCGAAGCTGCTGTGGTTCGTCACCGAGTCGAAGCACCTCTCCAAACCTCCCAGAGACTGGTTCCCTCACATCAAAGACGCCAACAACGACACGGCTTACATAGAGGTGAGCTCACAGTTCAGCTAACAGTAAAACACAGGCTGAGTTTCCTCTGGTCTCCATGGCAACCACTGCGCTGCTGATAAAATATATTTTTTTTAAACAGATTTAGCTGCATTATGTGTTTGTATGCAGCTTTATTTTATGCAGTGCATCAAAACAAAAGTAAATCAGCATCAGATTTATCAGTTTGTTCATAAACTTTAAGCAATTTCTGAAGAATTTTAAAATTAAGTAATCAAATCCTAATAAATCCAATCTAATATAATCCTATTCAATCTAATATAATCCTAATCAATCTAATAGAATCCTAATCAATCTAATATAATCCTATTCAATCTAATATAATCCTAATCAATCTAATATAATCCTAATAAATGTAATACAATCCTAATCAATCTAATGTGATCCTAATCAATATAATCCTAATCAATCTAATATAATCTTAATGAATCTAATATAATTTTAATGAATCTAATATAATTTTAATGAATCTAATATAATTTTAATGAATCTAATCTTAATAAATGTAATCTAATTTTAATTCATCTAATCTAATATTAATGAATGTAATCAAATTTGTATGCATTAAATATAATTTAATCTAAACTAATGTTAATGAATCTAATCTAATCTCATATTTCTGTGATTTGCAGCAGGATTATTATTACAGGAAGTCATCATATATTCCTCTTCATCAGTTTGGCATTTTATTTCTTTATCCTCGATTTTTAATTTTAATCTAATTCCCACAATTTTACTGCAAAAAAACAGAAAAACTCAAAAAATGTACGTTGCAAGTTTTGAGAAAAAGATGCAAAAATCAGAATCAACTTTGGCGGGACGGAACAGAATACGATTATTTGATATAAATTTGATCTGTTGTCTTCAGTATAAAACCTGTAAGGACGGCAGCGTGCTCGGAGTCACGGTGACGAGGATCGCTCTGCTCACACACTGCCAGGCTCTCACACAGTCCTGCAGCTACACAGAGGGTAGGACACACACACACACACACACACACACACACACACACACACACACACACACACACACACACACACACACACACACACACACACACACACACACACACACACACACACACACACACACACACACACACACACACACTCACTCACTCACTGCTGAGTCTGAAGGTCATGACTGAGTAATTGAACCCGTGTCCCTCCTCCTGCTGCAGCGGAGACCATAGTGAACGTGTTGGACTTCAAGAAGGACGTCGGCCTGTGGCACGGCATCCTCACGGTAAGACCCGCCTGCCGGAGGTCAGAGGTCACAGATCATGATCCAAACTTCCTGTTCAGCTGACATGAGGGGAAAAGAGACACCGAAGGACGGATCGACAAATCAATTTCTCTTTTCTCATTGAATTGAAAGTGAAGTCTGGTGTTTTACAGTTGAGGATTTTTTTTTTTTTTTGGGGGGGGGGGGGGTGGGGGTGGCATGCAGGAAATGTAGAACATGTGCGGAGTTTACACGCGTGTGTTTAAACGTCGTCTTCTCCCCGTGCAGAGCGTGATGAACATGATGCACGTGATCAGCGTGCCCTACTCGTTGATGAAGGTCAACCCCCTGTCGTGGATCCAGAAAGTCTGCCAGTACAAAGGTCGGCCTCTCCGCTCTCCACCTGTCAATCATCTCCGTTCACCTGTCCGTCAAAGAGATTAAATGCTAATGTTCCGTCTCTCTTTGTGTGTGTGTGTGTGTGTGTGTGTGTGTGTGTGTGTGTGTGTGTGTGTGTGTGTGTGTGTGTTTGCAGCCAAGGTGGCGTGTGTGAAGTCCAGAGACATGCACTGGGCTCTGGTGGCCCACAAAGACCAGAAGGACATCAACCTGAGCTCGCTGCGCATGCTGCTGGTGGCCGACGGATCGAACCCCTGTAAGCTCACGCAGCCGCCGACCGACGGGAGTTTATCTCAGATAGAGAAATGTCAGGGACGTGGAGGAACTCTCCGGGGACGTCAGGAAACTGGGTCACTTTTACAGGAATAGAGCAGGAACGTAGGTTTCGGTGCGATAGACGGTTTCCTCGTGTTGGTTTTCTAACAAACTCTTGAGAAAACTGCATCATAATTTGGTGGTGATGTCACTCGTGGTGCCTTCAAGTGTCCCGTGACTGGAGAGAAGTCGGGCTGCAGATAAAAAAAAAAATCTGTTTTTTATCTGTTTAGCTCTTCTTTTTTTTTCTTTTTCTTTTTCTTTTTTTCTTTTTATAAAGAGTTTAAAAATAAAGTAGTTTCAGGAAGTTGCGTCAACATGAAAAAGTGCTTTCAACCAATCGGCTCCAATATTATTAATGTTGAAGTCTTTCTCTTGAACACAGCATCAACTAGATTTTTAAATTGTTCCTGCTTCAATTTTTGAAAATGTCGACCTTGAGTCGGTAACAGCTCCACAAACTGTACGGCAGAATAAACGACCCTGTACACGACGGATAAAAAACAGATAAAAGAATACGTCTCCTCATGAATATAAAGTGACCGCAGCAGACTCTGGCTTCAGTTTCATCTCGCTTCAACACCGCCGCCGTTGTTAGAAAGACATTTAGAAAACCTCCCTCTCTGGTCTCTGATTGGTCCTTCAGAGCGGCCGAGCGAATGTTAATGAGATCAGGTGTTTCCAGACTGTAACCACGTCAAAGACCGAAGCTGCGAGCGACAGGTGGGCGGAGCCAAGTTAGCATCAACCAGGTCCATATTTAAAAAAGAACTGCAGCAACTTCCACCCAAAAAAAAGAATCACATCCAAGAGTGTTTTTTTTTTTTTTTTTTTTAAATAACAGATGCAGAGTGGAAAGAGTTCAGGCCGATGTTACAACCTCAAACGACAAAACATTTAAAAAAAAAAAA
This sequence comes from Brachyistius frenatus, assembly GCF_029030835.1. Taxonomy (NCBI): domain Eukaryota; kingdom Metazoa; phylum Chordata; class Actinopteri; family Embiotocidae; genus Brachyistius; species Brachyistius frenatus. The sequence continues at coordinate 1,599,894 of NW_027210664.1, read as the reverse complement.
AGCCGGTTGCCGACGGTGACGGATTACCTGCACTAATGAAATGGAAAAAAATTGAGTTCAGCAGCTGCCCTCAAAAGAAGGAAAATCCGCCATTAAAAGGACACCATGATCCAATTATTTGGGCTAAAAACACTCAGAAACCATCAGTACAAAACAGAGTGTGTGTTTTAATGTCACTCGGGGATCCTGGAGGACTGATTCAACGCTTGTTGGATGTTTGAACTTCCTGTTTTCTGCCTGTCAGGGTCCATCTCCTCCTGCGACGCCTTCCTCAACGTCTTTCAGACCAAAGGGCTGAGGGCCGACGTCATCTGTCCCTGCGCCAGCTCCCCCGAGGCCCTGACGGTGGCCATCAGGAGGTACACACAACACACACACACACACACACACACACACACACACACACACACACACACACACACACATAAAAACACACAAACATCTCAGCCCTGCTTTACATACACAGATTATGCAAACAGGCACACATGAGTACAAATACGCAGACAGTCCCTCACACACACACACACACACACACACACACACACACACACACACACACACACACACACACACACACACACACACACACACACACACACACACACACACAGAGTACACACTGTAAATCACACTGAACACAGACGAGTCCTGTTTATTTCCCTGTTCGGCTCACAGACCATCATCAGAGGAGGAGCTGATTTTATTTGAACTAATAATAACACATCAGTATGTTTCAATATAAAAATAAATAGTTGCACATTAAAGGACACGAAAACGTAAACATAAACTGCACCAGTGTCCAGGTACTGTATTTAATACGTTCTTACAATGTGCAGATACACACAGAAGCATGCTGATGTGTGTGTGTGTGTGTGTGTGTGTGTGTGTGTGTGTGTGTGTGTGTGTGTGTGTGTGTGTGTGTGTGTGTGTGTGTGTGTGTGTGTGTGTGTGTGTGTGTGTGTGTGTGTGTGTGTTTGTCCAGGCCGGTAGAGGACAGCAGCCAGCCTCCAGGTCGAGGCGTCCTGTCCATGCAGGGTCTGACTTACGGGGTCGTCCGGGTCGACACGGAGGAGCGTCTGTCGGTGCTCACCGTGCAGGACGTCGGCACCGTCGCACCCGGAGGTACGTCTGTCCACGCACACGCGTGTGTGTGTGTGTGTGTGTGTGTGTGTGTGTGTGTGTGTGTGTGTGTGTGTGTGTGTGTGTGTGTGTGTGTGTGTGTGTGTGTGTGTGTGTGGACCAAATAGTGAATACACACCAACCCCGTGGGGACATGTGTTACCGTGGGGACATGTGTTACCGTGGGGACCGAAATTGAAGTCCCAGGGATTAATGCTCTGCTGTTTGAGGGCTGAATCTCGGAATTAGGTTAAAGGTCAGCAGTCAGTTGTGATGGTGAAGGTCAGACCCCATGTTTAGTCGTCAGACCGGAGAGGTGTCACTCGAGCTTGGATGGGCGGGGCCATCATGCACCAGTGCTTGAAGCCAAAATGTGCAGGTCAATCCAAAAAAGTTCTGGAGGTTTGAACTTGACCTTTGACCTGGGTACTTTTTCCCTCTCCGGGCACCTCAGCAGAAAGTGAAGTTGTGCCATAAAACTTCTACTTACGTCGACCAATAGAGCGACAGCGATGCGTCGCACGTAGCGCCTCCGCAGCCGTGATTGACAGCCTCTTGCCCCGCCCCCTTCGGCGACACGGGAAGTCACCGCGTGCGCCGATTGCTTCGCCGTCGTCCTTTTAGTGTTTTGTCAGTCTCTCCCGAAGAAAGACGCAGCAGGAATTTATTGCACTTTGATTTAATCTGACACAGTTGCCATGGTGACGGACCAACATATCGTGCAGTCTGATGTGGTGCAGTGTAAGAATGAGACTCTCTGCTCCTCCCAGGAGTTAAACTGTCAGCCTGCAGGCGGAAAAAAAAAAGAGTTTTCGTGTCTTCTGCTTTACGTCATTAAAACCTTCGAAGAGCCTGAAAGAAAAACTGAAAATCTAAGAAGACAGGAAAGTTTTCATCCGTTCTCATCAGCCCAGTTTCCCCTCTGAGGGTTTAATAAGCTAATACAGAACATAAATACACACAATACATCATCTGTTGAGGTCTCGATGAAGAATCTGTGGAGACCAGTGACATCAGCTGTTTGCTTGGTTTTCCAGGATGATGGATTAAACCTGTTTTAATCACAAAAAACTCTCCTCACTGATTATTTTCATTATGATTTAGTCTACCTGTGTAGTTTTGATTAATTACTACATCTGTGAAGCAGTTCGTCCACAAGATGTTCAGATTATTTTTCATAAAAAGGCGAAGAAAAATAAAAAATAGGCGAATTTGAGAGACTGGAAACAAAAACATAACTTTAAATCGGTAATGTCAGATTCAGTTGAACACTGAATATTCAGGAAAAGCTGTGAGCCAAAAACACCACTTCAAATATTTTTAAAGGAGCTATTTTTCTACTTATTAATGAATGAATCACAGTTTCACCACATCACTGAACACTTAGAGATACATTTTCTTTTTGCCTATTTACTACAAAAAAACTGCTCTTACATCCTTGTTTTTAAATTTTATTTTTATTTATTAAGGCCAAACAGAGATTCACAAAATATAAAATGGATCTTTTTCTCCATTAAAAATATTGTTTTCCTCTATAAGTGCTCTGAGGACTGAGAAATGTCTGTAAATAGACTCCACACATGTAGTGAAGTGAAGGTTGCTTCTGTCTAATCCATAAAGAAGGCATTAATCTGCAGGAGGCAGCGTGTAAACCCTGCTGATCAAACACTCGCTGACACAGCTCATCAAACATCGCAAACTCTGGAGATTCACTTTAACGCTTCCTGTCGCCGGGAGCGCGCTCGCGCGCACCCCCTGGTGGTCACCACGGGAACTACACCGGCTGCACCTCAAAGGAAGCTGAATCAAAGTTAATTGAGCCGCCTTCGGGAGTCTGAGGAGGTTTTTAACTCTGCAAAATCAGATTATATTTAGATTTTTTTTTTTTTTTATATGAATGGATCATCTGGTGCTTTTCTCAGGCAGATCATGTGACTTCATTCAAGTGAATATCACTTGACTTTTTTCCTGATGAGCATCTTCACGGCTGCAGAAGATTTATTTTTAATCAGCGTGTCGGGACGAGAACTCATTTCTCTCATTTCAGGCATCAAACTGCTCTGTGCTCGCCAAGATTTAAAAAATCTTAGATCTGGAGAAATATGAGAGGAATTATGCTGTTTTAAAAGTTGGGTACAAGTTTCTGTCTTTAAATTCATGTATTATTATGTTCGTGATGAGCCAACTTGTTTCATGTCTGAAGCCATTTCCACCTAAATTACTGATTTATTCTTCAGCTTTTATGTGTTCAGATAAAAATAAGAATTATTTACTAATATTCAGTGTTTTTCCTTGTTGTCAATCTGGTCTCAAGACATTTAATATTGAAAAACATAATTTTCTACTGATTTCAAACCTTTAAATATTTCTCAGTTTATTTCTTTCTTCAGTGGAACCAGCTGATTTTAAGACTTCACTCATATGAAGTCATTATCACCTCATATTCAGTGTTTTTTGCATCCAGAAGCCTAAAAACGAGACTTAAAACTTGAGAAACTAACTGAAGATGTCTTGCTGAGTCGTGAAAACGGATCCAGATGCAGCATTTTCTTCAGTCATTCTGTGTCATTGGACGATTAAAAACATCTCTGCACAGTTTTATAAGAATATTCTGGCAGCAATCAGCTGCTTTCAGATGTTCTGCTTCTAACCCAGTTAGAGTAGACGGTAACCTGATTCTGGTTGGACTGAAGCAGACGACACATTCGGGTCAGGACCAGCTACTTTAAGACTGGTGGTTTCTATAAACAGGAGGATAATCCTGCTGTGGAGACGGTGTGTAACGTGTCTCTCGTCCTGCCAGGCCTGGTGTGTGTGGTGAAGCCCGAAGGCGTCCCTCAGCTCTGCCAGACGGACGAGATCGGCGAGTTCTGCGTCTGCTCCATCGCCACCGGGACGTCCTACTACGGCCTGACGGGCATGACCAAGAACACGTTTGAGGTGAGGCGGCCCGCCGGCGACGTCATCACTTATAATAGACACACTGCAGTCAGTGATGAAGATCCCCCACACAGATGTTAGAGTAAAGAAGGGCTGAATTCAGTGAGCCATTCATTTAACAGCAATTTTTCTTGGTCAATTCATCCTTATTTCTTTTCTTTTTATAATATCGATTTATCTCCTGGCTGTTTTCTGGATCAATTGTTTAATTTCTTGGTCTGTAAAGTTCCCAAAGTCTGAGCTGACTCAGAGAAAATTCTATTTAACTGTCATAGTAAAAAAAAAAAAAAAAAAAAAAACGATGAAAACTGGAAGAAAAAAAAATTCACATTTTAAAAGCGCAGAGGGAATTTTAGTGGAAAAGGAAATTAGTCTCACATTGTTGATTATTATTGTTCGTCAGCTGATTGATTTTTATTCAAAACAGTCGTTTGTTTTTTCACCTCTGCATCAGTCAGAGCTTCGACAACTGAAGGTGTCAAAAACAAACCAACCTTTGAGCTCAGCTTCTTTATTCATTTCCTGGTTGTAGTGAGAAGGTGGAAGGATACTTTTGTATATTTTTGTAATAATAAACATTTAGTAATAATTGATTTTTCTGATATAATAATTATAAGATCTCCGCTTTCTTCTGCAGCAGAATCGTCTTCAGACTTTGTGTTTTTCTGCTTTCATTCAATGTTTTTATTAAACTCATGTTTTATTGCTTGAAAATCAGAATAAAAATGTGAGAGACGGTCTGTGGGGACGTTGGAGAAACATTTACAACCCTTTTATGACCCTTTATTTTCTGGGTTTTATGATGATATTGATGATATGAATCTGACAGTTAACGGAGACGTTTGAAGTAATCTTAAATAAACAGCGAGGCCCCCCCCCCTCCCCCGCGGCGCCGTCAGCCATCAAGTTCTCTTGTTAAAGACACTGTCAGCATGAAAGGCCACCGTGACGTCTGGTTGCCGTGGCGACCGTGCTGCTGAACGTCCGTTGTGTTTTTTTTTTGTTTTTTTTTTACAGGTTTACCCGGTGAGCTCCAGCGGCGGGCTGGTCAGCGAGTACGCCTTCGTGCGGACCGGCCTGCTGGGCTTCATCGGCCCCGGCGGCCTCGTCTTCATCACCGGCAAGATGGACGGGCTCATCATGGTGAGCGGGCGGAGGCACAACGCCGACGACATCGTCGCCACGGCGCTGGCGGTGGAGCCGATGAAGTTCGTCTACAGGGGCAGGTGAGCGGGAGGTGGGCGGGGTTTGATGATGATGATGATGATGATGTCACAGGAGTCACACAGAGAGTCAAATGGATATTTTGTAAAAGCAACCAGATGTCCAACAGGCTGATTAATGAGGAACGCTGCCGCTCAGAATAAATCTAATAAAGTGGAGCAGCGCTGGATGAATCAGGAAACAGAAACCGTGAAGTTTAATCGTGTCCACGGCCACCGAGGAGGAAATCCATCTTCTACCTGACAGACTCCCAACCACCGTTTATATTTAAAGAATCTGCAGCTGCACGAACTGTGGAAACATAAAATCCTGCTTGGATAAAAAGGAGACGGAGAGTTTAGAGACGAGCGGCGACGTCCTCGTTGCGTCGTGTTTCCTTCCGTCTGTTTGCTGACGCGGAGCTTTGAAAACATCACAGCGTTTGTATTCGTCTGTTTTTACCTCAACGTGACAAAAAGACGCCGTCGGCTCGAAATCCACTGAAATCAGCCTCCCAGACGACCTTCAGAGGTCGCTCAGATCCCGTTGATCTGATGAACCGAAGGAACGACAGTTTAAAGGTGTTTGAAGCTGTTGTTGTTGATGTGAAGACTTTTTGTTCCGAAGCACCTTTTAAACCTGAAATCTTTTGTGTGCGTCGGGTGTTTTAAATGATTCGTGATATTTTACCGCAGCGGGAACTCTCAGACCGAAACTATTATCGTTACGGCGACACACACATCACAATAGTAAACAAACAAACAAAACGATTGGATACAAATAATGTAAAAATAATGAAAATGTAGGTGAAAGTGTTAAAAATCAACAAATAAAATTCAGCAAAATAGAATAATCGATAATTAAAACTTGAAAACAGGAAATTCTTTCAAATTGAAAGCCAGATTAAAGAGATGTGTCTTTAGTTTCCTTTTATAAACACACAGATGGAGAGTTTAGCGTCTGATGTCCAGAGGCAGCGAGTCACACGGCTTCAATGAGAAGAGGAAGATCACAACAACATGTGAGGAAGAGTTGAAAGAGAAGCGGAGGAAGATCTGTCAGGAACATAACATGAACCCAGATCAGTGATGGAGGGCGGAGCGAGGTGGTTTAAAGATTTATGGACAAATGAAAACCAACAAGCAGCGGAGAAATATCTCTCTCTCTTTCTTTTTGTTTTGGTAAACCAGTAAAATCAACTTTAATTTAAATATTGATCCGATCAGAGTGATCTCTCTCCTTCAGTAGTTCCAGAGACGATCCTCCATCAGCGGTGAGGACGGCGACGTCTGTCTGACCCGTCCGTCTGTCTGTGTCTGACCCGTCCGTCTGTCTGTCTGACTGACCCGTCTGTCTGTCCCTCGTCTCTGCAGGATAGCCGTGTTCTCCGTGACGGTGCTGAGAGACGAGAGGATCGTGGTGGTGGCCGAGCAGAGACCGGACTCCACCGAGGAGGACAGCTTCCAGTGGATGAGCCGTGTGCTGCAGGTACTCTTCCTCTTCCTCCTCCTCCTCCTCCTCCTCCTCCTCCTCAGACGTGATGAAGGCTGTAGCCTCAGCGTGTCGTCTTACATCTCACTTTGAACTCAATGTGTTCAGCATCTGTTCAACAGTGTCGGATGATAAAATGCAAACTCTGTCTTTACTCTGGGGGTTTCCATAGCAACAGTCCATCATGTAGTGGCATATTTTTTATTATTCCTGCAGCCACAAAGCTAGAAACGGTGAGACGTGACTGTCTGTCCTCTGACTGTTCTCTGACTCTCTTCTGTCTGTCCTTTGTCTGTCCTCTGCCTGTTCTCTGACTCTCTTCTGTCTGTCCTTTGTCTGTCCTCTGACTGTTCTCTGACTCTCTTCTGTCTGTCCTTTGTCTGTCCTCTGCCTGTTCTCTGACTCTCTTCTGTCTGTCCTCTGTCTGTCCTCTGCCTGTTCTCTGTCTGTTCTCTGACTCTCTTCTGTCTGTCCTCCGTCTGTCCTCTGTCTGTCCTCTGTCTGTTCCCTGACTCTCTTCTGTCTGTCCTCCGTCTGTCCTCTGTCTGTCCTCTGCCTGTTCTCTGTCCTCTGTCTGTTCTCTGACTCTCTTCTGTCTGTCCTCCGTCTGTCCTCTGTCTGTCCTCTGTCTGTTCCCTGACTCTCTTCTGTCTGTCCTCTGCCTGTCCTCTGTCCCCGTCCTCTGTCCTGTCTCAGGCCATAGACAGCATCCACGGTGTGGGCGTGTTCTGCCTGGCTCTGGTCCCGGCCAACACCCTCCCCAAGACTCCTCTGGGGGGGATCCACCTGTCGGAGATCAAGCAGCTGTACCTGGAGGGGGGGCTGCACCCCTGCAACGTCCTCATGTGTCCCCACACCTGCGTCACCAACCTGCCCAAACCGCGGCAGAAACAACCAGGTGGGAGGAGCTCCTCATGGCGGGGGGCGTGGTCAGGAGGGGGCGGGGTTACTCTGGAGCTCATCTGTGTGTGTGTGTGTGTGTGTGTGTGTGTGTGTGTGTGTGTGTGTGTGTGTGTGTGTGTGTGTGTGTGTGTGTGTGCGTTGCAGAGATCGGACCTGCCTCTGTGATGGTGGGAAATCTGGTGTCAGGGAAGAGGATCGCTCAGGCCAGCGGCCGAGACCTGGGACAGACGGACGACAACGACCAGGTGAGACATACACACACACACACACACACACACACACACACACACACACACACGCAATAAAATCGAATTAAGTGAAAGTCAGGACTGATTACCGACGTGCAGCACACAGTTCCTACTTTATGAAGCGCTTCTATTAATGCTGTTAAACCCTCCAAAGAGGCCGTTTTAACTGAAGAGCTCTCAGATGTCAGTGAAGTGAACTCAGAGGAAGCTTCGAGTGCTGGCAGGTTGCGTCTCTCCTGCGTTTGAGCTTTCGCAGCCTGTGATATTGATTAAAGCTCCTCAGAGCGCCGGACACACTCTGCAGCAGAAACACATCCTGCAGCAACCGGTGAGCAAGAACACCGACGTGGAAAACCGAAGGCTTATTTATACTCACTCACTCCGCGGGCTGATATCAGAAACACTGGAGGTGTATTTCTGCTCTGCAGGTTTCTATTGATGTCTCACTGATTGAAGTTGGAGGTGAAATGCATCATTTAATCTCCCCTGTAACGCCGTGTGATGATTCCCTGCTGCTGTTCACTGTGAATTTAAACTGAAAGCTGTTTCACAAGAACTGAACTTTCCTTGATCACAGCTTTTTTTATACAAATATATGCAGCCCAGAGGGCTTCACAGAGTAAGAAAACTTGAAGTCAGTGATTTAAAAACTAGTCAGAGAAGCTTAAAATCAACTTTAAAACAACACTTTAAAACAGGTGTTACATTAACTCTTCAACTTTAAAATGAAACTATTGAGAGGACTCACATCTCAAACACAGTCAAAGTGTGTTAAAGAAAGTCTGAGGTAAAAAGAAATCCCTCTCAGGTGTTAAAATCCAACGCACCCTGTGTTTTCTGCTTCGTGTCGCAGTTCCTGTTCCTGTCGGAGGTTCTGCAGTGGAGAGCTCAGACCACACCGGACCACGTCCTCTACACCCTGCTCAGCTCCCGGGTAACAACACACACACACACACACACACACACACACACACACACACACACACACACACACACACACACACACACACACACACACACACACAGCTCTGACCTCTGACCCCGTCGAACACCTATACAACACAGAACCAGTCTGAACGCAGCCGCAGCGAGTTCCTGGTTTTATTATCTGCTGCTGGCAGATTTTCACCAACGCAAAGTGAATATGAGCTTTAATAACAAGATGAATGAGGATTTTTAAAGCAAAACATTAAACCAAAAATATTTTTTTTCATCATAAAACCATTTAAACTCAAACAAGTTGGATAGTTTTTATAAAAACGGTACAACACATCGTTAAAATTGAGATTTCAGAAGGTAAAGTTTGCACTCACTAAAATGAGGAACATGACGGCTGCAGTGTTAAAAGAAACTCTCCTTCCCTCCCTCCCTTCCTCCCTCCCTCCCCTCCTCTCCTCCAGGGGGCGGTGTCCAGCTCTCTCACCTGCCTGCAGCTGCATAAGAGGGCGGAGCGAGTGGCGGCGCTGCTGATGGAGCGAGGAGGTCTGCAGGAAGGAGACCACGTGGCTCTGGTCTACCCGCCAGGTCAGAGGCGGAGTCACAGTTATTCACACAGCGACGGCACGGCAGGCAGCGCTCACACCTCTCTCTCTGTGTGTGTGTGTGTGTGTGTGTGTGTGTGTGTGTGTGTGTGTGTGTGTGTGTGTGTGTGTGTGTGTGTGTGTGTGTGTGTGTGTGTGTGTGTGTGTGTGTGTCCTGCAGGTATTGACCTGATCGCAGCCTTCTACGGCTCCCTGTACGCCGGCTGCGTTCCCATCACGGTGCGACCGCCTCATCCTCAGAACATCTCCACCACGCTGCCCACCGTCAAGATGATCGTCGAGGTCCGACTCCTTCAAACCGTTATATTTATAGTTTGGGTTCAGGTCCTCTGCAAAGAGGAGGAGGAGGAGGCTTAATCTTCATCCTTCTCTCTGTGTGTGTGTGTGTGTGTGTGTGTGTGTGTGTGTGTGTGTGTGTGTGTGTGTGTGTGTGTGTGTGTGTGTGTGTGTGTGTGTGTGTGTGTGTGTGTGTGTGTGTGTGTGTGTGTGTGTGTGTGTGTGTGTCTCTGCAGGTGAGCCACTCGGCCTGCGTGATGACCACCGCCGTCATCTGTAAGCTGCTGCGCTCCAAAGAGGCCGTAGCCACCGTGGACATCAGGAACTGGCCACCGGTCCTGGACACTGGTACACACACACACACACACACACACACACACACACACACACACACACACACACACACACACACACACACACACACAGTTATGGGGATTCGTCTTAACCTCAAAATAAAGATTCTTCAGAAGAGGAGCAAATTAAAGAGAACAAAAATGTAACCTGCCTTTATTTTTATTTTTTTACTTAAAATCTTATTTCTTCGGGGTTTTTTAAAATAAGTCTTCCTATGTTTATGACTAGATCTATTTTAATATCACACTGCAGTGGGTTTTACTGCAGCGAGCGATGAGACTCTAAAATAACATGCCAGAAAGATATTCTTGACGATGTTATAAAATACTGACAAATACTTTATTATTATCAGCTGTGTGGTTAGACTGAAACTAAAGCTGTCACTGGGACGGGTTCATTGGTCGACGGTGAGAGAAACACGATACCGCCGGAGTCGAGCTTTAAATGACCCGTTTTTATGGTAGGAAGTAGAATACGAGTCATGTGACCGCCCGTCTGCTCCAACAGAATATTTCAGTCCTCCTTCGAGCTGCTCAGCGGGTTCAACTACAGGTCAGGGTTCTCCGTCCTCTGGAGTGTAATGAAATAAATGTGTGTGTGTGTGTGTGTGTGTGTGTGTGTGTGTGTGTGTGTGTGTGTGTGTGTGTGTGTGTGTGTGTGTGTGTGTGTGTGTGTGTGTGTGTGTGTGTGCGCGCTGCAGATGACCTGCCAAAGAAGAAGCCTCCAGCTCTCTATAAGCCCACCAACCCAGACGGCCTGGCCTATCTGGACTTCAGCGTGTCGACGACTGGCATGCTGGCTGGAGTTCAGGTCAGCTTCCCCCCCCCCCCACACACACACACACACACACACACACACACACACACACACACACACACACACACACACACACACACACAAAAGAAAAATTCAGGACTTTACTCCAGAGGGAGAATCAGCCATCAGAGCTGCAGCACCACGAGTCACCAGGAAGGAAGCGGAGTTAAAGTCCGTCTGCTTCTCTGTGGAAGAAAACTGAATTCAAAGTGTGCATTTAAAAATTAACCGTCCGTCTCTCTGCCTTGTTCGTCTCTCTCTCTCTCTGTGTCGTTGCGTCTCTCTTCCTCTTCCTCATCTCTCCAGATGTCCCACAATGCAGTGGGGGCGTTCTGCCGGTCGGTGAAGCTGCAGTGTGAGCTGTACCCGTCCAGAGAGGTGGCCATCTGCCTGGACCCGTACTGCGGCCTCGGCTTCGTCCTCTGGTGTCTCTGCAGGTCGGTGCAGCTCTCATTAAAATAAAAACATCTCCGTTAAACTGCAGGGATTTAAATAATCTCGTTCATCAGAGCTGTGAGTGTACGTGGTGTGATATAAATATAAACAGGATAATTATCATCACTGACTGTTGGACGTACATTGAAGGACTTCTGGTGCTCGTTAAAGAGTGAAAATCATCACTGACACGGGTGCTGCAGTTTTCTAAAGAAACCACTGACCTCTTATATAATAACACGTTCAAATCATAGGAGGTCTTATGTTCTTTATAACATTTACAGACAAGAAACTTTTTTTTTATCACAGAAGGTTTGGTTTGACTCACTGCGACGCCTGTCAGGATGTTCGTACCTCCTCCAACGAGGTCTGCGGGTGTCACGTCGGTTCGTAAAGCTCTCCGTCTTTAAACCTTAAATCTTTCTCTGCTCGCAAATCCTCAACTTCTGCTGCTTAAAACGTCTTCTGACTAAAACACGCTGCAAATCAGCTGCAGAAGGAGAGACTCTCACCTGAGTGTCATCAGCTGTGTTCAAACAAAATAGATCTGAAGAGCTGACGGGTCACACGAAGGATAAATGTTCGTTTTCCTGTTTAAATCCATCTTGATTTGGTTTGTTAGCTCGTACCGTGTGTGTGTGTGTGTGTGTGTGTGTGTGTGTGTGTGTGTGTGTGTGTGTGTGTGTGTGTGCGCGGTCCACAGTGTGTATTCGGGCCACCAGTCCATCCTGATCCCCCCGGTGGAGCTGGAGTCCAACCCGGCTCTGTGGCTGCTGGCCGTCAGCCAGCTGAGGGTCCGAGACACCTTCTGCTCCTACAGCGTCATGGAGCTGTGCACCAAAGGACTCGGCCTGCAGACCGAGGCGCTGAAGGTCAGAGCGCACCGACACCACCGACACGCTCACGTTCAAACACCAAGAAGCACGCTGAAGAATTCACCCGCAGAACATCTTCATAAAGAAACTCACCAATTCCTCTTTTCTAAAACTGTTTTGTTTTTTTCTCTGCAAGTCATTTTTACAAATCCAGCTTCGAAAACAGAAACACACGTTATGTCAATGAGACAAAGGGAAATCGAAAAGTTGTAAAATCGTCTGCACGTTTTAATCAGTTTTGACCAAAACAATCCTAAAAGCCCTCCGTGACGTCCTGGAGGGATCAGAGTCACAGCTCCAACCAAGAACCATTAAATCTCATTTTCCTGATCGTTGAGCTTCTTCTGATAAAACTCCAGGACTCAGTTTCTTTAAAACTCCAACATAAAAAACAAAACCTCTTTTTAGCTTTCGACAGTTTCTGATAAAAAACAGCTGACTCAGTCGTTTTCCCTCCCGCTGTCTCTGTTTTGGCCACGTCATCACCGACAGTAAATCTCAGCGTAGCCGTCCTCAGCTTCAGGACCGATGACCAAAACCCGCTCCGGTTTCCCGTGACGAGCCGTCAGACCTGCGTCGGTGCAGGTGGACTGAACTCTTGAGTTCATGAGACCGACTGTCTCCGGCGTCCTCCGGCTCGCCGCTAATAAACTCCGTCTCCATCTGCTCGGCCCGAGGCCACGTCTGAGAGCTGCAGTCACACGCAGACGCCTGTGATTGGTCACTGATGGAGTTCATTTTAGTCATTATCTGTCTTTTTAAGTCGCCATGGAGACTGAAGGCCGAACGCAGAGCGAGAAGAAGAAGAAAAGAAGAAAAGTCTGAGCCAACGCAGCTGCAGAGGAGTCGAACTTCTTTTAACCTTTAACGGGATTTATGACCGATTTTATTTACAGACGCATTTTGTTGGATGCGAGATGTTAAGTGAGAAGAGATTTAGGAAGTATTTTCATTCCTGGAAACTAAATTGAACAAACACATTCAGAGAACTCGTAAATAAAACTCAGACTGCTCGGAATGAAATAATGTGGCTGGATTTTGTCTGATCAGCACAACGTGACTGTTTTTACGTCATTGGAGGTCATTAAATTGGACTTTTTAACTCGGTGAGAGTCCGAGGATTTGACTTCTGTCCGTGTCCTCCCGTCCAGGCTCGGGGTCTGGACCTGTCCCGGGTCCGGGCCTGCGTGGTGGTGGCGGAGGAGAGACCCCGCATGTCGCTCACACACTCCTTCTCCAAGCTCTTCAAAGACCTCGGCCTCCACCCGCGCTCCGTCAGCACGGCCTTCGGCTGCAGGGTCAACCTGGCCATCTGCCTGCAGGTGAGAACCAAACACCTCAGAACCGGAACTAGAAACAACCGGAACTAGAACCGGAACCGGAGCTCTGCAGCGATTTGTTCTGCATCTTAAAACTGCACAAACACTTAAACTCTGACTTTAATGTGGCTGCAGGGCACTTCAGGACCGGACCCGACCACCGTGTACGTGGACATGAGAGCGCTGCGCCACGACAGGTACGAGTCCGTCCGTCCGTCCGTCCTGTCAGATGACATCATCCTCCCGGTCCTCTCTGTATGAAACTCATGTGAACACGTGTGTTTCAGGGTTCGCTTGGTGGAGAGAGGATCTCCTCACAGCCTGCCGTTAATGGAGTCTGGGAAGGTGAGTGACATCACGGTTTCTACACAACAGGAAGTGATAAATAATCTGTATTAAAACAAATAAATCAAAGAGACTCATTAACAGCTAACTGATTAAACGCACAGAAGGTTCTTGGATTCTTTTTCTCCCTCAAAAAGGTCCATCTGAGGTGATTCGTGACTTTATGTAAAAACCTGAAGGTGAAAACAACAACAAACAGCAGTAATTAAGTTTATTTTAAACACATTTTTTTTTTTGAGAACACACAACAACAACAAAAATGACTTCCGTGAGTCTGTGAAAGGTTTTTTTTTGCCTCGAGAGGAACACGTGGAGAATAAAAGAGAAAGTGAAGGTTTTGTTCCAGGACAGTTTCGTCCTCTCTTTCTGTCCTCGGGAGAAATCAGAGTCGCATTAAATCCAGAAGAAAAGTCTTTCAAAATTTAGATACTTTTTTTAAGGACTTTTAAGAGAAATTTTGAACCAGACTGATAAACACTAATTTACAGCCCACTCTGGGAAAATCTAATCTCCTCACATCTGTAGCTGCTGGGGAAGTTTAATTTCAAGCAAACACTTTTTGAAATTCTGCTCCACCTCTCCGAGCTGTTGGAGGTCTTTATAAGCCCCGCCCACTTCAGGGTAATTGGTTTTGAATGACACTTGATGCGACAGGAAGTGAATCGCAGTGTTTTTTTACACCCTGCAGTCCGACGTCAACTTCGACCTCCGGAGGTCAGAAACAAAAACGCATCCCGTTTCCTCGAGTGTCGTTTTTCTTTCCTTCGTACTTTCGTCCCCGTTTGTTTTCTCCAGATAAGAAGATATTTACCTCTTCATCCAGAAATAAGAGGGACAATAAATTATTAAAAAAAACGGCCCATCAGATGGCGCACAGATGGCGAAGGAAGGAAAATATGATGAGCTGCAGTGAAGGACGCGCCCACGTTCAGCCGGCAGTCTGGAGGTTATTTTTAGAGCATATTTTAAAAAAACAAAACAAACGTTGTGGCGCCCGGCCGGTTTAACATGAACACGGTTATCTGTTTGTCCACTTCGCTGCACTGATGCTGAACTGAAGCTCGGAAAGACAACTGGAAATCATCTGCTCTGATAACAACGAAGCTCTGGGATCACTCAGACAATATTAAACATTTTATAATCACATATGTTTTGATTTATAACCATTTTTCAACAGTAATAAAAGGAAAACTTAATCGAAAGCTGCCTGCAGGGCCTACGTGTACCATGATGCATTGCAAGGGAGCATATGGAGGATTTTATTGCAGAAATGAATCACATGTATCATCAACACCACGTGGACACGAGCTGGTTGATGTTGATCAGATGAAATGTGGTGAAATAACGTCGGAGGGTTTAAAAACGAGTCCCGAGGCTGTCGGATCTGGGCGCTCGATGAGCTGTTCGTTCTTCTTCCCCCTCGCTGACACACAAAGAGAGGACGTCATGTTTCATCGACCAGCGCTGGTTTTGACTCACTGCATGTGGGAGGAGGAAAGAAAAGAAGAAGAAAAACAAAAACAAGCCGGCTGTTGTTTTTTTCTCGGATGTTTTTCTGGAGGATTAAATCTGAGAAAAAAAAAAACCTGTTTCATGTCCATGTTGTGAATTTTAACTAAACTATGTGTTAAATGTAAAAAAAAAACAGCTGCGTCTATTTATGGAGCATCTGGAAATCAAAGATGTGAGTCGGAGTGAAGCGGTAACCATGGCGACTGATTCTTTCTTTCTTTTTTTTCCAGATCCTGCCCGGAGTTCGCATCATCATCGCCAACCCAGAGACCAAAGGGCCGCTGGGAGACTCTCATCTGGGAGAGGTCAGCACTTTTATTTTAGTTTCCTCTTTTTCTATTTTCCTGTTTCTCTCCTGCAGGAGCTTTTTAACAAGATATTCTGTGGCTTTCTTTTATTTTCTCTAGTTTTTATTTTATTTTGTAACGTCCTTTATTTTTTCCTGTCTTTGTCTTTTCTTTCTCTCGTGTTTTTTATATTTGTCAGACTTTCTCTCGTTTTTCCTTCCATCCTTCCTCCTTTCTTTTCATACTTTGAGTGTTTTCAACTTCTGAATGTCAGAATCTTATTTTCCACTTTTCCCTGACTTATGATTTAAATCAACATCAATCCTTAAAATCATAACTATAAAATATGTATTCATTTTCACGTGTGTGTGTTTCCTGCTCCTCCGTTTCAGATCTGGGTCCACAGCGCTCACAACGGCAGCGGTTACTACAGCGGTTACGGCGAGGAGGTCCTCCAGTCGGACCACTTCAACTCCAGACTGAGCTTCGGAGACACTCAGACGGTCTGGGCCCGGACCGGGTACCTCGGCTTCCTGCGCCGCACCGAGCTCACCGACGCCAACGGAGGTGGTTTGTCCCTCCGTCGCTCGTTTTATCCTCGTCGCACGTCTTTCACACCGGCACTGACTGTCTGTCCGTCCGTCCGTCTGTCCGTCCGTCCGTCCGTCCGTCCTCTTCCACAGAGAGACACGACGCTCTGTTCGTGGTCGGAGCTCTGGAGGAGGCCATGGAGCTGCGGGGGATGAGGTACCATCCCATCGACATCGAGACCTCCGTCATCCGCGCACACAAGAGCATCATGGAGTGGTAGGTTGACACCGCCGAGGAGGAAGAGGAGGAGGAGGAAGATGAAGCAACACTTGTATAACGTAAAATACACAACAAGCATGAAGGTACTTTATTGATCTCAAACTTGTCTGACTTCAATTAAAACTTCCCAGAAGTACTAAATCATATTTTGAGTTTCCACCTGCTGCTTCTAGTTTTTGATGAATAGTGTTAAAATCTCCTCAACATCTACTGATGACTCAAATGACATTCTTTAACCTGAAAGCAATCTCTCATTTAGCCTCCTTCAGCTCATTGTTTTGGTTTTGTGGCCCATTTTGTCCTTTTCATGAAGTCGCTAATGAGACTTTTGCAAATTTGATGTAGAACCTTAAACTGTGGTCTCAGTTTCATTTTCAGCAAGTCAAGCTGAGACGCCGGAGACGTTTTTCTCTCCCGTCAGCTCCCGTCGCGGCGTTCAGGATTAGCTGGAAGTTTTTCGGAGAGCTGCAGGGACGTCCTGACAACACAGAGTCACAGTAATCCGGCCTGGAAGTAACAAACAGGTGGATCAGTGTCTCCGCTCTGCAGCCATGAAAACAGGCAGCGAGAGGCTGGAAACCAAATGAAATAAAAAAGCAGACGTATCTATTCCTCAACTTTAGTTTGAGTCTTTAATGTCAAACAGCTGCTGCACACGCTGCGTCATGATCTTCCAAAAGAAAAGAAAAGACTACATATAAAAGGAAGTTACAAAAAAATATGTTGGAAACATAAAAACACAATTTCCAACGAGAACCAAAGCAGAAAGTGGAACAAAGAGCAGCTAAAGAGTCAGAGTCTTTCCTCAGGAGGTGGTGGAGACCAACACGGAGATCAAAACAAAAAAAGGAAGAATATTGGACTAAAATTCACGAGAGGAAACCGTCACGTGGAAGTCGGCGGTGATCTGTGGAAAGTTTGTGTTTTTGCTCCCTCAAGTGGTTTTAAAGTTCATTCTGGTTTATTTCCAGCTAACTTTGCTCTCTGACCTCTTGTTGGAGATTCAGAGAAACGAGGAGGCGACAAAAACGCCGTAAATTCGGGGCAAATAGTTCGAGCTCTCCGCAGCTTTGTGCAACATGTCATATTTATTTATTTTTGTATTTTGTATTTTATACTTGAGTTTTAATCGTCCCGCTGTGTGCGTCTGTCCCCGTCCAGCGCGGTCTTCCCCTGGACCAACCTGCTGGTGGTGGTGGTGGAGCTGGAGGGCTCCGAGCAGGAGGCCCTGGACCTGGTTCCCATGGTGACCAAGGCGGTGCTGGAGGAGCACTACCTGATCGTGGGCGTCGTCGTGGTGACGGACATCGGCGTCATCCCCATCAACTCGCGCGGCGAGAAACAGCGCATGCACCTCCGCGACGGCTTCTTACAAGACCAGCTCGACCCCATCTACGTGGCCTACAACATGTAGCCTGTGTGTGTGTGTGTGTGTGTGTGTGTGTGTGTGTGTGTGTGTGTGTGTGTGTGTGTGTGTGTGTGTGTGTGTGAGAGAGAGAGAGAGAGAGAGAGAGAGCATGCGTGTGTATGCTGTGCATATCGCCGTTGTTGTTCATTTATTTCCCAGAATCAAGATGTACTGTATTTTTGAACCTGCGTACGGTGTGGTCTTCAGTCGTCCGTTTTCTTTAAAGTCGTGTTGTGCCGGTTGATTGATTGACTGACTGATTGATTGACTGACTGATTGATTGATTGACTGACTGATTGATTGCCTGACTGATTGATTGATTGACTGATTGATTGCCTGACTGATTGATTGATTGACTGATTGATTGATTGACTGATTGATTGCCTGACTGATTGATTGATTGACTGATTGATTGACTGACTGATTGATTGACTGCTCAGTGGTGTTACGAACCATTTCTGCACCCCCGCTCGATCTCGTGACCGTCACCGGGAGCTCGTCACTGTAGAAAGCCTTAGGGGAACACTGTGTACGGGACGCCGCGCCGCGCGTCGTCTTACCCAAGTTTTAGGAGGTAGAAAGAAAAAACAAAAAAAAACAAAAAAAAATGCTAGCGACTGTATCTGTCATCATGTTTTATGGTCCAATCAGAAAAATACAAACAAAAAAAAAATGGATTATTTCAATTAGAGCCGGGGCAGCCAGATTCCTGTAAAAATATAAATATTGTAAATAGACATAATAATCTATATGGAGAGGTACCTAAAACACAATGAGGTGTAGTAGCCCCTATATGCAGCTCTCTCCACCCGCACCCCGCGTGTGTGTGTGTGTGTGTGTGTGTGTGTGTGTGTGTGTGTGTGTGTGTGTGTGTGTGTGTGTGTGTGTGTGTGTGTGTGTGTGTGTGTGTGTGTGTGTGTGTGTGTGTGTGTGTGTCCATCTGTCCGTGTCGACGTTACGGACGTTTTACGTAGTTTCAGAGTGAATCGAACAGATTTTTATCCCGAGACGATTAAAGAAACTCACTGAAAAAAAAAAAAAAAAAAAACTTTTTCTGTTCTGAATGAAAGTTTTTGGAGAGGTTCACTTTTTATTTTGTGACCTTTCTGGCAAAAACAAAAAGTGCAATGTGTTTTTGTGTGAAGTGTTAACACGCACAGTGATCGTCGTTTGTTTTTATTGTCTTTCGGTTCTCGTCGCTGCAAACCGGTGAGATTCAGTCCTGAAAGCACCCAAAGCATCTCGTTGAGCAAAGTGCACTGTGTGAATATCAGAGGAAGATTATTATTGTGGTTATTTAAAGGGAGTTTTTTTTTATAAAGGCATCCAGGTGTTCCTGCAGTTTTACATTTGACCAGCAGCCAATCAGAAACGCTGATTTTCCGTTTTTTTGATTTGATTAATGAGACAGAATAAGATCGATCTCATCTTTTCTGACAGTTACGATGAATCTGGGATCATCGACCTCCTCAGGCCTCGTTCGGACCAAACAGTGGGCGAACTCCACGAGCCCAAACAAAAAAGAAAAAGAGACTGAGACCGACTTTCCGACGGCACACCAAAATTGAACTGCAGCAACATCTGGAGTTTGTCGCTTCAAAGGGAACTCCACATAAAGTTTACATAGAAAAAGCTCCTATTGTAGCAATAATCCCCCGAAGGATGTTCTTCACTGCAGGGATTCATCTGCTGCCCGTCACATGAGGTTAATATCTCTCTAAGATTGGTCTCTATCTTCTTCTTCTGACTCGAAATACCAGAAACCAGCTGTGGCGCCTCCGTTTGTTCTTCCTGGTCACAAGGTTGGAGGCAGTCAGACATGGTTGTTTTTTATATATATAAAATCGTCTGCATGTGTTGCGGTCGTCAAAACAAACCTGAATGTTTTTCACTTCCAGGACCGTCGAACAGCACGGACGACTTTCCCGAGTAAAAATACGCTAAACGGACTTCTTAAATGTCTGTTTATTGTATTTTTACTGGAAATAAAACGTTACTGTCCTCTTAAAGGGAGGAAAACCCTCCAACAGCAGGAAGGAAAAACTCCCTTTTAACAGCAATCTAAGTCACTCAGACCAAAATAATGACAAAAGCAGCCATTAAGACAACTAAAATGTTTCATCGCAACTCAGTAAGAAGTTAGAATTATTAATTACCATAAATAATCAGTAAAAAACTGTTCAAATGGACCTTCGCCACACTGAATCCTCAGTGAAGAACATCCTCCGGTTCTTCGGTACAACCGCTACCAGCTTATGTGCACTGACTCAAACAAACGTAGTGAGGCTATATCAGATTTTAAGATACATAAAGAACTATATTCAAAGTTTTAAAAGATATCGGTTCGTTGAGACGAACTGGGAATTCTGGGAATTAAAACCTTTTATTCAGTGTCCATGTCGTTCGGAGAAGTTCATCCATCGCTTGTTTACATCCCTGTGGGTGAATCATGTGTGACATCATCTCATCGCTCTTCTACTTCTTCTTCTTCTTTGTTTTATCTTTGTTTTGTTTTTTTCTCCTCATGTTTATCTGAAGGAAAAAAAAAATCTTTATGCATATCAGAAGTTGTTTAGCGCTTGTTTGGCTAACTTAGCAGTTTGGGTTTGTTGGTAGCAGCGTAGCGGTCATGTTTCAGTCCCCGAGAGTGTGCGTGTGCGTGTGTGTGTGCGTGTGCGCGTGCGCGTGCGTGCGTGTGTGTGTGTGTGTGTGTGTGTGTGTGTGTGTGTGCGTGTGTGTGTGTGTGTGCGTGTGTGCGTGCGTGTGTGTGTGTGTGTGTGTGTGTGTGTGTGTGTGTGTGTGTGTGTGTGTGTGTGTGTGTGTGTGTGTGTGTGTGTGTGTGTGTGTGTGTGTGTGTGTGTGTGTGTGTATTGTATGTAAATAGTGTTGATTTTGTACGGTACAAGTGTGTGTGACTTGTTTTGTACACATGATAAAAAGATTAAATGACACTTTTATAAGAGCCTGCTATTGGCTCACCGTCACACTATACAGTGCAATAAAGTGCTTTGATTGGCTAAAACTCAGACTAGTCTTTATTATTATTATTATTATTGTTATCATTATTATTATTAATAATAAAACAAAGTGGGAGATGATAGAAAAATATTCCTTTAAATGCATTTATTTTGTATCTTTAATTTTGACATCTTACAGTTTACATTCATTTTAAAATCAGAATATAAAGTTGTCAAATTTAGAGAAAAATCTGTTTTTAATAAGTTCACCTTCAGTCTACATTCCTAGAAAAAAATTATTCATGATCAGCTCTTTAAATCAGGATTTTATTTTTTTTCTTCCTGGGACCGCTGAACCCCAATTAAAGGTACCTTTACAGGTCCCTGGACCGGCGTTTGGGAACCAAACTTCTTCCCTAATACACGTAATTATTTTTCATGACAGAAGTTTCCACATGAGGTCGCTGTTGGTTTTTCAATGTCAATACAAACGTTCAGACCAGAAAGCTCCTTCAGGTCTCGGCGGCGTGAACGCGCAATCCGTTCTGGGCGTCCTGAGGGACACGTGTGACGGGAACGCGCTTTGCCTTAAAAAACAACAACAACTGAACAGGCAGAGAGCCCGGACCACCTCCTCACTGTACCTCCGCTCACTGGACTCACCGCAGCGCGGATTCTGGTTCCTGGTTCCTGGTTTGGGTCCGTTTGGACCTGTTTCACCTGAGAGTTTTAATCTTCCTCCACCAGCGAGATGAACGTTTCCCTCCAACCTGCTGCCTCTGACTGACACATAATCCTCCTTCCACGAGCCACAGTGAGGTCGGAACCTGTGAATGAAACTGTGCGTAAAAGTGGGAACAAAAAAACCAACAAAAACCCCCAAGGTGCAGAAATCTGATTTTCAGGAGAACTTTCCGTCCAAACTTCAGTGTTGCAGCCTGCTGGCGTCTCGGCGCACGTGCTTCCTGCTGAGGATGCCAGTCCGGTGAGCGCGCGGAGCTGCTGTCCCGGTGGATGAGATGTGACCATGTCCTTTACGCACCGGCTCGCTCTGCTGCTGCTCGGCTTCACCTTCATCCACACGGTCAGTCCTGCGCTCCATCATCATCATCGGGACACTTCACTTGATGAAAATGTGAATGTTTGTTTGAAAATGAGCTTTTCCACTTTTAAAACCCTAATTTTACTGGTCAAGGTGACTTTACAGTGATTTTTTTTTTGGTGGGTTTTTTTGGCCATTTTGAAATATTTCTTACAATAATACTGAACATTTTCATCTTCTGTCATAGTTTTGTGTTTTTATATCATTACTGGGTTTTAATATTTCTTAATTTAAAAATAAATGTCCTTCCTGGAACTCCTACATGTATACCTACCTTTTTAAAATAGATTTCTATAACTTTTATTGTCTGCACGGTCTGAAGCCTCTCGCTTCTTCTTTGTCTTATTTATGTGACACTCTTTGGACTATCCAGATGTGTAAACGGTCCCGAACACAACTTTAGTCTGCACGATGAAGCTGCTGCAGCTTCTTCGTTGTTTAACTGTAGCATGAATTATAGATTGACTCTCCGGACGTGCTGCTGCTGCTGCTGCTGCTTAATTTTTCATATTCAGGCCCGACTCACACATTAGTCTCGGCTCTATATTTAGACCCCGCAGCCCCGGACCTTCACTTTGTTAATAGGGCTGATCATCCGCTAAAAAGCCCGGACTGTTCCTCTGAGGGTTTGTGAGGTGACGCCAGACAACTCGACTGGATGATGTGCTTAAAGTCTTTACTCCGGCAGATGCAGCCGCGGTGACGTCATCGGTCCACAAATCCACTCGAGTAAAAGAAACGGTGACTCATCTGAAGTTTTACTCTGAGGACGTAGAAACAAACAAAAAACAAAAAACAGCTTTCCTGAAATAATATTCTACATTATCTGCATTTGATGAGTTGTGGTTTGCAGCGTGGGTTATTTTTTCAGAGTTAAAACTCTCAGCGATGTTTCATCTTCTGAAATGAACCGTTTAAGAACTTCTGGTAGCAGAACTTCAAAAACAAACTGAATCCAGACTGTTTTTTTGTTGTTGTTGTTGTTGTTGTTGTTCTGGTGATTTAAATCAGCTTCTGTTTAATCTTCCAACTTTAAATTGACCTTTTTAATCTGATTTCATGCAGCAACAAAAACAACTTCTTTTTTTTCACACTCACAAAAGAAAATGTGTGTCAGTTGTGTGTGTTAATGTCCAACAGTCAGACTGCAGGTGAACGACTTGTGGCTCCCGTTATTGATCGGTGGAGAGCAGAGTCCTGCAGCTGACGTCAGGACCAAACATACCGTGAAGAGTTGAAGTGAAGCTGAAGTCCGTTTCGGGCTCCGTGTTTCTGACTCCGTGCAGAAATGAGCGATGATGAGCTTTGAATCCAGGAAGTGACATCGTCGTTCTTGAGCCGTTGTTTTTTTGTTTCCTAACTGGTTTGAATCTGAGAAGGGAACAACGTTGTTCTTGAGTTTCACTTTCCCACATGACAGGAAACAAAACGTGTAACTTTCACGCCTTGACAACGCTGAGCGTGGCCGTCTCACGCTTTTGCTGTTTCGGACGGGCGTGTCTATTTCACGTTAGATGAACTCTGACGATATCGGCCGTGTCCCAGAACCGCCTCCAGAGAATTTCCCCAACTTTGGTGCAAACGTTCACCTGGACTCGAACAGGAACTGATGACATTTTGGTGGTCAAAAGGTCAAAGGTCACTGTGACCTTATGAAACACGTTGGTTGGCCATACTGTGACATCTTAATGTCCTTTTTAGTTCGTTATTTCGCACCACAGCTGATGAGCAGAAGGCGAGACTGTGACCATAATTCACATTCGGTCAGATACTGAATTGATGACACCCCCTGTATTTGAAATATCATCCATCGCCATGGCAACAACTTTGCGTTCCATCACAGAGGCTCCCGAACTTTTCAGACCACGTTCGACTATCTACCAAACCACGTCATTTTTTAAGTGTCACTTGTCACTGCGGATACCGACGAGTGTTATTCATGAAAGGAAATCCTCTAGATTTAACCATTGAACTGGATAAACAACAACAACAATGAAAAGTTGAAACTATATTGCGGTCAGTATTTTACTTTCAGAGCCTTAAAACTTAAAGCTCAGTGAGTTCGATCGGTGGCGTCGAGGTCAGACGAGCTTCGGGGTTACAAACCGGACAAAAAACACAAAAAAACAACAACAACATTCGTTTGTTTAATTTAATCCAGAATATTTGATCCTGTATTCGTAATGGATCTGTGTGTTCCTGTGTGTCTGCGCTCATGAGATGATGACAGAGATTATGTTGTCTGTTGGACGGCGGCGGATTAAATCAGGTCACATGATTGATCTTCTGCTCGTTGCTGCTTTCTATTTATAGTTTTTTTTTTTATTATTTGTTTTTAAAAAGCAGTAAATGGAGCCAAAAAGACTGGATCTAAATCAGAGACAGGATAATTCTCAATGAGTTGTAAAACTACAGAAGAGCACAGCGCCCCCTTCAGGAACATCTGGAGTCTACATCAGTCTTTGTAGTTTTAAAGCCTAGAAAATATGTAAAACATAATGTATAAAACATCTATAAAAGTGTTTTACTTGTGATGTATTTGTTTAGTTTATTAAAGTCAGAATCAAACAGCGAGTTTATACTTATAGTTCAGACTCAGACTTCTTTCTTCTAGTTCACTGCAGAGTCAAATGTTTATTAGATATTTAGAAAAAAATCACTCGTGAAAGTTATGAGATTATATTTTCACGCAATCGCAACATACATCTTGTTATAACAATAATTTCACACCTTATAATGTCGATAAATTAGTTATAACAAAACCTTTCTATTTATGTCTCTTTATGCTGTTTTTATTTTTCTTATTAAAATCTGATCGACTGATAATTTATCTTATTTTGATTTTAGTGTTTGGTTTTTCTTTTACAATTCGAGGACACAAAAGTCAAAGTGAAAACGCCTCCAGTCGTCTGTCAGCTGGGATGCTTCGTCCTTCGGTCAGAAGTGAAGTTTGATTGACGAATGAGGTGTGTGTGTGTGTGTGTGTGTGTGTGTGTGTGTGTGTGTGTGTGTGTGTGTGTGTGTGTGTGTGTGTGTGTGTGTGTGTGTGTGTGTGTGTGTGTGTGTGTGTGTGTGTGTGTGTGTGTGAGGTATAAACACACTGGCAGCTCTGAAATGCTGCTGAGCACAGCAGTATATCTACGTGTAAACAGACCTCCCAGCACGCACGCACGCACACACACACACACACACACACACACACACACACACACACACACACACACACACACACACACACACACACACTCTCAGTATATCAATGAAGTCAAGTTGACACATGTTTAAGTGTGTTTCTCTTTGTGTGAATTGTTCACGATGCCCTTTGTATACACTCTGTTTGAGTGTGTGTCCTTGGATACCGGGACACGCACACACGCGCACACGCACGCACGCACACACACACACACACACACACACACACACACACACACACACACACACACACACACACACACACTGTTTTGAAGATGGCGAAGCAGCATGAAATGAGGTTTCTCGTTTGGCCCTCAGCGGTAGATGTCGGTACAGTCGGTGCTAACGAGGTGAAGTTAATTCAATCTAACGAGCTGATTTTGTTTCAAATGAAATCTGCGGCGGAGACGGACGGTGGCGGCGACGCGTCGTCCGCTCACAACTCGCACAAAGGAAGAAGAAGAAAAGGCGGTAAAAAGAAGCACAACGTTAACCAGGTACCAGGTACCAGGTACCATCGAAGGAAAGAGAACCTTTCTATTCAGAAGTCCATTGAGAATCATCACGTTTTTAGGTTTTCTTCAGCATCAAAATCATCCAGTGATTGTTTGTGCATCGACGAATGCCGAGAACAGAATCTGCTGAAAGCCAATTCAGATGCGTTTTTATAGTTCAAAGTCCTTCAGTTTTGTTAATTATAAAAACTTTGGTCCAGCAGTTGTCCGAAATACATAAAGATAAAATTGGGACCTGAATGTCCAATTTGAGGAAGCGGTTTAAAAACATCCTCCTTAAAACTGCAGGATGTCAGCCGATTACAGAAACATGAACTTTAGTCCAGAAAGCTGAAGAGCGTTCATCAAACTGCAGCGTGAATAATCTGAGACACGCCGAGGCAGAGGCTGAACTTCTGACCTTCACAGGAGGTTTGTTCATGTTGGAGATAATATTCATAATATTTATTCCCCCCTCTCCCTCCCTTCCTCCCAACAGGTTAATGGAAAGTTTCCTCACTGCCAGCTCTACTGGGAGATGCAGAGAGCCCGGAGAGAGTGTCACACTCAACTTCAGCAGCAGACGGAGGATACCGCAGGTGCACACACACCTGAAAACACACACTCTGAAACACACACTCTGAAACACACACTCTGAAACACACACTCTGAAACACACATGAAAACACACACTCTGAAACACACACTCTGAAACACACATGAAAACACACACTCTGAAACACACACTCTGAAACACACATGAAAACACACACTCTGAAACACACATGAAAACACACACTCTGAAACACACATGAAAACACACACTCTGAAACACACATGAAAACACACACTCTGAAACACACACTCTGAAACACACACTCTGAAACACACATAAAAACACACACTCTGAAACACACATGAAAACACACACTCTGAAACACACACTCTGAAACACACACTCTGAAACACACATGAAAACACACACTCTGAAACACACATGAAAACACACACTCTGAAACACACACTCTGAAACACACATGAAAACACACACTCTGAAACACACATGAAAACACACACTCTGAAACACACACTCTGAAACACACATAAAAACACACACTCTGAAACACACATGAAAACACACACTCTGAAACACACACTCTGAAACACACACTCTGAAACACACATGAAAACACACACTCTGAAACACACATGAAAACACACACTCTGAAACACACACTCTGAAACACACATGAAAACACACACTCTGAAACACACATGAAAACACACACTCTGAAACACACACTCTGAAACACACATGAAAACACACACTCTGAAACACACACTCTGAAACACACATGAAAACACACACTCTGAAACACACACTCTGAAACACACATTAGGAATTGGAATTAGGAATAAAAAAATTTAAAAAACAGTCTATATGTGTGTGCTTGTTTTACTGACATTGTGGGGACATACACGTATTCACACAATGACCGTTTGGGGACTCGCCTCCAATTGGGGACAAAAAAAAGTCCCGATAATTTACAGCATTAAACTTTTAGTATTCAGGAAATGAATGTAAGTCAATGTAAAGTGATGCAAACACAAATCTGCGTGTGTGTGTGTGTGTGTGTGTGTGTGTGTGTGTGTGTGTGTGTGTGTGTGTGTGTGTGTGTGTGTGTGTGTGTGTGTGTGTGTGTGTGTGTGTGTGTGTGTGTGTGTGTTGACGGAGGTCAGTTTCATGAAGAGGAGGGTGTGTCTGTTTCAGTCTGTGTTGCAACACTCGCGCTATCAATCATTTATTTAGGTCTAAAGCAAAAATACTCAGAAGTTTTGAGGAACTCTCTCTCACGTGTGTGTGTCTGTGTGTGTGTGTGTGTGTGTGTGTGTGTGTGTGTGTGTGTGTGTGTGTGTGTGTGTGTGTGTGTGTGTGTGTGTGTGTGTGTGTGTGTGTGTGTGTGTGTGTGTGTGTGTGTGTGTGTGTGTGTGTGTGTGTGTGTGTGTGTGTGTGTTTAATCTTCAAGGTGAAAACATCAGATAAAGTTGGACCTCGACCGGCTGCATTTGCTTATTTTCTGAAAGTTATTTCTGGAACGAGAAGTCAAACAATTCAGCAACTTACAAACAAAGATTACAGATATTTTCTATATTTTAATTATTGACAGTAAATTAAACTTAAAAGGCAAAAAGCAGCTCTGAATTTGTCCTCACACATCTTCTTCTGTGCCACAAATATTTAACAAGTCTCACTGAAAATCTCACATCTTATACACAATAAACAACTAATGAAAGTTTAAATTATAATCAGCATATTAGTAAATGATAAAATTTACAAAAATAAAATTGTCTAGAGAAAAAAAGTCCTTCAAACACTTAAATCTTCAAATCAAATTAAAAAAATGCCTTAAATATCAATTAAATTGCACCATTTTACAGAAAGTTGCTTAAAAATACATCAAATTAGATTTTTAATACCTTAAAATATTAAATTATGTTAGACATGAGAAGTAAAACTAACATTTAGATCTTCACTTTGGTCTGTTAAGGAGCAGTTTTCTCAATTATTTGACCATTTAAGGGGCTTTTTAGTTGTTGAATTACAGGATTTCTACTCTGCAGTAAAGTCAGCAGGCTGCTTTGATGTTCACTTGATTTATCGTCCAGCAGCTCGCTCAGGATCAACGAGTCTAAAAACGAGCAGCTCGGCCAAACAGGAAGTTCTGTGCAAGCTAAATCATAATTATAATGTGTGTGTGTGTGTGTGTGTGTGTGTGTGTGTGTGTGTGTGTGTGTGTGTGTGTGTGTGTGTGTGTGTGTGTGTGTGTGTGTGTGTGTGTGTGTGTGTGTGTGTGTGTGTGTCCAGGATGTCACGGCGAGTGGGACAACGTCTCGTGTTGGCGCAGCGCGGTGGTCGGCGAGGTGCTGACCCTCCCCTGCCCCTCCCCCTTCCTGCTCCTGTTTGGCAAGCACGGTGAGTTTCACCACACACACACACACACACACACACACACACACACACACACACACACACACACACACACTTCCTCCTCCTGCCCTCCATTTGTCTTCCTCATCACACATAATTGTAGATGTTTTGATCAAATTTCAGAATCTTTGATGGATGTAATTCTTCTTCTGCAGTAATTCGACAAAACACCAATCAAACAGACACGCCCCCAAAAACAGGTCTTCTTGAATCTTCTTTTCTAATGAATGAGGGATTATTTTCAGATGGACCTCCAGAAAACTAAGAAGAAGGAGTGACTTTAGCTAACAACACCGAGATAACTGATGGACACATTTTATTCACTTTGGATTTGATGAGAGAAGTTGAATGGGAGTCTATGGAGCCGGAGGCTTTTTGGAGCCGACCTCTAGTGGCACTCGCTGGTATTGCAGCTGAAGACACTTCTGGATCAGAACCATTTTACAGACCTGAAGCTACGAACTCTTTTAAATACAGATGATACTCTGGATTCAAGCCCTAAAATCTTCCGGGGGTTTGGATTTAGCGTTTTGAATCTCCGCTGGTCGTCCTCCTGGAGTTTCCTTCCTTTCACAGCTGATTTCACAAACTGTCGTCTTCCAGCCGGTTCAGTCGGCTTCATCCATCACGCTGACGGCCTCTCGTCCGTCGGCCTTTGATCGTCTCCGTCCTCCGTCGTCTGCCTCCACCTCCTCCTTCCTCCTTCCCTTTCCTCTCCCGTCAGCCCCTCCGGTGACCCCGGAGTCTCATCTTCCCTTTAAAGGATGAATATGGTTCACTTGAACTTTTTTGCGAGCTGCAGTTATCTTTTTAATCTGCTTTAGTGTTTTCTAGAGAACAGAAACCTGCTTCCATCTGTCGTCACGGCTTCCTTTTATCTCCTCCATCACCGCCCTCTCCATCTCTTCGTCGATGTGTGTTTTCGTGTAATCACCATGTGATCACCATGACAACAGCTGCTCTGCATCAAAAGAGAAATCACCGCCTGATAAAATGTTCTGACTCTCGCTGCTGTCAACACGTGAAAACATCTGACCGTGAGAGAAACAACAAACCGTTTGTGATGAACTAATCGGTCCACTGGACGATGTGCGTCTGTCTCAGGTGTCCTCAGCAGGAACTGCACGGAGCGAGGCTGGTCCGACGTCCACCCCCACATCTCCGTCGCCTGCTCGTCAGACATCACAGACGAACCCACCGAGGTGCGTTCAGGGTCCGCCGTGTTGGTGCAGAGTGTGTTTTTATAATATTCAAAGACTTTAAACGGTGTAATTATTTGTTTTGTTTTTTTGAGTGTGTCTGTGTGGCGATCGGTTGTGTGCAGCTTTTTCAATCCAATCTGCACCTTCGGGTTAGTTGCTGCAAGCGGTTGCCACGGTAACCAGCAAGATCATGCAGCATTGGCTTTATTACCGCGAAAACTTTCCCTTTCTTCTGCTGCTTTTCTCCGTCCAGGTCTTTAATCATGTGTGTGATCAGTTGGATGTCGACCTCGCTGAAGGTCTTCTCATGTCTGATGTCTGATACACCAACTCTTATCACAGGTGGAGGCAGCGCGTCCCGCCGCGAGTCCCACAATGCACCAGTCACAATCAATGCAGCATAATCAGCGCCGGTTTATCCTGCTTGTTTCCAAACTAGCGGGTCAGGACCCCTGCAGCGGGGCACGAGATTAATCCGAGCGGCCGGAAGACGGTTAGCAGGATAGAAAAGACAGAAAAAAATAAAGCGGTTGTGGATTTTTCTTCAATATTTAATGTTTTACCGCTTTATGTTAAATTCAGTATAAAAATTGCATCTCTCTGATCTACTTTAAGCTTGGAGTCATTTTCATTGATCAGCGCTCTCATGTGTGGTGATGAAAAGAGGCTGATTTCATATCAGCGTGCAGCTTGTGTGTGTGTGTGTGTGTGTGTGTGTGTGTGTGTGTGTGTGTGTGTGTGTGTGTGTGTGTGTGTGTGTGTGTGTGTGTGTGTGTGTGTGTGTGTGTGTGTGTGTGTGTGTGTGTGTGTGTTCCGGTGTGTTTGTGCGTTGTGGAGCCAGACTAACAAAGAAATACCCAACGCTGAACGTCAAATATCCAACTACGAACGGATTTCACCAAACAACCGACACACACATCTCAAGATCCGACTCAGACTTTAAATTTTTAAGTTCTCATTCTTGAGGTCTTGAAAAACGCCTCTTTAAAAGCTCTTGCGGTGTGAAAACTGTCATCGTTTCCTCTCCGGCTCGTTACTGAACCACAGGCTTCTTTTTTCCTGTTTCCTGTAGAAGTAACAAGTGTTAGGGGACTTCTCAGTGTGCATCCTTCAGTACATCCTTCAGTACATCCTTCAGTGCATCCTTCAGCGCATCCTTAAACTGTGCGTACCTGCCGTGCGGCGAGACACCGGCTTAACGCTGCAGCTCCTCCAGCGCAGCGGCGGGTTCAGTTCCAGGTCTCGGCGCACTCTGCTGTCTAATCCGCCCTCGTCTGTTCCCATATCTGCTCCTTCACGAGATGAAGGTAAAACTTGAATCCCTCCATCGAGGATTATGGGGCTGAATGACACATCTGACTCTGTGTGTGTGTGTGTGTGTGTGTGTGTGTGTGTGTGTGTGTGTGTGTGTGTGTGTGTGTGTGTTTCCTGCCGACCCCGAGGCGTCCTGTACGATGCCATGGAGCTTATTTTCTGACCTTCCCAGTTATTGCCTGTGATTGCGGTTGCATTCTGCGACCCTCCGTCGTACTCTGAGCTTTAAACCAGAAGGTAACATCCAGGTTTAAGAGGAATATCAGGAAAAAAACGTTTACTGTGCCGAGTCTTCGTGTTTTCAGGTTCTCCGTGTGGCGCCGTAGACTGTAGTGAAGCCAATGCAGAGGTGCCTATAAGTGCAATACCAGCGAGGGCCACTAGGGAGAGGGCGGGGGGGGGGGGACCGGCTCCAGAAAACCTCCCGCTCTAAGTCGTCTCCAAACTTTTCAGCGTGCGTCTTCTTTATTTTTCTGTCTTCAACATGTCCGTCACACGTCTGTATTTGTCTGTTGTCTTCTTTTCTTTCCTCTCTGCGTGTCAACATGAACAAACGTTCGCTGCAGTTTTCAGGACGTGTGCATGTTGTCATCCGTTTGTTTTTTAAATAATATTCTCCGTGTAAAATATTTTAGATAACAAGTTTATATTGAGAAGAAACACAGCAGGTGAAAGTAGATATGAAGGTCTTGTGCAGGATTATCGACGAAACGTCTCCACCGTCAAACCTCAGATTGACCCTCACAAATATCTACACACACACACACCCACACACACACACACACACACACACACACCCACACACACACACACACATACACACACACCCACACACACACACACACACACACACACACACACACAGCCGGCTGGTGATCCTCTGCTGAGCCCTCCGGTTTGGGATTCCCGCTCTGACTCTCGGTGAAGCTTCTGTTTCGTTTCCTGGAGAAGAGACTGAAGCTTTCTGTCTGGAGACCAGACGTCACCGCTGGCTCTCGGCTCACAAACACACACTCGTCACACCGGGACCTCCCGGTTCGAGGCTCCGGCACGGATCACGGTTCGGATTTAAATAACGTCATGCCATCACTACGACCACTAGAGGGCGCTTAACTTTACCTTCAACTTTCACAAGACCTACGAGGTCGTATTTTGGAGGAAGACCGTCTCATCTCTTCGTATAACTAAGTTTTTGCACCAAAAAATAGGCAGTCCAGATTTTAGGATAACGCGAATAATATTAAAGGATTATCTGCTGTAAATTTTAAGGATTCGTTCATTCTTATTGAACCTCATAATTATCACGTAGAAATCCGGGAAAATAAATCTCTTGTAGTTTGACCGTATTTGCTGGAAATATGAAACGGCGATGAACGTTTGGAAACAACAGGAACTTTTTGGAGCTCAGTGAAGAACTGACTCCGGCAACAACGCAGGGACATGTCTGTATGACATCCGTCCGTCCAGACACGCGTTTGTACGTGTGATGGACGTCAACGACCGGTTCGATATCTAAACGACCGGTTCAATATCTAAACGACCGGTTCGATAACTAAACGACCGGTTCAATATCTAAACGACCGGTTCGATATCTAAACGACCGGTTCAATATCTAAACGACCGGTTCAATATCTAAACGACCGGTTCGATATCTAAACGACCGGTTCGATAACTAAACGACCGGTTCAATATCTAAACGACCGGTTCGATATCTAAACGACCGGTTCGATATCTAAACGACCGGTTCGATAACTAAACGACCGGTTCAATATCTAAACGACCGGTTCGATATCTAAACGACCGGTTCGATATCTAAACGACCGGTTCGATAACTAAACGACCGGTTCAATATCTAAACGACCGGTTCAATATCTAAACGACCGGTTCGATATCTAAACGACCGGTTCAATATCTAAACGACCGGTTCGATATCTAAACGACCGGTTCGATAACTAAACGACCGGTTCAATATCTAAACGACCGGTTCAATATCTAAACGACCGGTTCAATATCTAAACGACCGGTTCAATATCTAAACGACCGGTTCGATATATCTAAACGACCGGTTCAATATCTAAACGACCGGTTCAATATCTAAACGACCGGTTCGATATCTAAACGACCGGTTCAATATCTAAACGACCGGTTCAATATCTAAACGACCGGTTCGATATCTAAACGACCGGTTCGATAACTAAACGACCGGTTCAATAACTAAACGACCGGTTCGATATCTAAACGACCGGTTCGATATCTAAACGACCGGTTCGATATCTAAACAACCGGTTCGATATCTAAACGACCGGTTCGATATATCTAAACAACCGGTTCGATATCTAAACGACCGGTTCGATATATCTAAACGACCGGTTCAATAACTAAACGACCGGTTCGATATCTAAACGACCGGTTCGATATCTAAACGACCGGTTCGATATATCTAAACGACCGGTTCGATATATCTAAACGACCGGTTCTATATCTAAACG
The DNA here is from genome assembly GCF_029030835.1 of Brachyistius frenatus. Lineage (NCBI taxonomy): Eukaryota > Metazoa > Chordata > Actinopteri > Embiotocidae > Brachyistius > Brachyistius frenatus. Next base: position 1,566,273 of record NW_027210664.1, on the reverse strand, counting down.
ACCGGTTCGAAATCTAAACGACCGGTTCGATAACTAAACGACCGGTTCGATATCTAAACTCGATATCTAAACGGGGTTCGATATATCTATGATATCTAAACGATGAATGAAGAAAACGGGTTCAATGACTGAGCGTCTGAGGACATGCATATTTTCTAAATATTTATATGCTTGTAAATATGTTCACGTGTACGCTGAGCTATACGTGTGCACGTGTTTATGTGAACGGGTTTGTGCGGCTCTGGATGTAGATATCGAGTGCACGTGAACTCGTGGTGTGTACGTCCGGTTAACGGCCAGATGGTGTTTTTGACACGGGGAATGTTGTTTATAGATGACGAGAGAGCGATGAACGCCAGGCACTGAGACACACACACACACACACACACACACACACACACACACACACACACACACACACACACACACACACACACACCCAGTGGGCAGCATTAACACAGCTCCACCACAGTCCAGATCTGCGTGTCGGTCTGAAGAGTTGTTTTGAGATGGACCAGATCTTCCCTCTGACCTCCGACCCCGCTCTTATTGTGAAAGAGCCTCTGGACTTTTAGAAAAAAGAAACAGGAGTCACGAGAAGTGGAGCGAGTGAACAACTGTAAACACATTGCATGCATCCGTACAATCTTTGTTCAGGCAGCTGCAGCACCACTGAAAGTAAAAACGAAAAACAGCAAGAGATAACAAAAAAATTTAAATAATGAAGAAGGAAGCGGCGCCCCCTCATGGCTTAAACTGTCAGTTCAATCTAATTCCTACATTCATACCTGCCTGTGTCCATTAATTCAAGAAGAAGAACAGCGATTTAGATGAACCAGAAAAGATCATTGTATAATCCAGCCTCACCTGCAGGCATGAATCATCATGTGGAAGGAAAAGCCAGCTGTGCTTCACATGATTGGATCAGACAGACGACCTCATCGTTCCTGATTCGATGAGGAATGATTTGTTCTGTGTTTTCTGTTCCCAGCTGGTCTTCTACAAAGTGGTGCAGGTTCTGTCCACGCTGGGCCACAGCCTGTCGCTCATCGCTCTGCTCACCAGCACCGTCATCATCTGTCTGTTCAGGTACTCACACACACACACACACACACACACACACACACACACACACACACACACACACACACACACACACACACACACACACACACACACACACACACACACACACACACACACACACACACACACACACACACACACACACCAGTCACACGAACCACAAGAAACAGAACCTCTGAACTCTCCTGAATCTGCCTCGTGCATCTCCCAGTGTCAATATTTACAGACAGATTTCATAAACTCCACAAATTAAGGCGTCTGCACTGCAAAAAACATTTGGCCAAAATACAAGAAAAAAAAACAAACACTGAATTTGGGGAAATAAGGACCTAAAAGCTGTGAAATTATTGGTCCGTGCAGCGAAGTAATTTTACTTGACCTGAAATCTTAAAATCAGCTGGTTCAAGTGTAGAAATAAATAAACTCCAACTAGATTTTTGCAGTGTGAAAAATGCAAATAAAAACCTCCGGGGGGGACGGCGGCAGCCTCCAAAATAAACGGCTGAGATTATTACAACCCATGAAGGACAAAAAGGAAAGTGTGTCCTGTTTGTGGGTTTCTATTTTTAAAAAGGATATTTCAGGTTTGACTTTGTTAACACTTTTACTTTTTACCCTGAAAAGTTGCATCAGAAACATTTCTCGTTAACATTACAGGAGTGTAGTTGAACATGTCAGCATGTCTCTTCTGTTGGGGAAAATAAAGCATCAAGAATTATTTCTGGATCTCCTTTTGGTGTCTGTAACATAGTTTAAAAACAGAAAATATCTCCAATAAGTGATTTAGCTCGCTCTTAGATGCATTTATGTGCTGCATGTTTCTCCTTAACAAACACATCGAATCAAATATGAGATGATTGTTGTCAGTTTGGAGTGAAATCTGTCTGCAGAGCTGGAAACATGAACCCTGAAAGTGATGATAAATGTACTCGGGGTGTGTTAATTACTGCGGTTTATACGATGAAGGCCTATTTATAGTCTCTGGAACATGCGTGTGCCCTCTGACACGCAGGGCGAGCCGGGTGAGGACAGCGAGTCGTGGATCCGTCTGGACGGACTCCAGCTGTTCACTCAACCTGTTTAGATACCAGATCCTTCACTGGATTCACGTCCTGACGCTCTCCATAAACACGCTTCTTTAACATTTATGGTGTGTGTGTGTGTGTGTGTGTGTGTGTGTGTGTGTGTGTGTGTGTGTGTGTGTGTGTGTGTGTGTGTGTGTGTGTGTGTGTGTGTGTGTGTGTGTGTGTGTGTGTGTGTGTGTGTGTGTGTGTGTGCAGGAAGCTCCACTGCATGAGGAACTACATCCATCTGAACTTGTTTGTGTCCTTCATGCTGCGAGCCGCGGCCGTGCTGACCAAAGACACGCTGCTGTTCTCGGACGACGAAACCACCGACTGCAGCACGCAGCCCTCACTGGTGACCAGAAAAACAACAACAACAACAACAACAACACCCGCTGTTCCACGTCACGGAGTAATGTTGTGGTGTTGTTGTGGTTGCAGGTGGGCTGTAAGGCCAGCCTGGTGTTCTTCAACTACTTCATCATGGCCAACTTCTTGTGGCTGCTGGTGGAAGGCCTCTACCTGCACACGCTGCTGCTGGTCATCCACACCTACTCCACCCGCCTCTCCGTCTACATGCTCATCGGATGGGGTACATCCTTTTCATCCTTTTATTCTTCTATTCTTTTTACAACCTGAGTTTGATCTTGTATTTTGTTTTCTTTCGGTCAGGATTCCAGTTAAGTTGTGAAAATGTCTTAAAAAAAAACCTACTTCTAAGTCAAGTATGAAAAACCTCTGCAGCCACATTTTATGCAAACTTTTACAAGTAAAACTTAAGTTTTAAAACATACTTAGTATGCCAGCCTGAAAATGTGCATTAAATACGTGAAATAAGATGATTCGACCAACTTTGGAGCAACTTAAAGGGAAACCGAAGAAAAAAAACAGTTCATTTCTGAAATCTGGAGACGAAAATATAAAAATATGTTCAAACTCATGGAAATAATCTTCATATAATAATAACCTTCTTCAAAGACAAACAAAAACTCTGATGTCGGCCATGATGCACATTTCTGCGGTTCTCTGACCGAAAGATGAAGACGACACTTTTAGTTTATTGGGAAAATTGTGCACTTATTTACTGTCTTGCAAAAAGTTCTATGAGCTCGATAACATTTTATATATCAACGGGGGAAATGAGGTTTTAGTCAGCAGGCTTGGAGCACGAGGACTGGAAGCAGCAAGACTGTTATATTCTTCAATGTTTCACCAAAAGTATGACATGTTTCACAACACTCATGTTTACAAGTCAGTTCTGCATGAAATCTCTTTTGTTTTGACAGTTTTTATTTGGATTTCTAAACATTTTTTTAGGAAAAAAAACAAACGAAGCAGAATCCATAATTAAAAGACAAACAGATCACCAGAGATTAATTCAGTAACTGCAGCCGGTCTGATTGTAATATTTGCAATCTGTATAAATATTGTTGAACTGTTAGTGAAGCCTGCTGCAAATTCTCTCAAAGTGTCGTAGGAGGTCAAATAAACCCCAGATCAAATCTTTATTTACTGAATGTTCCTTTCTGCCTCCCAGAAGGCCGTTTCTCTTTTCTTCGTGCCACTTTAGTTTCGACACAAAACGGTGTGAGAGGAACAGAGACAGTGCGTCACGCTGCTGAAGTGGACTCGCTGTGTTTAGTGAGAGTTCGGCCGGTAAACAGTCTGCTGGCATCTGTGTTCGCTCGGCCGCGTGACACCTCCTTCCACCATCCATCACCCGCTCTACCAGCATGATGCTGCTGCTGCATCACCGCCAGGCCACAGCTGTTTAGTGTGTGTGTGTGTGTGTGTGTGTGTGTGTGTGTGTGTGTGTGTGTGTGTGTGTGTGTGTGTGTGTGTGTGTGTGTGTGTGTGTGTGTGTGTGTGTGTGTGTGTGTCTAGACGTCATATTTCCTGTGTGGCACCTCGTTCTGGTTGAATCTAAGCAGACTCTCTCTCTCTCTCTCTCTCGGACCTCAGGGATCCCGTTTGTTTTCATGGTGGCGTGGGTCGTATGTCGGATCAACCTGGAGGACACCATGTAAGTCTCACCGGCTTCATGAATAAACACGCTCAGTTGTTTTATGATGTTCAAACTGTGCTACGATCACGATGCGAAGTTACGCACAATCTCGAAGGTCTCCGTTTCGTTGTCTTTGGCGACACCTGTGGCAACAAGCGGTAACTGCAGCTGTGTTGTTTTTTTGTTGTTGTTGTTTTTTCCCCAAACAGCATCACATGCTTGATGTCACAAAATGATGTTTGATAGAAACGTTTTATTTTTGTTAAGTTGGACAGATTTGACCTTTTTTTTTTATTTGTTTGATTTTGAGGGTTTTATTCTGTCAACAGAATAAATGTTGACGTGACCTGAGGTGCAGTCAAGGCTTGCCTGTTATTTGTGGGCGGGGCTTAACTTCTTCCAGTTCTTAGACATGATTATTTTAAGGATTAAAGATGAACACTAATGTTTTATTTTGCAATTTTCCATTTTATTTTTTTTTAATTGCATGCATCTTCATGAGCCAACACTTTTCATCAAGAACATCCACTTTATGAAAATATGACCAAAACTTTGACCATTAAATTTCTCCACGTCCTCAAGCCTTGACAACTTTCTTCTTACGTTCATCTGAAGTATTTTTAGCGGCTGCTCAGTTTGCCTATAAATCAAAACAACTCTATAATCTATAATATAAATCTATAATAATATCAATCCCACTAACGTATGAAGTCTTTTGTAGGTGTTGGGAGGTGAACGACAACCCCGTCCCCAACAGACTGATCAACTGGCCCATCATGGCGTCCATCATTGTGAGTTTTTGTCCAGATAATTATTTATTATTGTTGGACCATTTAAAAGCACTTCAACAAATGTTCAAGAAGTTTTAATTTGTGGTTTTTTTTTGGGCAGATTTCACAGATTCTGACTAATCTCTCTGGTTTGAAGTATAAACCTCGACTAACAGGACTCTCTGTCTCTCTCTGCTTGTTTTTCCTCCACAAGATCAATTTCATCCTGTTCATTAGCATCATTCGTATCCTGATACAGAAACTGCGCTGCACGGATGTCGGAGGAAACGACCAATCACAATACCGGTACGGTGAGCTTTCTGATGACGTTAAACTTCCAGTCCAGCTTTTTGCTTTGACCAGCTCATAATAAAAACCAGACCTGTTTCTGAAGACGAGCTGGGACTTCAAATAGATGTTTTTGTTTCTTGGTGCTGCTTGAATTTGCTGTTATAAAACCTCAAAATGCTTTTGGTGATAGAAAGTGAAGAGAACAGCGAGGAACCAATTTTACCTCTATTTTTTTTTTCTTCTTTCTTTTTTGGGAAAAGTGGCCGAACAAAAACGCCTCATTTGAAACTCACCGCTTTTCTGAAAATCGCTGTAGGAAATCTTTTTGCCTGCTCTTTGTTGCGTGAATTAAACTGTGTTTTTTTTTTTGCAGGCGTCTGGCCAAGTCCACCCTCCTGCTGATCCCTCTGTTCGGGGTGAACTACGTGGTCTTCTTCTACCTGATGGAGCCGGCCGACAAAAACGTGAAGCAAATCAAGATCTTCTTCGACCTCGGCCTCGGCTCCTTCCAGGTACAACGTGTGACGGGCTTCAACTGCCATAAATCATAAATAAAATACCTGCTTGTTTTATTTAGGAGGAAAATAGACACAAAAAAAGGCTTCTCTGAAAATATTTCGTACTTAATTTACTCGATGGAAATACCGACAACAATGATAAAAAAGGACCGAACATTTTCTGCAGCATTTTGTTTACATTTGTCTGCAGTTTATTGCCTGTTTTGATTGTTAAAAAAAACTTTATTTTCTTTTTTTTTTTTTTTTTACTGACAGATTGGGATCCTCCTTTTGTTTTGTTTTTCTAGCAGCTCAAAGGACGACAATCTGATCCTGACTGTGTTTTTTCGGTCATTTTAAATCCCTTTACAAGGGAACCATCAGATCTGCATGTATCGGTCGGTAACATGTGTGTTCTTTTAGGGTCTCATCGTGGCCGTCCTCTACTGTTTCCTCAACAGCGAGGTGAGCCCGTGTTTAAAGTCCTCCTCACGTCATCTTGTCGAGTCCATCCTTCTGAATATCTCTGTCTTGTGTACGAAAAACAAGGTTCAGAGCGAGCTGCGGAGGAAGTGGAGGAGTTTATCTCTGAAGCGTTACGTGGGACAGGACTACCGGCTTCACGCCACGTCGGTGAGCCGGAACGGCACCGACAACTCGGCCCAGCTTCCCCGGAGCTCCCGAGCTCAGTCCATCCTGCAGACCGAGACCACCGTGCTCTGACCGGGGGGCCGAGAACCGACGCTCGTGTTCAGAAGTCTCGCTGAAGGACTCTGTGACGGATGAATCGCGTGCAGCTGCAGGGACTGAAGACGTTTTCCGTGGCGAAAGACTTCCTGGAGTTTTTCTTACGTCGCTGCTGAATCTGCCTTCACGGTGATATCAGATCAACCTGCTGAAGATTCCTGCATCAACAAACACAACATTTCATATGATTACAGTTTGGGTTTTTTAAAAGGCAGAAAAATCCAACTTTCACTCCAAAAAATACTTCATCTATAGAGTTGTTGTGGGCCGACAGGTGAACGTGTCATCTGTGGTTCAACATAAAAACACATCAACCACAGAGATGAAAAAAAAAAACAAGCCATACAGATTTATGTATCTGAAAATATGTTTATAATTTTACAGGTACCCCCCAAAAAACAAATATATATATATATATAATTATATATGGACAAGGAAACTGACTGTCTGCCCCGCTGCCCCTAGTGGTCGTTAAGAGTAGGACATGTGTCTCGTGGCGATCCTCGCAGACTTTAATCTGTCTGTTCGTCAAATTCATGTTTCTGCTCTTCAGTTCAAACATCTCGCAACAGGTCAGACTGATTTTAAAACTTTAAATTATTAATGAATGTCCCGTACTGCAAACGTTGACTTTATGTGTGAATTCAAGAGGTGTGCAGGTCACTGTAGCTCATGTGACTCCTCATTGTCCTTTTTTAAAGAATTTTTCAAAGAAACATGGATCTCTGATGGGCATATTATCATAAATATGTTTGAATTATAGCCATTATTCCTAACGGAAAAGGATCTGAAGCCATATTTACACCATTATGGGGTATTTTTTAAAATCGATATAATCTTGTTTACCATATCTAAACAATTATCGGAGGATTTATTACCTTTAAATTAAATATATGAGCGAATTATTTTTGGTATCGGCAGAAAATGAAGCTGACAGCATTCAGTTTGGATTAAAAGTACTTAGAAAACAAAACCACATACTTGCCTTGTACAGAGACTGATTGATTTGTGTTTTATGTCATTTGTTTTTTACACAGTTGAGCATATTAGTGTCTGATTGTGTGTTCATGTGCGAAGGGCGACTGAGCATTAATGTCGATGTGTACGTTTTTCGACACGACTGTAATGACTTTATGTTTTAATGTATAAAACGTTTATCATAGAGTTCATTCTCTCTCCTACGTGATTTCATACACACACATACATGAAATAATACACGCCTAATCACTTACTGGTATTTTTAAATTGATTACGAGAGTCAGATGGAGTCCAAACATCCTGTTTTGGTTCTGAATTTGCTTGTCGGGATTATTCGGTGATATTCAGCCTTTTACGTAAACAACAAGGGAAATACGTGGGAGACAAAGAACATGAATACAATTGAGCCACTTTTCTGTATCAGTGATGCTGAGAACTACAGGTTGCCATAGCAACGGCATTGATGCTCCAATTAGTCCGCTCGCACTGGTTGAAGCTAATCAAAAATGATAATAAGCAGTGAGTATTAGAGATCTTGGACACACTGCACCTCTCTCTACCTCGCATGCAATCACATAAATGTCAAAGAACAATAGCAGAAAAAAGTAAATAAAGCATCAGCATAGACATACATTTAAAATAAAAAAAAAAAATTTTTATTGCATAAATGTATTTGTTTTCTTGAGACATGTGACTCAACAAAATCTGCCAGCAGTGTGTTTAAAATCAAATGTCTGCATTCAAAACCTTAAAGAAATGACATGAAAATGTTGGAATAAAAGGTCAATTTGTGTCATAAACAGGAACAGGACAGCTCACCTGTGCTATCAGGGGTCAAAGGTCAGTGGGGAAGAAACCAACCGGAGTGTAAAACCGGTTTATTGTTGGGAGATTTGACTTTTTCTCAGAAGGTCAAATTAACGTTAGAGTGTGACGCATTTTAGCAGATTGCGGTTAAAAGTCAGCAAAGTCAGTTTTCCCATTTTTCTAGTTTTCCGTGAATGCACCACATTGGAGAAAGTCCCGCCTACGAGGCCCGCTGACCAATCACTTCAAAGCTTTTTTACACCACCTGAAGCTCGTGTTCATCTCAACACGTGTCCGTACAAGAATAACGGTAAGCAAATTATGAAATGTTTACATCTATAAAATGTCTCCAACAATCACATTAGTAACATTAAATTACCTTAATATGACGTCCGGTTACCTTAATGCCGTTCACGTGCGTGTTCAAGCGCGCATTAGCTGCATGCTGCTCGGTGACGTCATTTTTTTTTTGCTTTTTTTTTTTTTTTGCACTCTTTGGAGAGTCAATCAAATAAAAACTCAGAGTGACCGCCTGTGTAGGACTCACCACCAAGTTTACTTACTCAAATATAATATAAATAAAAGTATAAAAAAAAATATTGAAAATCCACTACACTTTCCACTGCTGCTCTGTCGTGTCATACCAGTTATGGCCACAAGATGGCACTAAAGTCCAGCTGAGAAATCAAGTTTAAAATCTGTCATCTTGAGTTTACAGTTTCCTCCCCAGTTTGGCTGCCGAAATGCAAATATTGAAGTTCAGCAGCAATTTAACTGATAAACTGTATAAACAGGGTTCCCAAAAATGTAACTGAATGTTCTTTAAAAAATAAAGAATATAAAAAGGCATTTATGTTGGTGCCTTTCATTTTTCTTTTATTGCACTGCAGACTGGAAGTTTGTGTGTAAACGAAATACTTTCCAAGGGGAGCTATAACCTGAGAATTTATATCTATTTAACAAAACCTGAAATTACGTTACATTTTCCTTCTTTAGAAGTTATTTGCTTTAAAAAAAAAGTTCCACCAAGTGACTGAAACCAATCAGGAAAAAAACACATGAATTGACATTTTCTTCACTACTTTATTTAATATGATATTCAACATATTTTCAGACTTTTGTAATACACTTAAAAAGTTGAAAACTGATCACACCTTAATATATTTCATTTCTGAATCATGCACTTTCTGCAGATAATTTGTGAAACAGTTGTAAGCTTCAGGCATTCGGGGCGATTATTAGAATATATGAGCATATATATATATATATATATATATATATACACACTTGTTGCTCGTGTGTATGGTTGCATAGCAGCTGGAAAACAGGCAGTGATGCTTCAAATCTTCGTCATATTGGCGACGCCTAGAGTGGAGAAAGAGAGTAGAAGAAAAGGGTCAATATTTCTGTGCAAACACTGGTGTGTGTGTGTGTGTGTGTGTGTGTGTGTGTGTGTGTGTGTGTGTGTGTGTGTGTGTGTGTGTGTGTGTGTGTATAACTTACGTCTCTGGACCCACAGAGCATTAGGATCAGTACAGACCCATCCTTTCTCCGTCCTAAAACTGAAACAGACAAATCCCCAAAATGAGAGCTATTCGATGCGTTTGAGTTTGTGTGCAGGAGAACTGGTGTAAACTCACCCGACAGCTTTCACACAGTGTTTTCCGGCAGGATACTCAATGTATAGGTCCCCCATCACATCTTTGCTGATGTTAACGGCGCTGATGGCTTCGCAGCACGGGTGCTTAATTCGACCGGCGTGGCGAGCTGAGAGGGAGAACGTGAGAGTTTCACTTTAAAGTCATATCAGCGGCAAAATAAATAATCTAGAGCTTCAAACTATGATGAAACTCCCGTTTACCAAATTAATGCGACGTAAAGTACGAAAATAATCACATCTTCCCTTGTTTCCTTTTTGTCTGTCAGTTGCCAAAACTATTGACAGTTTATTTAACAGGGAGAAGTCATTTTAAACTTTACTTGAGCATCAATAAATAATCATGTAAGACGGTGAGAGTGTAATTATTCAAAATGTGAGATCAAAATTATAGTTTGTTTTAATGTTGAAGAGACACCAGCCTGTTGTTAGTAAGTCATATTTATCCCTAATAGTAAATGAATAGAAATAAATGACACCCATCAGACGTATAATATGTATTAAAAAAAAAAAAAGTACAATACACAAGGAGACCCCCCAAAAAACTGCTCCACCATCATGTAAATGATCATGCAAAGAAATACAGAAGCAGTAGAAACACTAATTACAGTGATGATACTGAACACGGCAACCGCAAACACACACACACACACACACACACACACACACACACACACACACACACACACACACACACACATCAATAAATACACCCTCTGGATGAAATAGTTAAATATTCAGACTTATTATTTCTAAAATCCTGGTAGAATCATTTTAAAATGATTTATTTCCCCGTGTGTTTTTCAGTTACCTGAATGGGAGAAGACGCACAGACACACGGAGAGCAGGAGGAGCAGGAGGAGGTGGGGAGTGACCCTCATAGCTGATCGATCGGCTGCAGATAAACCAGCTGATCAACACGGAGGGTATTTATGGGGTGAGTGCAGAAACACCATCATGTGGTGGGCTTGGTTGATGTATATGCATGCATGCGTGTGTGTGTGTGTGTGTGTGTGTGTGTGTGTGTGTGTGTGTGTGTGTGTGTGTGTGTGTGTGTGTGTGTGTGTGTGTGTGTGTGTGTGTGTGTGTGCGTGTGTGTGTGTGTGTGTGTGTATGTGTGGAGCCATCACACCTCCGCCCCCCATCACTGAATCTTCTTCAGGTCTTCTAACCACCAACATCTCTGTTTGATCTTTCTGAGAAAACAATTTGACTCATGTTTGCACACACACACACACACACACACACACACACACACACACACACACACACACACACACACACACACACACACACACACACACACACACACACACACACACACACACACACACACACACACACACACACACACACACACACACACACACACACACACACACACACACACGCGCGCGCACACACAAACTTAAGTACTCCCAGACGTGATGCAAAGCACAATGGTTAATTACGCCTGTTTTTTTGCATTGTGAGAAATTTAGACACCAGATTATTTTCGTTTTCCATTTGAAACTCTGACTTGTTTTTCTTTAGTAATTAAAACCGCGGTTATCGTACGTCACCGAGATGAGTTGAGTTGTTGATATTTCCTACTTCCCCGCGAGGAATTGAAATAGTTATGATGCCATGTTTGAAGGAAAGGAAAGTGTTTCTGGACGAGCTCCTCTTCGGTCGTCTCTCGGGTCAAAAGGCTGCAGAGATGCTTCAAACAGAGAAGCGGTGAGATGTTCAGTGTCGCGGAAACGACTGCTTGACCGCTGTTTGAAGAAGTGGGTAAAAATGACAGAACTGCGGCCGACCTGCTGATAAAGATTGACTGACAATCACATGAAATTCAAAGATTTAATTTCCTGCTTCGATGAGGTCATCAGTATTTCAATGAATCGCCACAAACCACAGTAACAAACGGTCCGCGCCACTAAATCGTATTAAAATCACAATCTACACATCCTACTATCTCTTTCTCTGAGCGGCAGCTGAACTGATCGTAGCTGCTGGGGAACGCAGCTCCTTCTAGTTCAGCTCAGGTCATTTTACAATGTTTGTCGAGACAAAACGGCCCAAAATATGAGGACAATGTCCGTGATTCTGTCCGTATCAGACACCCGTAGATTGTTTTTTAATTTATTTATTTATTTGATGTATTTTAGCATTTATTTTGAAAATTAATAATAACAATAAAAGATGTTTGCTTTTACAGAAAATAATCCCAAACATATATTGCGCCAGATAAGATGGACATCACACCGGATGGGAGATCACATATGCAGCTTTTATTTCCAATGTTTCCATGGTTACACAATGTCATCCTCAGCTGAAAAGTTCCTGACAAGCTTTTCAAAATAAATATCTCAGAACATTTTCCTCATTTCACAAATGAATAGAATGAATCCGAACAGCAGGCACTTAATAATAATAATGATAACAACCTAACACTGTTCAAAATGTTGCGTACATTTAACTTGTAAACATCTATAAATACTCTTAATAATAAATAGACCAGGTCAATTAGAGGTCAATTAGATTCAGCTAATAAATAATTTCACTTTAGAAGGCATCAAAATATTCAACATAAAATAATAATTTAACATCAGTACGTTCTTCAAGTGTTCTCCTGTCCGTGTCGAGGTCGCCATCTTTTCACTTCTTGACAAACTTCCTGTTTACATCAGCCGGCGGTGGAGAAGACGCAGCTCTACTTGTATTCACTTCCTGGGGCGCTCTCACCAGAAGACATCTCGGAGGTAGAGGAGGAGAGAGGAAGAGGGGAGGAGGAAAGAGGAAGAGAGGAGGAGGAGGAGAGAGGAAGAGAGGAGGAGGGGGCGGAGCTTGAAGGAGTGGAGGCGGTGGACGTGATGATGGAGAGGAGGGACACGGTAGACTTGGGGACGGCGGTCCGAGTCGTGGACTGAGCTTTAGCTTTCCTGTGAGGAAACAAATAAATGAAAATCAGACAAAAAGGAATTTGTGAGACGATGAGTTTGAATTGATGGAACGACGTCGAGTATTTATATTAAACTCACCGGAAAGCCATAATCTTGCGGCCAACCCACGGAGCGGTCACCTGACTGCAGAAGAGTCCCGTCTCTGTCTGGAAGCTGCAGGAGTGACGAACATAGAAAATTAATTCATGAAAAGTTTTTGTAAAATCATCTCGATTTGAAAGCAGCCACCATTTGGAAGATTAAAAAGCAATAAAATTAAAATGAGAACTGAAATTGTGTCTTTCTTTTCACTGCTTTGCTCATTTTCATTTCCCAGGACTAACTTTAGATTAACCTTATAATATTAAGTATGAATACAGCATTGCTCTTTTTTACTTACATGACTGCCCTGACGCAGGGAGGGTTCCTTTCCTGGACCAAGTATCCCAAGATGGGCTCTTTTATCTCCAGATTGGTGACCTTCGTACAGCAGGAAGCCAGCTTCTCCGCTGGAGAGGAAACCAAAAACACAAATGAGCGTTACAAAAATTTTAAAAATCAATTGCATTTCAAAAGTAGGAAAAAGTCATTTTGCGAAAGTTAAATCTCACCTGCTGATCCGGGTCCGACCACAGCCACCAGGACGATGGCCACCAGCACGCTCTTCATCAGGCTCACACAGTTCACCATTTTTCAAATATGAAGGTTGATTATTAAGAGCTCAAAGGATAAAATGAAAATACTCCGTTGGTCTTTCTCCTCCTTTCCTCTGCAGAGAGCTCGGTGAACTTGACTGACTGACAATCCGGAGACGTCTGGCTACTTAAGGCCTGAAAAAGCAGAAGTGAGTCGGTCCGGTGAGTCATCCCAAAGTTATCTGAATGAATGAAAACGCTGATTAAAGGGGAATTCCAAGAAATGACCGTCGACTTACAAATAGGAAGCACTTTCATCATCAAAGTCTTGGTTGGAAAATTCGCTCTGATTGTGGGGGTGTCAGGAATTCCTCGGAGGGCAGAGGTCACGACCATGTGACAACTTTTTTTTTAAAGATGAAGAGGTGCGAATAAGATCCTAAACTTAATACAAACTGGTCACAGACTAGTAAACGGGTAGAAATAAATCATTTATAAGAAATGTTTTTCTTTTTGAAAGTTAACCTGATTCTCATTTCATCATTTTTGTGGTATTAATGTCTTGAAGGCTTTGGAAATCATTCTGGGGAGGATATGTTGTCACATGTAGTCGCAATGCTCTTCAGCCCATTGAACACACAGACATGTTACAACATAGACTGGTATGTAACATACTGACCAATGGAAAAAATAATATTATCCATGATATAGACTGGATATAAAAGTGTTTGTAGCTTCCGGGTCTGAAAAATTAGGGGGATACAGAAGTGAATTAAACTGCAATACCAGTCGAGGTCGGCTCCATAGGCAAGGCAAGTTTATTTGTACATCACATTTCAACAACAAGGCAATTCAAAGTGCTTCACATAAAAACCATTAAAAGCATCAAAACATCAGGCAAAGGAAATTTAAAAACAATTAAGAACATTGATCGAAACATTAAAAACAGTCATTAAAACATTAAACAAGCTAAAAATAGAATAAAGGTTGCAGTGCAGTTTAAGAAATAAAATGCAGAAATGCAGGAAATTGATCAACATCCTTGAATCTGGTTCAATTAAAGGCAGCAAACAAAAGTCTTCAATCTTGATTTGAAGCAGCTGAGAGTCTCAGCAGACCTGCAGCTTTCTGGGAGTTTGTTCCAGATATGTGGAGCATAGAAGCTGAACGCTGCTTCTCCATGTTTAGTTGTGACTCTGGGAACAGGAAGGAGACTCGTCCCAGACGACCTGAGGGGTCGGGACGGTTCAGAAGGCAGCAGCAGATCAGAAATGTATTTTGGCCCTAAACCATTCAGTGCTTTATAAACCAACAGCAGGATTTTAAAGTGGATTCTTTGTTGGACAGGAAGTCGGTGTAAAGACTTCAGAACTGGAGGGATGTGATCCAGTTTCTTGGTCTTAGTGAGGACTCGAGCTGCAGCGCTCTGAATCAGCTGCAGCTGTCTGATTGACTTTTTAGAGAAAAATAGACTCCCATTCAACTTCTCTCATCAAATCCAAAGTGAATAAAATGTGTCCATCAGTTATCTCGGTGTTGTTAGCTAAAGTCACTCCTTCTTCTTAGTTTTCTGGAGGTCCATCTGAAAATAATCCCTCATTCATTAGAAAAGAAGATTCAAGAAGACCTGTTTTTGGGGGCGTGTCTGTTTGATTGACAGGCCTGATTTGATGTTTCTCTGCTCCTGTTTTTTTTTAACCTACATATGAATTTGGTTAGAAGTTTCTGAAAGGGGATGTAAAATGACATCGATATGGTGTTTTTTTTTTACTTAAAACGACAAGAATATCTTCTTATAGAAAGAGGAAACAGGAAAGTGTAAAAGGCCTCTTGCAGCTTTTTAAAAGAGCACTTCATCCGCTCAGACATCTCTGCAGACAAACCACATCCTCGATCAGCACGCCGAAACATCCGCACACCCGAAACTGTCTCGGAAAAAAGAAGTGATGGGAGTCGGAGGGAGAGACGCTGGACATTCAGCTAAAATGAAACCATTAAAAAGCGGAGACAAGAAGTGACTTGGAGTTGCATCAGTCGAAAGCAGAACCGTCTTCACTGAGCACACTTTCAGTTTGTGTTCACCGAAAGATCGAAATGCAAAAGGCAAATCTTAACTCCTTATAAAGATAATCCTCGCCGACAGCAGGAGGCAGAGCTGCTCAGTCACACTGACCACGTCTCTACTCTTTCTATCCAGGCGAGTGGTACATATTTTTCATTTCCTCTGCATTTCAGTGAAATCATTCCCATCATCTCTGCAGAAGGTTTAAGGCCCACATGCAGCTCTGCATTTCTGAGAAATAATTGTTGGGGGAGGTGATGGTGGTGCGATAAGAGGTGTTGCACTGAGGCTTTCAAAACAAACTTGCTCACATCATGAGAAATATAAGTAAAGTGCTGTGGAAGCAGTTTAAAAAAAAAAAAATTTGAAGATCACGTAGTCGTGCGAATCAATTCAGTTGATGTGAAGTAAAAAGAAAAGAAGGTGAGAGACAGGCTGGTAAAAACTGGAAGCTAAGAATAAAGACCAAAGCAGAACCAGGATGGAGACATGTAAATTAGGCTGCTGTCAGGAGTCTCGTTTCTAATTGAGCGTCCACCGTCTCGCTGCATTAAACCGTAACTCGGAGAGTAAAAGGGTGTTTTCCAGCGGTTCTGTCTCCGACACGTCAACGTCTTATATCCCACCGGCCCTGAAGACCGGTGACGAATCTGTCTTTTCCAGAAGCCCGACAGACATTATGAGAAGCTGAACCGAGGAGATCGGCCGGGCGGGAAGTCAAACGGGGGAAAACAAAAGCAACCTGGTACATTTTCTAAATGAAACCCCCGTTTGCAGACTTCTTATCGTACGACACGTCCTCACATCACCGTCTCCACCCGCCGTCTTTCACAAAGGACAAGAAATGTCCTCCCGCTACACACGCTCTGTGAAATAATTAGGAGTCTTAATGTTTTGTTTAACGACTAAAACACAGCAAGCTGTATTAACTTTGTCTGTGAGGCTGCAGCACAAAGTAGGAAATAACTTCAAGAAACACAAAACGGACAATAAAGCAACCGTTTTAATAAAGTTGAGCATTTTGAGGAAATGATGACACGATGACTTTTAATCCCCAGAAGCCGCCACTCTTGCTTGTCGATGGTCAGAAGATCAAAAATAAATCAAACATCCTTCCTCATTTCTCAGTTGCAACACAGAGGGTGTTTTTCACAGCTTCAAATGCACATCGGACAGTTCGTTTTGCATTTGGAGAATTCCCCCTTTTTAAAAAAGGAAGAAAAAAAAAGAAAAAAGAAAAAAGAAAGCTACTTTTGGAAGAAAGATGGAAACACAACGTAATAAATCAGATTCAACTAAAAAAAATCTTAGTCTTGCGTAAGCAAGGAGCTGATCACAAGAGGAGTTGCATTTTTCCTGTCCTCGTGGCCTCCAGCTTACGGGGGGGGGGGGGGGGCCTTCAAGTATACTAACAGCTCGTCAGTCGGGCTGTCAGGATTATAAAATTTCAGTAATTGCAATTAGCAATTGTCCTTTTCTGTTAGTTTTATTTAGCCACAATTAAAAGCCTGATCATAGTTTAACAATAAATATTTTATGACGATGAATACACATTTACTGGCCATGAACGAAAGAATTAAAATAACAACCGCAGGGCCGATATGGCATCTAACAGTTTAAATATAAAAAGCCTGTCACTAAAATACAGAAAGAACTTCCTGACAGTAGCAGGTGCCAGTAATGAAAATAAACCGTCATCCTCCACTAAATGTCACTAACTCACAGCACGAGAACCTCAAACAGTGGAACATTATGTGGAAACTGTAATTGACTTCAAGTTATCGACATTCCAGGAAGGACGTCGCTTCCTCAACACCCGTCAACGACTTCTTGCGCTCCCGACGATATCTGCTGTCAGTTGTACAAAACTGTGTGAAAAAGGAGAAGTAATGCCACATGATGACACCGAAGAGTGACGGCGGTCATGTGCCACACTAATGACGCCTCTGTTTCTCGGAGGTTAATGCTGACATCAGCACTCTGCTTCTTACTAATACTTTCAAGTGCAAATGCGTTTGTCTCATCTTACCTCCGCTTCACAGGAAGTGAGGAAGTGATGGTCAGTTTCCACAGAAACCACCTGTTAAGAAATAAGAATGAAGAAATACTGTCAGAGAAAACACCTGCTGCATGTGGACATGTTGACAGAATGTAAAACCATATTTAGTGTTTCGGTAAACATGTCGGGCTCCCAAATATGTCTGAAAGTCTTTATCAGCTATTTCCAGGGTCAAGCGTAAACTTCCGGTCTAACTTTATAATAAATTTAGTTCATGGTAAATGTAAATGAATAAAGTTTTATACGAGAACTTGGTGGATTTAATTCCTAATCACCGACACTTTAAAAGAAAAAGCCCTCTTGAACGTGATAACTTTTTTTTTAAAGATAAAACCTTTTTTTTTTTAATCATGCAGCATAGATACATCCTAAAAACATTGCTTTTTCAACTAATTAGGGCCCGAGCACTGATAGTGCGAAAGCCCTGTTGTTATTCAAGGAAATTTTATTTTTCTTGTGTATTATTATTATTGTTATAATTATTATTATTATTATTCTGCAAGTGATTTTCCTTTTTGGAGGCAAAAAATTTCTTATACTAGTGGAGTCGCGAGTGGGCGTGGCCAAACGGCTCGAGAGCGCCCCCTACAGAGATGCCCCGGCGGCCACATTTACCTAAATTCACCAAATCCGGTGGACACGTGTATCACACCTGGGCGCACTAAAAAGTTACATCGCACCGTTACGTCAACTCGACAGGAAGTCCACCATTTTGAATTTAGTCGCCATTTTGGGCGATTCTGACACGTTGTACTTTGTCGAACTCCTCCGAGGGATTTGGTCCGACCGACTTGAATTTAGGTTCTCTGGATAGAAAACATGTTTGGGATTAAAAGGTATCAAAATAATATGTTTTCATCGATGTGTGTGCCCGTAGTGTGGTGGCCATTTTGAGGGTCTCGCCATGAAACTACGAGTTGCTTTAAATCTTATGTACATGGACCGACCTTCTCCAAATATCACAGGTATGATAACAGCCCCGCCCTGAAGACCCCTGTGGGGTAATATTCGCTCATAGTCATAGCGCCCCCTGGTGGACACTGGAAATGACATTTTTCATACTTTCACGTTCTACGTCGAGCTGGTTGACCACATGAACCTAAAGTCGGGTCACAACAACCTAAACATGTAGTTGATGATATATTGAGACATTCGTTCGACTTTGTCAATGGGCGTCGCCGTGACGATGCAGCAAAATTTGATGTCTCGCCGTGACACAGGAAGTTGATGTTTAAGGTCAAAGGATGCTTGAAACCTCACGAAACGTGTCACATATATCCGGCGTGGTGAGACGATACATGTGATGTGGGTTTTGCGAGTGGGCGTGGCCAAACGGCTCGCCAGCGCCCCCTAAACTGCAGCTCCGGCAGCTAGTTTCACCGACATGCACCAAATTTGTTGGACGTGTGTGTCACACCGAGATGTACCAAAAAGTGTCTCGGCATCATGAATTTGTTTTCGTGGATCGGTGTGACCGTGTCGTGGCGGCCATTTGAGCGTCTCGCCGTGAACCTACAACTGACTGTAACTTTTATGTACATATTCCGATCTTCCTCAAACATTACATCTTTGATAGCAGTCCCACCCTGAAGACATCTGATAGTAATATTCTGTCATAGTCATAGCGCCCCCTGCTGGAGACAGGAAACAAGACAAAAATAGCAACTTTAATCGGGGATATGCGGCCCCTCAGGCACTGCACGTCGGGGAGACGGCTTCGGGGGGGCGTCGCACAGAGTGCGAGGGCCCGTTATCACTGCCTGCAGTTTTAATTTCATAATTACAATTAAAAATGTTTTCTCCACGGCTTCAACTCTTCATCTCACTTTGAATAATGTGGTGGTGTCGAGCTGAAGCAGCTGGAACGTCAACACTCGTGTCTTTCTCCTCTTTTACTGTAAAGACAAGTTGATATGTGACAAATGAGTCAGAATGAAATCTCACTCTGACTTCGTAGTTTATTTGTCAGGTGGCATTCATAGTTTAGATCATCAGAGGCGACTCAGCAGGAAGCAAAGCCGTTGCTAGGTCACACTACAGGCTCTCTTTTTACTCTCAGGGTGCGAATGTAAAAAAAACATTTGAGATTTTGGTCTGCTGCTGTGTAAGACTCATCAACCTGAAGGAAATAAACACAACTAGTGTGGCATGAAAGCAATGTATTTTTTTTACATTTGGAAAATTGGACATTAATATATATAAGTTGAACTTAAGAGCTCTCTAAAGCCAACTCTTCATTAGTAAGACGGATCCATTTTGAAATAAGAGTGTCTGATGAATGTCCGATGGCACTCGCGTTATTTAGATCTAGTTTCTCAAGACCAGACATCATATCGTGGTGTTGCTAAATTCTTTTGCCAAATTTTCACGCCAAAGCTTTAAAGTGTTTTTTTTTGTTTTCCTGAGACTTTTTGTTCTCCTCATGCAGGTGGAACATTTAAAGCAGCGACTGAAGCAACGCTGAAGCTCTCTGCCAACCGGAAAAGACTAAAACAAACTCTGAAGTTTAGCAGCACCATCCACACCATGTTCAGCACCAGCGGGGAAACAACACAGAGCTTTGTCGCCATCAAGTGGACAAACGAACAGTTGCAGCCATATTGTCAAAAAAAGAAAAAAACGTTTTTTTTTCATGAGGCGTTGCAGCGAGTCTACCGGTTACTTCTGCTAAGATACTTGGGTGGATTTCAACCTGCGTAAAGGTCCAGAAGCACCCAAAAGTTCCAGGTTCACTGCAAGTCAACTGGTTTTGATAATATCAGTTTGCTCTGTCTGGCACGCCTGAATCTGTGCAGCACGCAGTGTCATCAAGCCAGAACGTCCAATTGAACATCTATAGAAATGATCGAACTCATAGTTGAAAGAAAAAAAAAAGAAAATGCTGCCTTGTGTTTTAACATCAAACGAATAATACAACATTTATAAAGGCAGGATTTATTGGAGGACTGTTGTATTCATCTGGAGGGTTTTCTTACTATTCGACACGTTTCTCGGATTTTAAATTAGATTCATACAAAATATATATTCCTCATAAAGTTCATATTTGTCTGTATAATCTTTAATTTATTTAGATAACCCTTCTTTCTTAATCTGTCATCCGTTAAATTCAGTTAAATGCAGATTATAGATTGCAAACACATTAAGGTGAAGCAACCTTTCAGCCTTTAGCCTTTCAGCAACAAAAAAACCCGCCCTCCTTCCTCTTTCTTGTTGCTTCATCTGTCTGCTCACCATGGCGAGGTGTCCTTAACTTCTCCAAACAGGTGTCAACATGGCAGTGCCAATCATTTATAGCAACCTGTATTAGAGGCCAATTAAAGGTTCGAATCAATCTGTGGCAATAATGCTTTTATCAGATCATCAGACTGGTAGTATGAGGACACACAGGGCTTCATTGTGATATCAGCAACAGTGAAACAGACACCACATTAACAGACCAGGAATGACATAACATTTTATATGGGTTTATTGTACTGTTGAATCTAAAAGAGCCTCATCACGGTGTCGAAAACAAACGGTCCAACTTGAAATTGCTGAATCAAGCCACAAACTGCTGCCGCAAACTCATTTGCATAAATAAATCGTTACTGCTACAGCATTTTTATTTGAAAGCCATTAGGAAACCTTCATGGCAAAGTTTCATTGTATATGCAAACAGCGTGTGACTTTTTTTTTTTTTTTTTTTTTTTAAAGTAAAACTAATGTAAAGATGAAAATTTATTTAAAAAAATGGTTTTCCACTGATAGTCAAAAGAACTCAGGACTTTAAACCACGTAAGGTGTTTTTTTTTAAAGAGAGTTCATCTCTTCGCAAAACAATAAATTAATTTCAAATGAAACTCCCGATCCTCCTGCTTTCTTTTTCTTTTTGAGTTTTCTTTCCTATTAAATCTTCATCATCAGTTGGAGTTCAGCCGCCTCTCTTAGATCAGTAATAGTTCAGGAATCTCCTTTAAGGGACTTCTCATACCTGCTTGTTCTGGAAGAATAAACTGGTTGTTTTTTTATGACAATAATTGGACACAACTCTATGTTGTCAAAGTGATTATTGGAATCTGCAAGGCTAAAGAAAAGATAAATCATCAGGGGTGACTTGTCTGTGTGGTCATGGATATATTTAACTGACCAACGTTCCCAGTAGAGATGCACCGATGGAGAAATTTAGTTTCCATCATACATACTCGCAGAACTCAGTACACCGATAAGTGCTCTCATTTCTCCAAATTTAAAATCTGTTCACACAACCGTAGCTCAAAAACGTATGCTGCCATCCTGTCTGACTAAATGAATCTAACACGGCAAAATATAGAATTTTATATGACATCAACATAAGTGTTGGGATGCCGCAGCACCGGAACGACGCTCAGACATTTAAAAAAAAATTTGTCTGAGGAAATAAAATGTTCACAGTTCTCGCGGTTGAGTTGAAATTAATTTAAAATAATGTTTTTAATTGCTTGAAGATCCAATCATCTCTAGAGCGTATGTCACACAAGAGAGCCAGTACACACAGACGTTAATGGTCAAAGTTGCCTCGTCGATATTTGAGATTTATTGATTGATTCAAGAAGTCTGCTCGAAACCTGGTTTTGATCCGCTGCCGTTTGCCCTGCTGAAGTTACGGCATTGCAATGCTGCACGTGACACTTTATGAGTAACACAACAGAACCATTGAAAATGAGCAGATTATATTGTTAACTTTAAAGGATTCAAATATTTACAGCTACAATATTGATACCACGGGGGGTTAGACAACCTTAAAACAACGTGTATGTGCTCACTACCCCTCTACATCAACTAAAACAAACAAGTTATTACTCTAAATACTGTTAAATTATAAATCAAATGGATAAATTGATGTATTTTTTAATATGGACTAAAAACAGATTGTTCAAAACACCCTCGATAATGAGTGTGATGAATCGAGGCAACTCATTCCCTCTTATTCTGCTTAATATATAAATATGAGAAGTTCTCTTGATGTGTGTGATATTTGGTTGAAGTAACAAATTTAATTTGCGCCCCTACATTGTTAGTAGTTCTTCATATTGCAGTGTTTTCACTAAGTTATTGGAATACCGAGGTGAATGGATTTGGTGTGAGGTCCTTCTTAAAATGTGCTATTTCACATAATTTTGTTAATTATTGTAAAATGTGGAAAAGCTCGCTAATAAAGGGAAATAAACAACACCCAATGTAATGATGGGAAAACCCTCAAAGTGTCAACCAGCAGTGGAAGCAAAGAGTGAATAATCACACACAGACCATCAGATAGGACCTTTTGACAGGATTTATTTTTGCTTGCAAGTTCAAGATCAAAGAAGAGCAATGCTGGCATCCGTAGAGCCGACAACTCTTAAACAAAAAAATGCTTTTAAGCTGCGTCAAATCATTGCAAAAGCATAATTGTAATTCTTGGTAGCTCGTCCTGCAAAAGCAGTAAGTTGTGAATCAGCAGAAAATGTTATCTCAGAAGCTGCTTTCTTGCAATCGTTTTTGCTACTCCAATTTATCTTCATCCATGTCCTCACCTGTAGGGCCAAACCTTGGAGGACATTTGGATTTCTGTGGGGAAGAAAGAGTTAAAAGAAAGAAACAAACAAACAAAAAATGAGGTGTTGATGTTAAACACAAAAGTCCACAAAGTATTTGTTCACATTCAACAACTTTAAGAGTCCATCCTCTTCTTTTTTTTTAGTACTTTGAATGAAGTTATACTGCATGCTTTACTCTGGAAAGGTGTTATCGTTTTTGTTTTGTTTTTATTCAGGTTCTCACCCAATCCTCGATGCCTTTGGAATTTGGGTTGACACAGCGAATTTTGCTTCTTTTAAACCTGAAAGAAAAAAAGATTACAAGTTTTTTTTTAGATGTCACTGGAAAAACCACAGTTGATGAAGCAGAAGATTAAAACATTTTATTTACATTCAGTATTGCGAGAGGATATTTTACAGCATGTTGTCTTACATGTAGGCTTCTACTGTGCAGCCCTGTGTTGTTTCCTGTTTGAAGCAGGGCCCAGGGAAATTCGAAACGTCAACTGTTTGAAGATCCTCCTGGAAACAACAGCTGCGATACGTGGATGAAAAAGCTGCTGATCCAGACCATCACACACAGAGAAAGACATGCTGTCGTTATTCTTTTGATCCTGGCGGGTTTCATGGAGAAGAAAATAAATCGTGCTGCTATATTGCATTAATTAGTTGCATTAATCCATATTTCATAATGATCAAGTTATTATTTGTAAAGGGAAAGTCAGGTGGACAGAAATTCGGCTCCACCTTGTTTGCCCTCATAACTTGCTGTGGTTTAAACTTGTTCAGAGCTGCTTCAACTTCCCGATAAAAATCAAGTCTTGTGGCTTTAAGTTGTTCAAAACCAAAAAGAATCCGCTATAACTCTGGCTGTTTACTCTTGTTGTTGTTTTTTCACAACAATTTAAACCCCATGAAATAAAGAAGTGTACCTCCTGCGACAGGGTCGAGCATCACAGCAGCCAGGCCGAGCAGAAACATCCAGCAGCTGACGGAGACGGCGGTCCACATCTTCCAAATCTGGCTCCGGATCTCAGCTGTGAACAGGTTCGTTAGCAACGGCGCTCCCAGCGATCTTATATGCACAAAAAAGAGGAACTGTTGTCATGCAATTTTGTTTTATTCATTTTTTTTTATTGTAACTGACTATTCTGAGATGATGACATAGACACACCCTGCGGGTCGCTCATGTCCTTATATGGTCGGGTTTGTTGTGTATCTCATAGCAGGGTTCATCCATTTGAAGCATGTTAGTAAACATTATATTATATGCAGTGGGATTATATGCATTGTGCAACAGTTATTGCTGCATGAACACCTTGCGTAACAACTTACAAACTAACCGGTGGGGCAGCAAACAGGTCAGCATCAGCCTGCAGCCTTTTCCCTTCGAATGGAGGAGAACAAATGAACACATTCTTTTATTATTGTTATTATTATTATTATTATTATTATTAATATTATGGCGTCACAACCAGGTTGTCTGTTGTTCTCAGAAAACAAATTATAGGTTTCAGTTTTATCTTCTTCCCTTATGGTTTGATAAGAAGTTGCACAACTTCCCTTCATTGGTCCGATAGTCCGAACCATCCAGAGAATGTTTTTACTCTACAAACGAACCGTTCTTCTCTGATCTGGACCGAAACCACCACACACACAAAAACACCCTCAGACGACAGAGAGCTTCCGACGTCGTGTTTGATCCTTTTCTTGTTTTCAACATAAACCCGGCATGCAGCTGCGCACAAAGCCAGATATTAAATTATTAACGGACAAATTAAACACGATTGTGACTCACAAGTTCATCGAACATCTGACTGTCGTGATGTTTTTCATTACGAGTGAGTTCATCTTTCCATATATTGTCAACATTATGGATTTTTGATGTTTATGTTTTTTATGTGCCACCGCTTTGGTACATGTTTTTTTTTTTATATAAACTTTATTATGATATTAACTATATCTACTTAAATGAATGCATTTGCATTAGGTCCGTTTTTTTAATTTATTTTGGTACCTGTTGGATGTGGAAGAAATGTGACATTGAGTCAACACAGAAAGCAGAATTCCTTCAGTGAGTCAGCTCAATATGCACAAAACCACACATCATACAAACAACACTCCTTTATTGCATTTTAAATCCATTTAACAGTATTTTTGGCTCCAGGGACAAAAACAACAATTCTTCTATTACATTATTTGACAATAAAATGATGAAAAATATAGTTTGCAAAATTAAATAAAAAATATCTCACATTTTAAATAGATATTCATGTAAAATAAATAAATAAATTAGCAGGAAATGTTCCCTTCAGCTGCTTTTCTGGAGTCATTTTTTAATTTTCACGCCACGTTGACTTCCGGGATTTCATTTGATAAGGACAAATCTGGAGGACAGGACACTTCTCCCTACGATGTGGACAAGGAAAGGGGAGGAATTAAAAGAGAGAACAGGAAACGTACAATTAGACAAGTTTGTGAAATTCAGGACATGATTGTTAATTTGTTGTAACGATAAATTGTCTGTTTTGTAGGTTTATTTTGAGCTTCGTGAAATACTCGTGTTGCGTCTCAACCAGCCAGTAGGAGGCGCTGTGACGCCATCCTCCACCAGCTTCACACCTGCAAACATGCCGGTGAGTGTTTTGTTCCACTTATATTTCTGATGAACAGACTTCTTTTAATTAAAATAGTCGTTACTGCGTCAATTACAGTTCTGCTGTTGTGGTTTCTGTTGAGTAGTTTCATTCATTCTAGATATATTTTATTTGTTAAATTATATATATATTTTTTGGAGGTAAAATATAAATCTGAAAATGATGAAATAAATGAAGTGGAATTAAAATATATTTCCTCTGAAATGTTGTGGAAGTAAAAAAAAAACTTTTCAATAGCTTCAGCTTGTGTTTAAAACACAGCATGTGTTAAACATGTACATCTTTTTGTTCCATACTTTAGCAGGAAAGATTATATTTTGTTGTGTTTACAGATTTAGTTGAAATGAAAAAATCAGCTCCACAAAATTTTAGAAACCTGCTTTTCTGCCAAATTAGAAACAATCTGGCTTCTTTGTATTTGCGAATTTAGCAGAACACGTTGAGCCAGTAATTTAAATCTCAGGGTTTTCAACACATGAATCCAGACTTTGTTTTATTTGCTGAATAAACTCTTCCAGACGTGATTTGTGTGACTGAACGTGGGATTTGTAACAGCAGATTCTCACCCTGTCTATCTTGTCCTGCAGCCATTGAGCTGCTGGATCGATGCACAACTGTTTACCTCGCTTGTTTGTGATCCTAGAAGCAGAGACACAAAGACAGTTATACATTTTTATCACATGAATGTTTCCAAAACACCTTGTTGTCGCAAGAGTTTAAGAATACAGGCAGGAAAAAAAAATAGGCACAATGTGGGGAAAATGTTTTAAAAAATGTTAAAAAAAATACAAATACAAGCAAGCTGTATACACAATATCAATAAAAATACACCTCTACCTATAACATTGAAACGTAAAGAAAAAAGATGATTATTGCCCGGAGGTGATATCAAATATATTGTTAATCCCAGGATATATTTTATATTATAGTTATGCGATATGGATTGCTTTGTGAGTGATGTGCATAGGGTACATAAATATATATATTGTACAATATAGTGCAGTATAAATGTACAGACAAATAAATATAGTACGAAATCCAAAATGTATGAGGTATATATTTATATATATATATATATATATATATATATATATATATAAATATTAATAAGTAGTAACAATATTCTCCGTTTTAAAAAAGAAGTAACGGTTTCTCATATTAAAATCAGGGTAAATCAGAGAGAAAACGTTTGGATGGAGATGGTTGCCGTGGAGATGGTTGCCATGCTTACAGGAAGGCGTGGTGGTTGCAGCTCAGACGCGGCTTCTGTTCCAGACACTCCTTGATTCTCGGCACCCGGCGGGCGCTGACGTTGCGGCAGCACGGTAAACTTACGATGGGATCGTAGGAGTCCACTGCAGCAGCAGAACATCACAACACAGACAGGAAAATACTCATTAATCAGCATCACATGAATTAGTAAATATTATTTAATATTATCATTGTTGCACGACTAAACTTAAACTGGTGTTTCGGTGCAGGAATATCCTTTATTTATAACCACACGACGACATTATAAAGGTCAGAGGTCATGATTGTTCTGTCGCTGTCAAACCCAACAAACAAAAAAAGTATTAAATATCACGTAGGTCATTCAACACTTTAGAATTTCATGCATCCAATTTGTACCTTTTTGTAAAATAACAAGATATACAATTTTGTGATTTTAATCTTTAACTGCCACTTTATTATTAGTTGTTTTTTTTTTTATCCTTTTATCACTTAAACCTTCAATTAAATGTCAGGAAATAGTGTAACAATTCTTGTTTTGTGTACATAAAGCCCAAAGTGACATTTTGAAATACCTTTTTTTTGCCCAGACACCAGTTTAAATCCCAAAGACGTTCATTTTTCTGTCCTAAAAACTAGTAAATTCTCTCACTGTGGAACTTTGAAATTGGTTTATTGACTAAACTGTCTCTCTGTGTAGCGCTTGCCATCTTTGCAGAGGTTTGCATGCAAGATTTAAATTGCAGAACGCAAAAAAAGAAAAGAAAATTGGTCCCTTCACACATTTTAAACAACACAGACGACACGGTTTGATCACGAGTTCAGTTTTACCTGGTGACACTGAGAAGAACATCACAACTGCCAGGGTGAGCAGGAAAATCCAGCGGCTGACGGAGAGACTCGTCCACATCTTCAGACGCTGCACGGCACCAACAGCTGCTTCAAACTTTAAATGGACCTCGAGAGGAGGGATGGGTTTTTTATACTGTAGCTTCACACAAAAAGAGGAAGCGTTCTCGTCATGCAACGTTTTTTAAGAATGGAAATAATTGTGCCGCAGCGATGACCGGACAAAGACTCACGCACTCACAGGTCATGCCCATATATGGGTCGGCTCGGTGTCTGGTTCACTGATGACCTGACTGTTCACTTTATTCTGTCGCTCACATCCAAACTGAACTGCAAAGACTTCACAAGCTGAAGAATATATTTCACAAAAAACATGCAGGGAAGTTGTTGCAGAAATGACAAATGAAGAACTGAGAAATGTTCACAGGTGAAATGAAATGCTTCTTGCAGGTTGAACTGCTTTAACGTCATGAAATGACGAATGCATGAGTGAAGTAGAAGCTACTGCATTTTCTTTTTTTCTTTCTTTTACATACCAGTTTTGGAAAGAGTTCTGGTTTATCCCATAAATTGTCATTCAGTTTGATACATGAGTAATCTTTACTACATTTAACTTTGAATGTTCCTGCATCTTTACATGGAGATATTAGATCAGAAGAGAGTTTGTGAGCATATTTATCCCCAAAAAAATCAACCTGGCATGAACATTTTTGGTGTTGAAAGCAGTGAGATTGATGAAAGCTAGATGAAAAGTTAAACTGACTACTTATCCTCTTTTCTTTTCCACCATAGCCGCAGCACATCAGGCACTGGCAGCTAAACGCAGCAGTGGAAGTGGAAGCTATTGATGCAGGTAAGAGTGTTTCCCATTCAGGATTTAGTTTGTCATTTAATGGCTTCATTTAAAATTCAGGTCTCGCAGCTTTTTTAACGATCATTGTGTTGACTTTAATCAAAATATGAAGCCGATGCAATGAAACAAAAAGATGCGTAAATACAGAATATCAGAGGTGAAAGAGAAACATCCAGATTTATGGTATTTCATTCAAAAGTGATGTGTTTAATATTTGAAAATACTAATAAAATTCTCTTCTTGAATGCTTTAATGACCTGATTAACGCAGCTGATTCATTATTTGAGTCAACAGGACGTAGAGCAGCTCTCTGATAACCAGAGGGGGAATCACCCAAACTCTCGGAGACGCACTAAGAATAACCCATCAGAGTCCGAGCCAACAAATATTTTTAGCGTCCACCGTAATAAACTCAAAAGACAGTCACAGCGGCATGAGACAAACCTTAAAAGAGGAATTACTCGCATACATGGAACGGACATGTGCCTGCAGGTGACATCAGAAACATACAGACTACATTTCTGTGTAATTTACTAGTTTATTCCAGGTCACAGTCTTCATCACATTATAGTGTTTTCACTTTAAAATATACATAAACTTTTCTGTCGGAATCAAAACTGTTATATTTTTGTTGATATTTAATTTGTGTGCTTTTATGGGATTTGAAATGGCTTTAAAAACTTTGGTTTTACTTTTCCTGACATCACATAACCATCCAAAATCACCACTCGTCATTGGAGTCCACATAACTTAATTAAAAGAAGTAGTTTTGATTCTATTTATGTTTAAACTAAAAAGGTTGGATGCAAGAAATGTGATCAAATATATGTTTGATAGCATTTTTAAGTTTCTGTTGTTGTAGCTTCGAATGACTGACTATTTTTTTTTTACTGCAAAGTACAATGAATATTTTATCAGGTTCCATTATTCAATTCAAAATTAAAGATTTTTCCAAACTTGTTTTGTCCAACCAGCAGTACAAAATCTTCAAAAGTCCAATTTATTGTCATATATGATAAAGAAAAGCAGCGGTCCTTAAATTTAAAAAAGCTGAATCCAGAGAATATTTTGCTTTTGTTGTTTAGAAATAATAAAAATGATCAAGTTGATCAAGAGTTTCAGCTCTAACTGTTCAGTTAGAGCTGAAACTCGAGACAAGATGTATTTGAAAATATAAAATATTTTTATTTTCAGCTCAACCTCCAACTGGAAAGCCCCCGCTGGTCAGCAACCATGCAGACAGAAAAAAAAAAAAAGAGGAAGAGAAGTTCACTGATGGATGTTATCAGCGTGTTTGCATCACACATGTGGACTCCTTTAATCAGTGTGTATTTGTGTGTAGCTCATTTTACAGATAAACAGACATTGTTATGCATCCATGAGGAGTCCTCCCTCTCCGTGCTTCCCCCTCAAACAGCACCTCTCAGCGTTTTTATTTTTGAACTGCACCAAAGTTTTCACCGCACACTCGAACATATAGGAACAAAGTGAGCGGTAGTTTCCACTGTGGACACCGAGGTTCAAAATTAGAGGGTTTAAATGCACATTGTACTGTACATGCTGGGCTTTAAGGATAAGTCTGGTGTTTTTTTTTTTTTAGACTGAATTTTGTCATTTTTGGTCATAAGATGAGATCAGATATAATATATATTTGTCTCACTGTCTTAAGAAACTGTAATCTGACAGCTTTGAAAGTGATTCTATCCTACAGCAGTTTTTCTGTTATTTCCATTAACAGAAAAGCTCCAAAACTGCTCTTTATAATATTTAAAAACTTAAAATCATGCCGTTTTAACCTGTGTGAGATGAAATTAAGCTTTGACCCCAATCTGATATTGTATAAATCATCAGTTCAGTGGAAAACATGACTTGAGTGTGTACTAGTATTTCTAAAAGGGAAGTTATTGTGCAACGGGACAAAAAAAAAAGGGTAGTTTTAACAACTATTAAAAGCTCAGTGTAATTAGATTTTTATGAAAAATATTAATGTTTTTATGCTTGTGTAACATACATTTGTCTAATTTGGTAAAATTTGCAAAGCCAGGCTTGTACATTCATTTTAAAAATAACTATTTAGTGTTTTCATAGGAAGAAAAAAAAAGGAAAAGGGAGTTTTGTCAATAAGGATGTCAGTCTTATTATTATTATTAGTAGTAGAAGTGTAATAGTTTGAATAATCATTCATGTCAGTCTGGAGCTGGTACATTTAAGTTTTGCTATAATTTATTCATATTCATTAAAGATAGGAAGATTAAGCAGAGCAGAGAAAACTTTTTTGTCCTTCAGTGTTTGGATGCAACTGCTTAAATTGTGTGTATTTTTTTAAAATAAATAATACAAATCTGATATCTCCATCTTTGTTGGTGAGAAAATACTACAGTACATTCAATGTTGTTGTTTTGTTTTTTGTTTTTTTTAAATCAACCGCGTCACTTGTGTTCTCGCGAGATGTGCGCAACAGCGCCCCCTTGTTTGTGTGTGGAAACGCAACGAGAGGTGTGAGGAATACTCCGCGGCTAACGATAGCAACGTACACAAATAGGGAAATAATTCACTTTGGGTCTTCGCTGACACTTTAGGGTCCTACAAAAGCTGCCGGAAGACATAATTTCGACTAAACCCTCCGTTTCCCGCTAAATTCCCACCGAGGCGGGCACCGAGAACGAGAGACTCCCGCTAATCCTGTGAAGAGGGGGAGCGGCCTTGCTTTTGTAGCCGGCTTCCCGGTGCAGCTCGGGCGGCTAAGCACCGTCACCAGAGCCCGGTGCTTCGGCTGGCTCTGTTTTTCTTCACGCCAACAAAACCGTCGGAGCCGCGGAAGTATTTTTTTTTTTTTTAATTTTATTTTATTTTATTTGCCACCGCTTCTCATTCACCCATTTCTTTCCCCGTCGACGCGCAGCTGTCGGCGTTTCTCGCCGGAGAGGAGCACTCGGAGCCGGGGCGGCCTGTTTTGTTTTCGAGCCGCCATGAATCTCTGCGAACAATAACACGAGCACAACGAGCCTGCCGAGGGGGCTGCCCTGCCGAGCCGAGCCGAGCCGAGCGGAGCGGAGCCGGAGCCGCGGATGCCCCCCGGTGTGGGATAATTAATGCACCTCGGGATACCGGCTCTGGACCGACGTGAGAACCCGGGACGAGCATGCACGCGGACTATGGAGTTATCTCGGGAAAACCACTGCAAACCGGAGCACTTTGTCACGACTGCCCCTGTTTGAGTCTGTGGAGCCGCTGCAGCTGCAGATAGCTGACCGGCTGCGGGTAACGTTAAACGTTAAAAGGCCACCGGCGGAGGAAAGAGCGCCGCACGATGCTTTGTCTCGTCACAACTCGCGCATGGTGTGGAACCGAACCGAACCGATGTGGGTGAACCGACGGTTCTGTGCACGGTCGACCGCCCTGTGAATGCACTTAAAAAAAAAAAAAAAAAAAAAAAAAAAAAAACAACAACCCTCCCATCCGAGTGCTCCGGTGCTTTCAAAGCGGGGAACATCACAACCGAGGATGGGTCGGATGTGAGTCGGGGATGAGTAACCTGGATTGCTCCGTGCTCAGACTGCTCTACATGCGGGGTTTACCGACGGGGAACTGAAGCATCCATCTATGCTCGCTTCAAAGCCACCAGACTCCCTTGACAAAAACAGCAATTTTACTTTGCGGGACGCGGGAGCCGCGGCTCTCTCGCCGGTTGGGTCGCTCGTGTTACCGTGTGACTTTTAACGTATTAATACACCTTAACGGACCGGACCGGACCGGAGCCCCGGGCCAGGCAGCTGAGATGAACCCGGTGAATGCGACCTCTCTCTACGTGTCCGCGAGCCGGTCGGTGCTGCAGTGCGACCCCCGAGACCCCCGGGCCCTTGCGGAGCTCTGCAAGCTGCTGCCGTTTTTCCGCCAGTCCCTGTCCTGCTTGG
Organism: Brachyistius frenatus; assembly: GCF_029030835.1. Classification (NCBI taxonomy): domain Eukaryota; kingdom Metazoa; phylum Chordata; class Actinopteri; family Embiotocidae; genus Brachyistius; species Brachyistius frenatus. Next base: position 1,533,654 of record NW_027210664.1, on the reverse strand, counting down.
TCTGCGGTGAGTGTGTGTGTGATTTTATATTTTGTATTTTTAATGTGACAAATGGACTTGGTAGAAGCGTGTTTGTTTTGGGAGAGGGTTTCGGTAACGCGCGTTGTTGTCAGCTGTCCTCGCAGTGGGAGCGAGCCTTTAAATGATGCTGCGTTCAGGCACCGTCGGAAATATCGGAACTAGAAGACCAGTTGATCTGCAGTGGTCGGAAATATACACTACAGTGCTGTGATAAAGTAAAGTATAGTTTCCTTCGTGCATCTTGATACACAATATATTATAGTCACGTTTGTTAATTCATTTAAAGGTTTATAGGTTATGACAACCTCATGAAAATGTGTCACGTGTGCCCGTCAAACTGAAGCCAAGTAGTAGTTTACTTTTTAAAGTTTAGGTTGAAACATGTCAATTCACGCAAAATCAGACAAAAAACATACAAAGAAGTAAATAGAATAAGATGCTAAAAAGATAAAATATGTTGATGAATAGTGAAATTACGAATAAGACCGCTGAGACATATGTATGCATGAGGTATCATTGTTTTGTTTAAAATATTTGTTGTTACACCCTCATACTACTATTTAATATAATGTATATGGAATTATAAAGTTATTAAGGCGTGAAATAAAATGCATATAAATAAAAGCATTAGGACATTCTTGACAGCGAGTACTTGTAATGTTCAGGTACATATTATATGTTAATACTTCCTCCACCACTACAAAGATTTGCAGCATAAATACACTTTGTTTACAGATACGAGTTGATTTGACATTGACAAAAGAAAATCACAGTAAATGTGATCTGTCTTTTATTACATTTTTATGAGTCCTTAACATGCAAAAAGTCACACAACTCTTGTCCCTCGATCAATGAGACGTTCAGGGAACACAGCTCGTTTATGTCTTTCCCTTTTCTTCTTTTTTTTTTTTTTCCCATTCTGCCATTTAAAATAACATAAACCATGCAAAGCTGCCTTTGGCTCGTGACATGTATTAAATTAAATGGCGTTTATGAAATCCGGAGGGCAGTGAACGCGTCACAACTCAAAGCTACACCCATCATGACACACCCCCCTCTGTGTGCTGCTTGGCAGCATCGGGGCGTCTCTGTTTATCCTGTTGAATAACAGGCCCTGCACGCGCCGGATGATACACATCTCATCTTTTATTCATTTTATTTTTTTTCTCACCCTTCCTCAAATACATCAAATAAAACTCACGAGGACAATACTTAAAGCGAACACGGGAAACTTAAAGGGGGACCGGCTTGTTTACAGTGTTTACTTTAATATATAGACGCTTATAATTGTAAAAATGGACTTAAATCAAAGCCTTGTTTAAGCTTCTTGTGTTAGAAAGTAAATAAACTCAACCTTTTGTTTTGTTTTGGATGAATATTTAATACACGGTTCTCACTGTTCATATAAAATGCAGCGCTTTTTTTACACCGAGTCGGTATTCTGTTATACAGAAGAAGCTATGGTTCACTTTGGTTTGTTTTTTTCTCAGCAAATAGATAGATATATGGATTATTTATGGTTTATTTATGAATTATTGGTGTATTTCTTTCTTATTTTGGCACGAAGTAAAGTTGATTTATTTTTCCTGTGGTTGCTAAGGTGGCCCCTCGTCATACTTAGATATAACCTCTTCCATCTGTATAAACAATAGATCAATACGGTCCATACGATGTGTTAAATATAGACGTGGGGTTTCTCAGACAGGCAGCGCCAGTGTGTAAGGTCGCTTGTTTCTTATGAATGGACCTTCATCCTTTTTTCTTTCTTTTTTTTTTTTTCCTCCGTCTGCAGCTGCATCTCTCTCGCGGCCAGCGTTGCTAAGGAAGCTCCTCTCAAAGAGCAGCTGTCAGTCAGTCGGGCGCACCGCCAGCCACCGCTCAGCTTTACAAATACATGTCAGTTAGGAAGCCGTCGTAAAACACGGCAAAGAGGAACCGCTAGAAAGCATCTTATCAGATCGCTTGGACATCAAACGTGGGACATTTGTTTGGTCAGATGAGGATTTTATTGCCGTGCCGCCGTTGCTTTTCCTGCATCCTGTGAAAGTCTTGTCGGTTGATCGTCAGCGTGTTGATGTCTTCTCCGTTCTCTCCTGTTCCAGGTAACCTGCTGCAGGACCCCATCGCGCCCACCAACTCGTCATGTCAGCACTACGTCTGTCGAGGCTGTAAAGGTCAGAGGATGCAGCTGAAGCCGTCCTGCAGTTGGTGCAAGGACTATTCCCGCTTCGAGGAAAACAGGCAGCTGTCTTTGCTCGTCCACTGCTACCGGAAGCTCTGCCTCTACATCACGCAGTCGCCGCTCGCCCCGCACATAGCCAGCGCCGCCGGCGACTCGCCGGACCTCCAGGCCGTCCTCAACGAGGGCCTCACGTTGGCGGAGAGCGAGCCGGAGGCCGAGGACTTCCCGGATTCGGTCGGCGCGTCGCAGGCGGCGACCGAATCCGAAGCGGTTCAGCCCGACGACGCGCCGCGGGCGAAGGAGCTGAAGGGGGAGGAGCCGAGCCCCGCGAGCGTTAACGGACTGCACGATTGTAACGGCCTGGTCAGTTCGGACGCGCTGCAGCCCGTCACCGTAGAAACAGGCGGAGGCGTCGCCAAGCAGGAGAGCTTCTCGGAGGAGATCCCGGTGTGCGTGGGCACTGGGGAGGCGGGGCTTTGTGACATCAGCACATTCGGGGACGACCTGAAACACGGCGGGGGGCCTTTGTTGTTGAGCGTGGAGGAGGTGCTCAGGACTCTGGAGACGGACGCTGAGCCCGACCCCACGCCGGAGCCCGACCCCCCGACGGACTCAGTACCTCAGTCGAGCCTCAACGGTCCCCACTGCCCCTCTGGCCCCGACTCCTTCCGCCTCATCCCCCCCCTCCCCCCGGAGAACAGCCCTCATCCCCTCCAGCTTCACCCGCAGCCCTCGCTGCAGCCCCCGTCGCAGCCCTCCGCAGTCGTCCCCCACGTGCCCCTCCGCTGCCACCGCAAGCGTTCCCGCTCAGAAAGCGACAGCGAGAAGGTGCAGCCGCTCCCGATTTCCAGCCTCCTACGAGGGCCCCCCGTCGGTGCCAACAGCTCCCCCCACCACCCGATCCTCGGCGCCACCACCAAACAGGAGCCCAAGTTCCCCGCGGCCACGGCTCACCCCCACTTAGCCCCGGTGCCTAACGGCGGCCCCCCGAAGGTGGGCAAGACGGTGCTCGTCTCCAACAAGGCGCTCAAAAAGACTGTGGAGCACCACGGCGCCGCCAAGAAGGCGTACACCAAGGCCCGGCAAGGGGCCCCGAAGCCCCGCGCCCAGCCCCGTGAACGAGTACCCACGCACCCCCACGCTCACCCCCTGGCGCACCCACCCAGCCCCTCCAAGCCACTGTACAAGAAGCCTGTGGAGAAGAAGGGCTGCAAGTGCGGCCGAGCGACCCAGAACCCGTCGGTGTTGACCTGTAGGGGGCAGCGTTGCCCCTGCTACTCCAACCGCAAGGTGAGACCGAAGCTACACCCAGTCCTCATAATTACAGCTGCACCACTCAGTTTTACTGCTGATGCTGCAAAATATAACTCACAACATATATTCTAGTATTTTTGTATTTAAATACCTGTTTTTTCTTTCCATTGCAACAGACTCACTAGATTATTGTGTTGAACAGCAGCAACTGTTTTGGGGTTTTTTTTGTAATTTTTTTTGAATGTACATAAGCTGGATGGAACAAACCGACAAGGTAAAAAAAAAAGTAAAAATTTTGCAATTCCTATCTAATAAATATGTATTAAATTATAAGCTTTATTTTTTTTAAGTCATCAAGAAAACAGTTTTTATCGACTTATTGGAGGCAGACTTTGTTGTTTTGTTGCTGAAAAATATTTAACTTAAACAAATAAAATAAAAAATATTATTATTTTGGTTATGTGCACGTCAAACATCGTTAACCCTGTATTGTAACTAAATGTACGTGGCCTGCTAAGTAGTGCTGTCGCGATCATGAAGTTTTAATTGGCGATTAATTGCCATAAAAACCTTTAGCCATTTTAATAATTGTCTTTTTATGCCACTATTATGGTTTGAGCTAGTATCTAAATTGATAATGTTTATGCTCATTGAAATGCGATCAGTTGAATACAAGATGAACAGCGGGTGGCGCTACGTCTCAGCTCGTCACTTGAAACCGCAGCAGAAGAAGAAGAAGCGTGGAGATGAGATGACGTCATTAAAACATCAAAGTGGAAATATTGACGTCATCCAGCTGTTTATTACAGACAGGGATGGAAATGATTCTGATTATGATGCGAAGACGACGAAGACGATGAAGACGATGCTCAAATACGACTGAAAACGGTTTGAGCTGAAGGTCGACTGACTCGGATCTTCTGACGTATCACACCGTCCTCATCAGCAGATGTAGTTTAAGACGAACTGTGAACACGGAGCTGTTCGAACGCACAATAATCTGGACTCCGGGTCTTCATCATGTGGTATCGCGTCGCTGTGGTTGTTTATGTTGTTGTCGGCCGTGGTTGTTTATGTTGTTGTCGGCTGTGGTTGTGTCCTCCAGGCTTGTCTGGACTGCATCTGCCGCGGCTGCCAGAACTCCTACATGGCCAACGGGGAGAAGAAGCTGGAGGCCTTCGCCGTGCCGGAGAAAGCTCTGGAGCAGACGCGACTCACGCTGGGCATCAACCTCACCAGCATCGCCGCCGCGGCCCTCCGCAGCCCGGCCAGCAGCTCCCCCGGCAACACCCTCCTCAACGTCACCACGGCGACGGGGGCGCCCGTCACCGCCACCTTCCTGTCGGGGGCGGGGCACGACAACCGGGGCTTCGACGACTCGCTGGAGATGCGCTTTGACTGCTGAGGGCCGCCGCCACCTCTTCCTCCGGTCGGTCGTCACACGCACATTCCCCCGCCTCGCCCGCCGGGTCGCGCCCGCCGGGTCGCGCCCGCCGGGTCGCGCCAGGGACCTGCCGTGGCGGAGCCAGAACAAGGCAGCTACAGCGACAGGCGGTAGAGAGGGTCACCAGCCGAGGCTGAGGAGTCGCCCTCCGTCCAGCGCCCGGAACTGCACCATGCTTGTGGTCTTGCGTACAAAGAAGAGAACAAGAGAAGAAGAAGGAGGAGGAGGAAGAGGAGGAGGAGGAGGAGGAGGAGGAAGGGGAGATGTAGCGTTAGTGTCTGTGCAGAGATTTAATTTCAGTGGGGTTGGAGGTTTTTTTTGTTTCTTCTCTACTATGGGTAATGTGTAGAGCATGTTGTGTAGCTCAGTCAGTGTTGACCATGGTCGCACACCTGTGTGTGTGTGTGTGTGTGTGTGTGTGTGTGTGTGTGTGTGTGTGCGTGTGCGTGTGCGTGCGCGCATGTGAGTGTGTATGTGTGAGAGGGAAGAGTTTGGTTTGGAGATGAACCTTATTAGCAGGAACGGAGACATCATCATCATCATTCATCATCATCATCATCATCATCAGAGACTGGTGTAATTTATAGAAAAGAAAGAACTTTTTGTACGTGGACTCATCAGTTTCCATTTAAGAAGACATTTTATGATATATTTTATAAGTTACATTAAAAAAAACAAAAAAACAATGGAAGCCGGTGCCGGGGGGCGAATCTGCATTCAACCAGATTATTTTCACACTGGTAAAAATAAGGTAGATGGCATTTTGTAAAACGCAGCGAAGAGCGCCGGAAATACAACAAAACGTGACGTTATATCAACCGAAGCTCTTGAGTCACGAGAAGAAATGAAAAATAAATCCTATTTGTGATATTGTTTAGCTGAAGAACCAGGATGTGAACGAAACACCACCAGCCAAGTTTTTGATTACGCCTGTTGAATGTTTATACTTTGTGTGCCACCGTCATGACTACCAAATATTATTCTAAGATGTTGTTGTATACGTTAAAAAAAAAAAAAAAAGACATTTTGGAGTCAACAAACCGTCGGGGCTGCAGGACGAAAACACGGGCTGAGAGTTCCTCTTATTTATCGTTTGTGTGTTCTTGTATTAAGCACTTTTTTCCCCCACTGGCTCACACACACACACACACACACACACACACACACACACACACACACACACACACACACACACACACACACACACACACACGGCTGAAAACTGGCGTTACTCGTGTTAAAAGCTCTGGTTGACTGCAGGCCCTGCGCGCTGTTATTCACACGTTTGTTTTTTTTGGTTTCTGGAAGCTACACATGCTGCTAAAAACTACAAAGGACTCAAAGAAGGAGAGCACACCTGTTTTTTGTTGTTGTTGTTTTTAATAAGTTGCGTTAACATCATTTGCAGTATTTATTGGACGTCTCCTAACATCGGTCACATGTTGGGCAGCAGCCCCCCCACCCCACCCCACCCCTCCCGTCCATCTGACAGTTTCTGTCTCGGTTAAGTTGCCGTCTTTCTTCTTAGTGTTAGTTTTTCTGGTGTCTCCAAAAAAACAGTTTTTGTTCTCCCTCTGGGCATTTAAATACCTGTAATATAACTGTAACATATTTCCACAAAAAAGAAAGAAAATCAAAAACTTAGAAAGTTGTTGTGTGATCATTTTTGTTTCAATCGTTTGTTCTGTCTGCACTGCTGAAAAATCGACACTAGAGGGCAGTATAGTACTTCATCTTGCAGTATTTAATAGTCACCAGCAGGGGGCAGATTGCACCTTTAAGAATTAGGAATAATTTCACTATAAAGGTAATTTATATGCTTTTTATTTTAATTTTCTGTCTTTTTTTATTTTCAGGGACTTAACTTAATGATCTGATGCTATAAATCTGTTTTTATTTGTACAACCTAAAATTTTAAAGTTTTTTTAAACTTCAGAAATTACTGATTTAGCTCAGATGAACAACTGATCTAAATCATTTTGTGTTTTAATTATGAAAAGTGAAGTAAGTTACAAACAAAATTGTCAGGGTGTTAAAAACTTTACAGCACTTTAAAAGTTAAAAACAAATCGCAGTGTATTGAGCTTTGTTCTCCTTGTTTTGGGCTGCTGTTTTGTTTTTGTCGATAATCATTGATACTAAATATAGTGAATATTAACATTATAAGTTTAAGATAAAATACAGAGAACTATAAATGATTGTATTCTCATGAGAAACCTTCAATGTCTCAAGTAACTTCTAAAAAAGATCAGGAAAACAGAAACAACAACATCCTGGTGAAGGTAAGAAATCAACATATCGACCTCACTGATCTCACAGCTGCTGCTAAACACGTTTGGTTTTTTTAACTCTTTATTTCACATATTTACACACAAACACGTTGCTTATTTACATTCACATTTAATCCATCTGGTGCACACTTCGTTGTTTTTTGTTGAAGCCACCTGATTATGTGTGTCTGAAGCCTTTTTCAGGTGTTTCGAGCTCCGGCGGACGAAGAGGAACGACCGCAGGTGGACGTTTCCTGTTTGTCCACGTGGACGCCGTCTCGGTTCAAAAACAAAACGTGGACAGATTTGTCGCGGTAAGACCCTCCTCTCGCTTCAAAACACCGATTTCTCTACAAACACACAAAGCCTCGATCAATTAAAATGACTTCTCAAAGTTTTTACATTCATACAAAAAAAAAAAACAGTTTTGGAGAAATGGTTCTGTTTTGCTACATTTTACATAAGTGCAAAAGTGAGTGTTGCATTCAGGTCATGTTGGAAAAACCAGTGATTTGTTTGTACTTAAAACTTGCCACAAATAAAAACACATGTTTTGAATGAAGGTCACAAGTCGTGTCTGAAAGCTATCGAAGAAATCCAGTAAGGAGAGCTTCAGTGTGAAGGATTTATGGGAAGTATTGGCCGAAATTGAACGTAATGTTTTTATTAGTGTAAAATCAACTGAAACTAAGGACTTGTGTTCTTTCTTAGTTTAGATTTTGGTATCTACATGGGGAGCGGGTCCTATTCATGTTTCTACGGTAGCCCAGAAGGAACAAACCAAGCACGGACTCTGGAGATCTATCAATCTGCATCCTCGCCACTAGATGTCACTAAATCCCTGCTCCTCTAAATTGTGTTTTTCCTTTTAGTCAAATTGTTATTTCCTAGATCAAATAAAAGCACTCAAGTTCAATCCAGATGTTCCCCCATCTACTTATCGTTATGATTGTCCGCATTGTTTACTTTAATGGTTCGTTACACCTACTTGAAGAAAGCAGAAACGGGAAAGCAACACATTTGTGTGCCGTTTGGACTCAAGACGCCAGCGATCGCTCTCCGAAGTCTGCAGGTCACATCTGCAGTTAATCCAACATAACACGAATACCAACATTTAGGGAGCGTTTAAAACACCACTTGGAGAGAAGCTGCGGAGGACGAGCCAACGTGCTGGACGACGACAGCCGAGGGAGAGAGAGAGCGGCTGCCAATGAAAACACACCACGAGCTCTCAGCTCCAAGCAGCAGTGGGATGAAGTTTACTGTAAAACTCAGGTGAAGTTGCACCTTCTTTTTTTTTTTTGATTTAATCTTTCAGTACGTCATCAGCAGCCCGTCTCTTCACTGTATTTGGTCGCGGAAAACTGAGTCTTAAGTTCATGTTTGACTCAGAAGAGTTCACGAAGAGCTCCAGACTCCGTTTTAAAGGCTTATTAGAAAAATAAAATACCCCAAAAAACACAAAAAAACTATAGAACAATATTTACATCTTTTAAACAAACACACATCCAGAGATTCACCTCACTTTTATGTGGGTCAACTCAAAAATATTGTTCATCTGATGAGTGTTGTTTTTGTTTTTTTTTACAAACATTTCTTTATGGCAGAACTTTATTTATTTTTTTACAGTGTAATTTGTGTCTATTTGAATTTGTAAAACGCAGCTGCTTTTGTGTCCCGTAGTGGCCGAGGTTGGTGCCTCCCGCGCCCCCTTGTGGAGAAACACGACGCCGCTGAACGTCAGTTTGTGAGTTACGCACCGAGCTATGAATCGTAAACGAACAAAATATTAATTTCACGCCCACTTACACGAAGTAACTTGTGTAGCACGATAGTTGGTGTTAAAACGTGACGGTTCGACCGTCAGCAGCAAACTCAGAGGCTACAAAATGAAGCCTTAGCAGAAAAACTACAGAAAAAACTGCAGTTCCAGAAATGGCCACTTGAGGCTTCCTCGAAACGCGAGTTAATCCTCAGACCTCTTTTTTTATTTTACAGCAGAAATAAACGTGTTCACGGCCTCTTTTTTTTTTTTTTTTAATTTTTAGGTTTGATAATATAAAAAGGCTCCTTCTAGTTTTTTTTTATAGGCACTCTGGTTTTCACGCACAACTGCTTTAAGGTTTTACCAAGAAAAACATAACAATAAAAAAGTCCTACTTAACTGCTAACCGGTAAACAAAAACAACTCGTGGATCGATACCTCCAGTATATTTTGTAATAAACAAACTACAACCAGATAAATCACAACCAAATAAAACAACAGCGCCTGAACGCGTTGCTCACTGACTTTCTATGAGAAACAACTCGTGCTGTTGTCAAAGCTGTAAATTAAAGGCGGAACTACAAATATTATCGCCGGCTAGGTTGTCTGATTTGTTTAGAAAACTAATGTGAAAATAAGTAAAATATTTTTGCATTTATAATTTCCCTCAAACACTTCTGCCTTAAAGAAATATTTGCACAACAAAAACTGAAATCTCTGTCGAGCCCAAATCCACGAGTGCTTTAAAAAAATAAATCCGCTCACAGACTCAAATCCACGAGTCTCTTCTCCACCCACCGATGTCCTCAAGGTTTCTGATCCTCATGAAAAGGACAGACTTCCCGTGACTCACTGTTGCATATAAAAAAAAAACGTTTTTTTCTTTGGAGAAGTCGCTCGGCTGCAGAAGTTGATGTCTGAGGTTTCCTCAGGTCGACCTTCAGCCTCTGGTCCTCTAGCTGATGAGGAACGCCCCGAAGAAGCTGCTCTTCTCGTCCATGTCCACGGCGGAGGCGTTGGTCACCGTGACGAACAGGCGGTCGCCGCTGCTGAGCGGGAACAGCCCCCCCTGGTGGGCGGAGTGCAGAGAGAACTGGGAGCCGCGGGACCAGCAGGAGGTCCGGCTCGTCTTCATCAGCAGGATGGGAACCGGGTAGGAGGTCACCTGGCGGGAGAAGAACAGCTGATGTGAGGTTTAATGCTGTCGCTCAGATTTTGGCACCAAAACCACCTGCTTGGTTCAGGAAACATCATGATTTGGATTAAGATGAGTAATTTTATGCAAGTAATGTATGTTAAATATGTTAAGTTATGTCAGTAATTTACTTGTTACTTGGAACAAATCTTAGGTTTGTGACTGACAACGGTGTCGGTCAACATCTGGACGATTTGAACAAACTAACACGTCCTCAAGCGAACCAAAAAATAAAAATAAAAGAACAGGATGTGAAATATTGATATGACTTCCAGATGCAGGAAACTATGTATTTTTGTGTAATTTTGGACGATCATTATTATAATATTTATTTAAAAATGCACTGTCTGCCATAACTATGACAATCACCAAACAAAACAAAGCTTATAGTGAAGCTATAATGATTCAGGTGATGTGAAAAACCAAAGACACAAACGCAACACTAGAAAACATCTCAGATCAAATTCCTTTATTTTTTTGTGGCCAAACAAATGACTGAATGTTCCTTTAAATGGTTCATCAGTCAGTCAGTCAGATATAATCCGTATAATAAACTAGAAATATTGTCACGATGTCATTTGATATGAATCCAACATCTTTCTCATGTTTACCGTCCAAGAATTTCATTAGATTACAAGGAAACTTCATATTAAAGGTTCATTGTGCTGATTATAAACTACTTTTGGACCTCATGATTTTATTTAGTGACACATGCTTCCAAAATAATTCATCTGTTCCAGATTTAGTTTCATTTGACAAAGCAGAAAGATGTTTTTTTTGTATTAATCATCCGAGACGCTGTGATGCAACACATCCTGGATTCACATGAGTCGGTAGATTTTTATCAGTCAGACTCGGGAGGACGCCACCGGTCCAACACACTCGCCTGTCAATCATCCGTCTGCGGCGTCCAGCGCAACACAAACTGAAAGATCGCCCGTTCATTTACAGACGTGCCAAGTGGACGAGACGGGCTGGACTTATTTTGGAGGAATTTCTGTTGAATCGAATAGATGCAAATCCCGCCAAAATAAGAGCTGGAACTTTATCGGCTGATCGCTTGCATGCAGGTCAAACGGATGAATCACAACGTGACGAGAGATGAAAGTGTCCCTCACCTTTTTATAGACGTACTGCAGCAGGGGTCGCCCCCTGTCCTCCGCCTCCTCGCCGTCCTCGCCCTCCTCCTCCAGGGAGTGGGTGTGTCTGAAGTAGGTCTGGGCATAGACGTAGTAGAGGCCCGGCTGCGGCACCACCAGCTCCCCGTCCACCAGCTGGACGTCCTGCAGGAAGGCCAGCCCCTTCTGCCCCTCCCACCACGAGATCTTCTGGCCCTGGACGCGCCGGCCGGCCGACACCGGAGCTGAGGCAGAGAGGACACGCTCGGGGTGACATCACCGCAGTGCAGAAGGACAGAGGATTTAACATGAAGACGTTCGGCAGCCGTCCCAATCGTTTAAAACGTCACAGCAGGACGCCGGCGTTTAACACATCCGATTGGTTCCTCTGTCTAAATTAAGGGCTGAGAGACGAAGGCTGATGTAAATCATGCAGATTGTGAAGATTATATGAATAATCCTGGATTAGATCACGTATCACTTTAAACTCCCACCGATTATAAATCCGTTTAAATTCATTTAAAACATGAAATGATAAAAATACAAACTAGTGGTCGAAATTATAACCTTTTTAAATCAAAATATTATCTTGGCGACTCATAATTTTTTACTTTTTGTTGCCAACTTTTCATCCTTTTTCATTATTTCTCTTTTTCTTTGCAAAACTTATGAATCATGCACTTTTTATTTATTTTACTTTACTTGAGATGTGTTTTTACTTTGTGAACACATCTGTATCAAGTAGGAGCCAATTCAAACAGACTGAATTCATATCTTGTCTTGTTCACACTCCTTTAGTTCAAAACGTTATTCTGATTTATTGACGACACCATAACCAAAGTAAAATCCCTCCGAGTCTCGTCAAACATTCACAAGCAGCTCTGACCGGTCAAAAAAAACAAAAAAACACGACCCAGATGAGCTCATCAGCCGGACTCACCTCCTCCCTCTCGCTCCAGTTTGGGCACGAAGCTGCCGGTGACGTGAGCTGCGACTTTGGGGCGAGGCGAAGCCCTGTCCTCCATCACAAGTGAGGGCAGCACACGGGACACTTCATCTAATGTAGAGAAAGGGAAGAAAAAAAAGAAACGAATAATAATAATCATCTGTTTGTTAACGTGTGGAGGAAATCCTGCAGCTCGTGTTGTAGTTTTCTCACCTCTCACTGCCGACGAGATCTGCCTTTGGTACCGCTGAGACAGAGACTGGAGGGGAAAACAGCAGAAAATATTTATTCAGGAATGAATTTGGAAACATGTTTGCGGTCGGCTTTACGTCGGGATAAAAAATAAGATAAAAGCAGTTTATCACAGACTTTTATTGAAGTCTGACATCTGTTTCCTGAGCAGTAAAACAGGATTGAAATCATTTACCACTGCTGGAAAAAAACTAAAGAACACGACACTAAATGCTCAATCATTCATTTAATAAACATGTCGTGAAGCACTTTATCTGCCCACAAGAAGCATCAGCTCCAACCGCCGCGCTGCTCCACTCCACTGAGATCAGGACGAGGAGGTGAATAAGAAGGAGTCTTGGTGTTCCCTGGAAATCAACCTCCTCCTCCTCCTCCTCCTCCTGTGTTTTACGCTCCTTTATCCCTTGATAATCTACGTAAATCTGGTTTAAATCAGTTTATTTGGCTGCAGAAATGTTAAAGGAGGCAGTTTGAGAAAATGTTGAGACAAACAAAGACTTATTTTTAAAGGATAAATAAATGTTTCTTCCATAATATTATATGTAAATAATTATAGATAACGCGTGTGAATCGATTGCAGTTCTCCCCGGTAGCCAGCAGGGGTTGCAGCGATTAATGGTTTCCCCTGTTAAAAATATTTTGACAGTTTTGGCAATAACTCGGGAGGCCATTGAAATAAAATAACACGTGTGAAGTTTATTTACCGGCTTACAGTCAGTCGAGACTTTATGAGAAAAAAAACATGTTTTACTCTCGCAGTCTCTGCAGGAGACGGGAGCTTTATTTTGAAATTCAAAGCCAATATGCGGGTTTACTCAGTTAGAATAAATCATTTGATTTATTTGTTTGGCACCAAATTTTGTGACAGCGACTCAAAAATGATTATTTAAATGTGGAACATGAGGAGCCTTTTAAATTGAAAACACTGTTTATCTGGAAGTTTCTCCCATTTATGACAGAAAAACAACTTTAACTCATAGTTTTTTTTCAGGTTTTCTAAAATTCACTCCCTCTAAATGTTTCAGCTATAATTCAGAAGCAGATCGTCACAAATCCTCTTGGAATCACTCGCAGTGTTTGACCTCAGCGCAGAAACTCTTTTAACGACATAATGGAGGAAAGCTGTTGTTCCAACCATTTAGATTATGTCTGCATCACTCACTTAACATCATACATTTAATTTAATATACATTTCTTGACGCCAGTGTGTCAGTTTAATGCTCTGTCGCCCCGTTGCTTCAGCCCAGACTCAAATATCTCAACAACTATCAAGTGGCTCGTCATCAGATTTGACTCAGATGTTGATGCTTCTTGGATAATAAATCCTACAGACTGTGAAATATCCCCCAAGATCACCGGACCCACATTCACTGTCTGAGTATTTGCTGCAGGTACCAGTCAGCTGTGCAGCCTCAGGGCGCAGCTCGTCTCGTTATAACCGAGCAGCAGCTGGATCTTTTTTTTTTTTTTTTTTTTATCTGAATGTGAAGCAAACAGTTCAATAAAACATGTTTCAGAAACAAAAGTAGTCAATTTCATTTTCTGCAGATGTTTCGAAGAAGGATATTATCGGATTTTCCATGGCCCATAACTTTAAATTCACTTTGTGTCCTGAGTTTAAATGGATGTTCGGGCTCAGACTGTCCCGCCATTATGTCTGTTGTTCTGAACTAAATTTAATCAGTCAGAAAATACCCGAGTCGGGTATTTTTCAGCAGCAAAGTCAGACGAGGGAAGCAAAAGCAAACAAAAGGCACAAATAGCAAGTCAAAGAAAACGTGTGTGTGTGTGTGTGTGTGTGTGTGTGTGTGTGTGTGTGTGTGTGTGTGTGTGTGTGTGTGTGTGTGTGTGTGTGTGTGTGTGTGTGTGTGTGTGTGTGTGTGTGAGAGCAGGTGAATGCATTCCTCTGCTGATTAAACCACAGGATCACATCACATCTCCAGCTATGAAGGAGCTCATTGTGCGCCTGCAGACAGTGCATTTTTTTCTGCTGCTAATGTTCGCAGGAAGTCCCTCATAATGATAATATAATGACCCCCACCTCTTCTCCACATCTCCCTAATAAAGATGGCACTATTCTACATTTTTCTTACCACCAATGAATCCCATCAAAAGACGGAGATTATTATTTCCTGGATGAAAGTGGAGCTTCATTTAACTTTTTCTCATCTTGAAATATTAAAATGTTTCATCATCGAGGGAAGAACCTGCCAGCTGTAAAATGTTTGGTTGCATAACATAACAATAACATTTCTTTAATATTTGCAGCTGAAGTGTGTTTGTGTGGGTGGGGTGGGGTGGGGTGGGGTGGGGGGATTAGTAAAGCCTCCAAAATCCAGTGGGTGGGGAGTTTTGATGAAGACCAGACAGAAATTAAGTTTGGAGATCTCAAGCAGCTGGCCAAACAATCAGTCATTAATACAGACGACAAATACAGATTTGTGCAGCTCGTTTTGTGCTAGTGACAGTGTGTGTGTGTGTGTGTGTGTGTGTGTGTGTGTGTGTGTGTGTGTGTGTGTGTGTGTGTGTGTGTGTGTGTGTGTGTGTGTGTGTGTGTGTGTGGTGTCACACCTTCTCTATGAGCAGGTGGAGCTGCTGAGTGACCTGCCAACACGGATCCCCTCGAACAGCCGTGATGCTCTGCAGGTCGGTGCCTGTCAGGCAGGAAACGCTGCTCCGGGCGAACGTCTCCTTCATCTGTGGGAATAAAAGTCGAGACGAACATCAGACAATCGGAACGTCAAACATTCCCGACGCAGGTATTCCCGACCTTCATTGTTTGTTTGTCAGTAAAAAAAAAAAAAAAAAAACATGTTTAAAGATGTTTGCTTGCTATTTTATTACATTCATTTGTCATGTTTTTTCAATAGAGAGATAAAGCATAACCCTTTTTTTTTTTTTTTTTAAGATAGCAATCACTGCCGTAAAGCCTGAGTCAACATCACTTCCTGGCATGCGTCCCATTTCTTTGCTTTTCTTCTGTTTACGTTTCGTTTCCCACAATATTCCCTCTGCATCTCATCTGGGTTAATGTTTAATTACTGTAAACACGGGCTGAGAGTTGTACTGGACTCCATCCAGGTAAGCAAAGGACTGTGACCTCACCAAAACAAGCCGTCCAGCACACGCACGCACGCACGCACGCACAGGCAGCTCTCTAAACTCTTCCTGATTATCACAGCTAATCATAAAAATAGCTGCAGTCCACAAGAGTTCTTCACTTCCTTGTTTGCTCTGGTTCTGTGTTCGTATGCAACTGCGTTGGGTAGAACTGATTTATTTTAAACGTGAAAGCAGGAAATGTGGCCTGCATTCATTGCATTGTGCAAAAAACAGAAGAAAAGAAATCAAACGTGGACTATTTGTGCTCTGGAGCGCAGCAGCAGAACCGGAGCGCACAAAGACGAGTTCAGCGTTTTCTCCAAAGTCTGTCAGCGCTCATCTGCGCACGAAAAGTCTGCAGAAGTTACAGTTTAGTGTTCAAGGTCAGCAACGAGCCCAACATTGATGTGGCTGCATCAAAAAAAAGAAAAACACACACACACAACAGCCTCGCGTCAAGCTCGCGGGGCGCAACGCAACGCAACGCAACGCAACGCAACGCAACGCAACGCAACGCAACGCAACGCAACGCAACGCAACGCAACGCAACGCAACGCAACGCAACGCATGGCGATGCGTAAAAAGCCTCCGCGCGCCTCCGGCTCGTCAGTCCGAGTCTTTACTTTGTCCTTACCGAGTTGAGCGCTGCGGTGAAGTGCAGCACGGTGATGGTGACGACCACGGTCTGCAGCAGAACCGCCACCAGCAGCAGGACCCCGAGCCTCGGACTGGAGCCCGTCATAACGACAGACCGCCGTCCGGTACCCGACCAGCGCCGTCACCGTCCCGTCCCGTTCTCAGACTTTCAGAACAAGAACAATGGCAGAGAGCTGACTCCTTCACTTCTACCCTCCCCGTCCCCTGCAAGCAGGAGGAGGAGGAGGAGGAGGAGGAGGGGGGGGGCGTGGCCGACCTGAAGAACAAGAGTTTTGGACTCTTTGAATTTCTGCTGGGGAGATTATTGTTTCATTTCTCTGCTGGAAAAACACAGATAGCATTCTGTAGTTTATTGTGAACGCTCGTATCGTTTCTGGAGATCTCTGCTCTAAGTTTCACTGTGAGAAAAAAAAATACACCTCTGACACGACCTGGGATCAGGTTTTTAAAACATGCTCAGAATAGTTCAGCAGCTGGATTCTGGCACAGACGACTTTTATTAAGTTGTTCAGGACTTAAAACTAAAGATCGAATCGCTCATTTCAAATCTTCATGGTTTTAAATAGTTGAGTTTGGCATCAGTTACATGAGAGAAGAGTTTTCACGGGGAGAAGCATACATTTTCTTCAAAGCCTTCACAGATGCTCCTGGCATTTCTCTTCACTTTTATTTGTTTCAGCTCCAGATCTATTTCACCATGTCGACACTGTTCATGCATGATGTAGCTGTCTGAAAATATAACCACCTGTTTGTTATATATTTACGATAGGAGGTGTTTAATCCATTTTATTTGAGGCTTTCGGACATGTTTTCTCTTTGATGACGAACATCCGAGGTGATGCTCTTCACCGACGGCACTTTCTTGGAAGCTGGCGTGTTTTTCCTCATAAAACCACGACGTTCTCGTTCGCTCATCGCGGCTGCCGAGGCGAGGCCTGTTGAAAGGATGAAGTGAGCTGCAGAGAAGTTTGAGCGTAGATGATAAATGATGGAGTCAGGATGGACGAAGCACATCTGTTACGCAATTATCTCGCAGCTTTGACCTTTAACCTTTTGAACGATGTTTTGTGTCTGTCGGTGGTTGGAAGACGTCCTCTGTCGTTTCTAATTAACTTCATGTAACTTCAATTTAAACCATCGAATGGGAGTTTGGAGATCGCTGTTCGCTGGAATTAACAACACTTTTGATCAAAAGTCTGAATTTCTTGGTTTTGACAACGTCTTTGCTGTTCGGTGATTATTGCTGGATTAACTGGAAAAGCACATATTGTATATTTATAAAATTACAACGATATGCATGAAACACTGTTTTTAAGTGGAATGATTGTGTTCTGGTGACGTGGTGGTGCAGCTGGAAGTCATCTCCCCTTCAGTCCTTTTAGCTGTTTCAGTGCTTTTCATGCTAACTCCGCAGTTCTTCTTCTTTCTTTGTTATCAGAAGCTTCAAAATAAAACATATCACTTATGTGCAAGGAGGAAAAGTAGTTTTGGTTCCTAACCAAGTAGATTTGGTTCCTAACCAAGTAGATTTGGTTCCTAACCAAGTAGTTTTGGTTCCTAACCAATTAGATTTGGTTCCTAACCATGTAGTTTTGGTTCCTAACCAAGTAGTTTTGGTTCCTAACCATGTAGTTTTGGTTCCTAACCAAGTAGTTTTGGTTCCTAACCAATTAGATTTGGTTCCTAACCAAGGTGATTTGGTTCCTAACCAAGTAGATTTGGTTCCTAACCCTAACCATACAGTTTTTGCCTACTTAAAGTCCCAAAAGCCTCCAAATCCTTCAGTATTTGGATATTTAATCATTTCCTGAAGCCCCTCTAAACACTCACCAATTAATTGTTGATTTGCTGTGAGACATTTTAAATGTCGTAAACTTTTTACGGCTTTTATTTAGACGGACCCCCCAAGAAAGGATGAGAAGTGTTAGAAAGCGGTAACATCATCCTCCGCCGGTCGGCGTTGGGAGCCGGTCTGGACGTGTTATCATCAGTACGTGGTTGTGCGGTGAGGCGGGCTGAGCCTATAAATGGATCCCCGTCCTCTCGGCTCATTCCTGCATCTGCAACATCTGGCCTCAATCTGGTTTCTACGCCCCGCCGTCCCTCGGGAGACGCGCTCCCCGCTTAGGTTTCACTCGGCTCCGCCTGCAGCGCCTCCTGGGGGGCGACGCGCTCGGGAAACGCCGAGTGTGTGTTTTACGGAGAGTGTGGAGAACGTGAAGGTCGAGACCGTCCGCGACAGCATCCTCCGTACAGACATCAACACTTTCACACGGACTTTCACCGCGTCCCTTCAGAGGATGTCGCATTGACTTCCATTCACTCTCTGGGGGGACGAGGACACGTCCCACCCCCAAAAAACACCAGGTCTCGACCCCCGAAATAAATCTGAACGAGCTGCGAGTCGCCGTGACGCGACTTCGGTCCCCACGCGGTGATTCAGACACG
>NW_027210664.1:1127500-1512500 GCF_029030835.1 Brachyistius frenatus | reverse complement strand
TTTTAATTCTGCTTCTGTTAGAAATTCATTTTAAATGTCTGAGTACAGCTCGGCGAGTTTGTAATTCGCAACATGAACCGCCAGGACCCGATCGGTTTGAGACTATACTTCTTTTTTTTAATTTAAATTTTTGTTTTTTGCTTTTTGCTTTGACACTGAAGTCGGCCTCACGTTGGATTGAAAAACGGGTTTAAAACCGAAGTGTGTCGTTGAAACGGTGCATCGGAAAAACAGGTGCAGCCTTTTTAAAAACCTGACGGAAGAAGCTGGTGCAGCTCAACGTCTCAGGGTGTCCACATACTTTTGGCTACATGCATTACACGTGTGTGTGTGTGTGTGTGTGTGTGTGTGTGTGTGTGTGTGTGTGTGTGTGTGTGTGTGTGTGTGTGTGTGTGTGTGTGTGTGTGTGTGTGTGTGTGTGTGCATACTGAATGTGTCCTTGTGCAGTTTGAGGCCCACATTGTGGTTTTCTCTTCCTCCCTACCAATCTCTCTCTGTCCTCCCTCCCTCCCTCCACCTCTCTCTCTCCCCGGCTGTCAGGAAGAAGTGAACAATATGACCTTTAGTCGCAGCGATAACATTCTCCCTGGTGAATTCCCCGCCGCTCCGGCTTTCCTTTCACATTCTCACCAGTTTGTTTTTGCTCCCGGCGGCTCTGTTTTCCTTAGAAATGATCATCTCGGCACCCGGTGATTAACGAGCAGCACCGGGCGGGGTGTAGGGAGGGGAGGGGGGGGGGGGAGGGGGATGGGGAGGAAGTCAGGGTCACACACACACATGCATGCATGCATGCACTGAACATGCGTCTCGCCTCGGTCGTACCTGCAGCATCGTTTTAAGGCTCGTCAGGTTTCTTTCTGAACTCCCGCTGGAAACGTCTGCAGATGAGACCCAGAGGCAGCGATGGCTCCCCGAGGCAAAACATGAGCTGGTGGGACCCCCCCCCCTCCCACCCCACCCACCCCACCCACTATATATCCTGTCAATTTTAAGTAACCATCAAGTGCAGCGGACCGCGCACAGCTCCTTAATCATATGCTGTCTGGAGCTTCTCAGACCTCATTTCCACTGAGTATTCTTTACTTTGTGGTTATTTTCCTCTTAGCCGTTATATTAATCAGACTTTAACAGTAACACAGGAGCTTCCTGAAGCTGTAAGAGTCCTTCAAACTAACACCAGCTTCAGAGGAGCCGTCTCCGACGTCCCGCCGTCGCCGTCGAGGTCTCGCCGAACCTCTTCGTTCTTTACTCGACGTCTTCTGTCACATTTGAGTCAAACTTCTCAAAACGATCGACGCTCACTTTGAGGGCGTTCCCCGTAAATCCACGATGGCTCTGGCAGATATGACTCCATCTGATTGAGAACCTTGAGGACACTAAGCCCCGCCCACCCATAGCGCAAACCTGACTGCACCACAGGCCTGTCAATCAAATAGGCACACACCCATACATACCAGGAAACCAATGAGAAGGAGCGACTTTAGTGAACGACATCATAATAACTTGTGGAAAATGTTTTATTGACTTTGTATTTGATGAGAGAAGTTGAATGGGAGTCTATGGAGCCGAAAGGTTTTTGGAGCCGACCTCTAGTGGCCGCCGGTGGTACTGCACTTTAACGCACTTCTGCAACGGCTTCACTTTTCAGACCCGGAAGCTACGAACACTTTTATATCCAGTTTGTGTCAAAAACAAGTTTTGTTGGGTCACGGTGACTTTCGACCTTTGACCCCCCCCCCCCCTCCACCCCCCAACATCTAATCTGTTCATCCTTCAGTCCAAGTGGACGTTTGTGCCAAAATTTGAGGAAATTCCCTCAATGGGTTCCCAAGATATCAAGTTCACAAAAACACGTCGGACATCCTGAACACCAACTTCCTCCGGCTGAGAAACAAATCCCGAGAAACGAATCTGCACGAAGTGACTGACTCGACTCAACAAGATGAAGAGTACAGAAATATATTTGTAGGTTGTTTTTTTTGTCATTAATTTGTCCTCACAACTGACAACTACTTGCGTTTGCAGCGGGCGCCTGAACGCACCACTGCTCATTCTTCAAGTGATGCATTCAGGCGTCCTGGTCTTCGTATGCCCGAATGTTCCTCTTTATTTCCCAGGTTCTCTGAAGCGTGACCGGGACGGTCCCGTTACGACTCACTCCGTCTTGAACTGTTCATCTGCGATTGATCGTCCGACGCGTGGACGCAGTGCATGCTGGGAAAAGGCTCTCCTCTCTCGCGGAGTGGGAGTCATGTTAAAACAATGACTGAGTTTTCATGCAGTTCTCACACTCACTTGTGTGCCGCTTGTTTGGCAGCGGGTTGCTGTTACTGCGCTGATCCAGCACGCACGCGCACGCGCGCACACACTCTTTTAGGGTAATGAAATCCTGATGGGCTATCACACACTAATCAAGCATGTGAGATGTGAGCATGCAGATCTGACGGTGCTGGTTTGACCGCTTCTGGCATGCAACACACACACACACACACACACACACACACACACACACACACACACACACACACACACACACACACACACACACACACACACACACACACACAGAAACACGCAGACCTGTCTGTCAGGTGAAGCATGTTCCCGCAACCCTCTGATGACTGTTGGTCTGCAGGCTTTGACTTGAAGATCCAGCGAGAGGAACGAAGTGGAGGACGAACCCGAAGACAAACGTCTCCGTGGACATCCAGGTGAGCTGAAAGTTAAAAAAAAAAAAAAAAAATAAAAAAATCCACTTTCTGGAGGACAGATCAAATCTCAAGACTCTCAATTCGAAAGTGTAAATCTATCACAGAAAGCCCTTTTAAGTTTTACAATGTTCATAAAACTAAAAGGGTTTAAAAAAAAAGAAGAAGAAAAGGGAATAAAAAGACATTTGATTCATGTGATAAAGACTTTCAACACGGCTGATTTACAGACGGGAGGCTCTCGTCAGGATTTTGGCGCCATCTCCTGAACCAAACTTTTATTGTGAAATTAGATGCTGACCAATAAAACTGCAAAAAAATAAGTGGTAACACCTGTAATCCGTATATTTAAAGTGATTACAGAACAATCATGGTAACTAATACTTACCAGATTATCAGTAAGATAACTAATTGTTAATTCTTTAAAATAAAACACCATGTTTTTATTATTTGTGACAACTAATATGCATAAAAACTGCAAGTATAACATAAAAATCTATTTTATTTCAGCAGTTTTTGTAATTCATTTAGTGTATTTGTGATTGCTATTAAGTATAATTAACTTATAAATTACAATTGAATAATTGATCACTAATTTGAAAACGATTACTACTTTTTAATACCTAAAATAACCAAAAACTTAATCAAACTGTGATTTATCACCTAAAAATATATATATTTGTTGTCCATAGTAGATAATTATAAATAAATAATAAATTAGTAAATTATGATTGAATGGATAACTATATTTCAATGTAATGTTGATTGTAACTTATTATGTTTTAATTAAATCAATTACAATAAATGTAATTTTTAACATTACGAAACACTGTTTGGCGTCATTCCCAGAATTAACACTAACTGTTAAATGACAATTATTTAAATAATAATACTTTTTTTTAACATCCGTTATATCTTATAATTAAATTTTTTGACTTAATAAACATTCAGCTGATAAATATTTCCTGTTTTTAGCAGAAAACCAAACTTTTTCATGCACTAAATTACACAATGACTACAATTTAAATTTTTAACATATTTAAGTTTATTTTCTCAATAAAAGTTTATAAATTATGAGTTTGCAGTCAAAAGGAAGAAAAAAAATCAACTCTGTATATCATATGATCCATAAAAACATCAGGAAATAGTACATTGTGAACTTAAATCGTAGCAGGTCCTCTGAATTAATGCCCCCCCCCCCCCCATTACATCACAGTCACCGATAAGAAGGAATGTCTGCAGTGATTACAGCTGTGATGGTGAAACAGCCACATCTGGACACGAGCAGAAGTAAATAAAACCTGAACAAACAGGACGAGAACCTTCACTTCAAACCGCAATAAACTTTTATTTTTCTATTAAATAACAGAAATAAAGAGTTGAGCTTTTGACCTTTAAAAGTTTTCATATGTAAAATGTCCAAAAGCACACGCGTGTATGCAACTTCATCACGAGGAAAACTTTGTATTAATCTTACAAAAGAAAAAAAAAAATAAAAACCTGTTATCTTTGTCGCTCACGCCGTCCAATTTCAACGATTTATAAAATGTGAGTGAAAAATGTAAAACGGCCAACTCTGAGTTCATAATGATATAAAATAGAAAACCAATTCTCATATCGGAGAAACTGGAACCTAAACATTTACATTTTTCCTTCAAATGTGACTCAAATTAACTCCCAATTTATTTTTCTATTTTTTCAGCACTACTACAATTCATGTTTTTTAAAATATTTATGTAAAATAAAAACAGGTTTCTTTTTATGGGCCACGATAAGTGGATGTTGTTGTCTAATCATAAAGAACACAGCTGTAATAATACAAAATGTCTTCATCATCAAGTTTTAATTACTGACAAAAATCGTACATCAAAATACAGTTAAAACATCTTTATATTTCATGATCAATGTTTTTATCCTGCTTATAAATGCACAATAGAAAGGGATTAAAGTTTTACCTAAAAAATAAAGCTGATTTCTGCAAAATATTTCACTTAATTTCTTTAAAAAAAAAATTCATATCAGTAATTTACATTCTGCAGCTTTCGGACTGATAGTTTCTGGGATTTATTTCAAAATTAAAGTAAACACAGACCTTTTTCTCTATAATTTCACAATAAAAGCTGACGACCTGCAGTGAAGCATGTGGACATAAAAAAAAAAAAAAAATCCCCTTTGCACTAAAAAAAAGACCACATCATAGCTCACATGCAGTACAGGATAATATAATACAACAAAGATAATTATATTTCTGTTCCAGAGTCAAGACAGCAGCTGCTTTATGGGATTGATTACTGCAGGAGTCCAACAACTTTAAATTAAAACCCTTTTTATACAATATGAAACTACTTAAGGCATAACGTCACACGTGGGGATTAAAAAATTACACTCAGAAGTCCTTTTGGACACGCTAACATAGGACCTGTTTCGCTGAGCGTGTAGAAATCCACACGTCAGGGACAAACTGTCCGGAATCATTTCGGGAAAGTAAAATCAGTTTCCTGATGTTCAGTGTTTTTTGTTTTTTTTCTTGAAGTAACGACGGCTCGCCGCTCGGTTTGCTCGTTATGTTTCACTTTGGGCCGACAGCAGAAACATGATACGTCCCCTCGGGATCCTCTCTCTCTCTCTCTCTCTCTCTCTCTGGTGGTCATACAGTAATTCTTGCGTACGTTTCACAGCTATCATCATCATCATCATCATCATCCTCATCATCGCAGTGCAGTGGTCCTCTGGGAGCAGAGTTAGAGAGAGTGACGGACACTTTTCAAAACATACAGTATTGCACAATCCAGTGAGTGTACACAGCTGTGAACCCTGCCACACTTTTACATTAACACACACACACACACACACACACACACACACACACACACACACACACACACACACACACGAACCTCGAACCTTGAGCAGACTGATCCAGTGTGTCAGCAACAACATTACAACTAAAGATGGTATCTGGCGCTCGGATTAAACATCTGTTAGGCGGCGTCATAAAGACTCGTCATTTTCACCTCTTTAAAACCACAAGAACTCCTGATAAATTAAAATACTGAAAATTTACAGATGTGAGGACATCCCAGAGTGAATTACTGCCCTCTACAACCTTTTTTTGTTTTGTTCTCAGATTCACTTCATGAATATCTGGTTCTGGTCTCGCTCCACTGAGGCTGGTTTCCAGTCGTTGCTCTCCGCTGGGCAAAAGACTTCGGGTTCATTTTGAAACTACTGGAGCAGCTTTTAACGTCACGTGGAGGCTTTAACCACCACAGACTGGATATATAAGTGGACGTAGCTACTAGGTCGGAAAAGGTCGGGTGTCTTAAACTGCAATACCACCGAGGACCACTAGAGGTTGGCTCCAGAAAGGTTCTAGTTCCATAGACTCCCATTCAACTTCTATCATGAAATACAAAGTCAGCAATTTTTTAATGCGAACAAGGTTTCCAGACTTAAGACTGAAGCTGTGAGCGATATGTGGGCGGAGCCAGGCAGTATGTCAGTTTGGTTAGTTCCTACAGTAAAGCTCACTGACCGCCTTTTTATATGAATGTCCAAATTAGGTTTGTGCCATATCGTATTCTTTATGATAATATTGTGATATATATTTTTTTTAATATGATTTAAAAAAAAAATTTATTCCAGCCAAGCACTGACCAAACATGCACATTTTTTTATTGACTTTGTATTTGATGAGAGAAGTTGAATGGGAGTCTATGGAGCCGGAGGCTTTTTGGAGCCGACCTCTAGTGGCACTCGCTGGTATTGCAGCTGAAGACACTTCTGGATCAGAACCATTTTTCAGACCCTGAAGCTACGAACACTTTTATATCCAGTCTGTGATTCCAACTAGTTGAATTTATAACATCAAACTGTAACAGTTCAACAGTATGACGTATTTTATTTTCTTAACTTGCATAAAGCAACAACAAGAATGGCTGAAAGGAGTCAGATCCAAAAAGAGGAGTCGACTTCAGTCGTGTGGAGGTGGTTTGGTTACAGAAAAAAAATCACGGTAATATTTTAGTTTTTACTAAATATTTGAAGGCAAACTGTTACATTTTTACTAACATATAAAACTATTACACAATTTCCGTTGCAGTTGTTTGTTCTTGAATAAAATAATACAAAACATTTAGCAGTTTTTCCAGAATTAGCGCCGTGCAGCTTTTGGAGTTTAAAAATAAACGGCTGTGGAAACAAAGCAGCATTGTTGCCACGGCTGCAGTGATTCGATTGTTGATCAGAACTCAAGAATCAAAATTCGTTAAGCAGGATTTTAAAGGACACCAGTCAGCCAGTCGGAAGGAAGTATTATCTGTTGTCTAACCTGAGAGGTTTTTTTTCCCTGCAAATTCTACTCTACTCGTGTATTAACTAAATCCAGACTGAAATCCATTCATAATTTTTTTAATAAATAAAAACAGCAGAAAATAATGAGCCTTCAGTGAACCGCCCGTCTCCTCCTTTCTTTGGTGACAATTGATTGAAGAAGTTTTGGTTCGAGGGGACAATAATGAGGCTTCGTGGTCGATCTGACTTTAGATCTACAGGTCCAGTGATTTTAGATTTAACATGTGGAACAGAAGCAGCTTGTAATCAGACAGCAGGACGACACAGCGGATCAAACCAGGAACCTTCTGGGTTTTGAGACTTTCTGTTTCTTCATGGATCATATTTTCGAGACCCAAATAACTTTTCTTTTTTTCTTTCTTTCTGCAGATCCAACAAAAAGCTCCGGAGACGCAGGCTTCTTCACATCTTTGGTGCCACAACGTGAGGAGGACCTGGAGCAGCTCGGTGGTTCTAGAGATTCTGGTCCAGCCAGCTGATGTAGTTGTTCATGCTCCTCCTCCCGACTCCCGACATCATCGGCAGGTACGCGAACACCATGCAGCCATGGAAACCGTCCTCGTAGTGGTCGCTGGTCACCGCCACGCCGGCGTCCTGCAGGCGTCTGGCGTACATCAGCCCGTCGTCCCTCAGCACGTCAAACTCGCAAGTCATCACGTAGGCTTTGGGCGTCCTACCCAGAACCCCCTGCTCCGCCAGCAGCGGCGACGCCCTGACGTCCGTCAGCGCCGGCATCTCGTCCGCCACACCCGGCGAC
This sequence comes from Brachyistius frenatus, assembly GCF_029030835.1. Taxonomy (NCBI): domain Eukaryota; kingdom Metazoa; phylum Chordata; class Actinopteri; family Embiotocidae; genus Brachyistius; species Brachyistius frenatus. The sequence goes on along the minus strand of NW_027210664.1, from coordinate 1,504,682 downwards.
CCCGTCTCTCTGACGACCGGCCGGAAGTGCTTCCTGCGTTCGGCCGGCAGCAGGGCGGTCCAGTCCAGCTTGGAGCGGACGGCGGCGCTGATGCCCGGCTGGTCCAGGGAGCTGTGGTTGTTGGCGAGCAGCAGGGGCTCCAAGGAGGCGTCGGCGCCGAGGTACTGCAGCCAGAAACGGGCCATGATGGGCCTGTAGAGGATGGGCACGGCCTGGTTCTGCTGGTAGGACGGGGTGTGGAAGTCGAGCGCCTGCAGCACCGGGTAGACCAGCGCCTGGGCCTTGAACTTCACCTTCAGGGTGTCGTCTGAGCCGAGCTGTGGACAAACTTCAGATGACTTCTGGTCCTTATTCAATAAACTCAGCTACTTTTTGTTTTTCAAATGTTTTTACAGCATCTTAAAAATGATTCTAACGATGTATGTTTGTGTCATTTTCATCTGGTTTTCTGAGCATCTCTACAATCGAGCTTTACGCACACGAGATGTGAAGAACCAACTCCAGAGACGAGCTGGATGTGAACAACAACCACACGAGGCTCATTTATCTGCAGGTCGCTGAAAGAAACCCGCCTCTTTATGCATTTAGAGTTGGATGATAATGTTTGTGTTGCGTTGGATTTCCCTACCCTCTGTGCCACGGCGGCGGCCAGGTTCCCCCCCGCGCTGTCTCCGGACACACACAGCCTCTCCGGGTCGATGCCGTAGCGCTCCAACACCGGCGCGGTCAGGAAGGCCCGCGCCGCCGCCAACGCGTCGTCGTACTGGCTCGGGAACACCGCCTCCGGAGCGAGACGGTAACTACGGCAACAGGAAAGTCATCAGACGGCAACGCTCGCACATTCAGTCGATGCTATGAAGTATTCCGATCTGTTCCAGTGATAAAACACCAGATCTGAGTCTCTGTGTTGGAAATATTTGGACTTTACAACATCCACTACAAGCAGCTAAAGTGAAAGATGCCTCAAACTTACTCGACAGACATGATGACAGCGTCCAGATCCTCCGCCATCTTCCGACAGAGAAGGTCGTAGGAGCGCATCCCTGTGAAGCAGGTAGACTCTGTGACTGGAACTATATTTACAATAATGTTTTGTAATTATACTGTATACATGAAAAAAAAAAAAAATTTGCCACGAGGAATCCTAAATTTCTGGATTTTTTTTTTTTTTAACTCAATTTACCCAAAACGTTCAATATATAAACGAAAGATTGTTCATCTGGGAATCTCTCGAGGAGCCGTGAGATATCGAGCTCATGTTTCAGTTCACTGTGCATCCAAACTTCTAGTTTCCAAACATCTCTCGTATTTTCATTTCATATTTTTGACGGCATGTCCATAAAAAAAAGTGTTTAGTTTGAATCCAAGAACAGACGTGTGTGATAAAATATAAATTGGTTATGAAAGGAGGAAAAGGCGGCGGCGCTCCGTTCAAACCTGTGTTTGAGTATTTTCCTCGGTTTAAACATCATTTCGATTTTATGAAGCTGACACCGTCGCGGTGATGAGGAAGAAGATCTGAACAACTTTAAATCCAAATGAAACCAAATGACATTATTTATGAGGAAAGAAACAATCCAACAAAAAGACAACAATCCTCCTTTTCTGCCGTTTCAGAGTTTTGAACTCACGTCCGCTGCCGAGGGCCCAGCCTCCGCCGTGGAAATAAAGGATGCCTCTTTTCAGCTTCCTCCCCCCCTTCGGCTGGAACACCCGGGTGGGCGCGCCTCCCAGCGGGGAGTCCGTCACGTGCACGGCGGGGCAGGAGCGCGCCTCGATCACCTCCAACCAGGACACCACCTGGCTCAGCAGGTGGACCCGGTGGCACACGCCCAGCGCGTGAGCCACGTCACTCTGCAAACACAGACGTAGTCAGTAGGAGAACTTCTATTGCACCTGAAAAGTCAGAGGTGAAACCCAAACCTGAGGAACTTGAATTTAAAATGTGGATGTGATCTGTCTGTGACCCGTCTTCCTGTCACCGTGCAAAGTGGAATAACAAAGAGAAGAAATGGGCTCGGCAGAGACGCAGCAGGGCGTGAAAACCCGTTGAGTAACAGTACAGTCCAGTATAGTATAAGATAGTATAGGACAGTAGCATAGCACAGTATAGTACTCAAATCACAGTATATTGTAGTGTAGAATACTATAAAATAGTAGTTTTATTCGTATTTTATATTAGTATAATATAGTATAGTATAGGACAGTAAAATGCCACAGTATAGTACTGTGCATTAAAGTGCAGTGTAGTATAGAATACTATAATATAGTACAGTTAAGTATTTACAGTACATTACAGCGCAGTGCTGACTAGTTATAATTATAGCCTACAAATGATAGTGCAGTCTAGTATAGTATTATATAGTATAGTGCAACAGTCCAGTGTAATATAATGAGCAGGCTCCAGTAAACAGTGCGCAGTATTACAGTATACTTCTACTTGAACCTGTTGTGTTTGAATCTACGTCATTTGAATATTTCTTCTAATTGTCACCGCGTTGTGTTGAATATCGAGTTTCTACCACGTCGCGCTGTGGTGAAGTAACCTCTCATACGCTCACTGTTTTAGGCTTTTATTGTACATATAGATACATCTCTCTATATTTATTTTATTTTTGTCCTTCCCCTGAGTCAGCCTCGCATCAACCTGCCCTCCTCCGCTCATCACTCAGCTCTCACCGCCCGCATGAAGCTCCGGAACAGCGCGTCCAGCAGCATCAGCTTCCACGGCTCACACACGCCGCTCGGGAGCGGCAGGTACACGTAGTAGGCGGCCGCCGACAGCAGCACGGCTCCGGCCAAACTGAGCCTCATCGCGGCGGACTGTAACCTGCCTGGAGGCGGACGTTCATTCGGTAATACCCGGTCCCGGGCGGTCGGTGGCTACGCCAGGGATCGACGAAACACGGAGGGATGACCCCGATTTCAAAATAAAAGTTCGAACTGAACGCTTTCGTCGACCTTTTAACGACGTGGAAAAGACTTTGATCTTATTTTGAAATTTCGTTACAGGAAGTTGTTTTAGAATTGCGTAATGTCGTTTTTCATGGGATATGTAGTCCTTTTTAGATTGTTATTGTAAATATACATATATGTATATATATATACATATATGTATATGCAGTTTATGTTACTCCACCGTTGTAAAAAATAACCCACTTTAAATAGCAATGACGTGAAAATATTAAGGCATGAAAAGTTAAAGGTTTTGAAAGCCAGATAATGAGGCGAATCTAGATATTTACTGTGCCAAATATGTTCAAATATCATAACGATTATAAAGTCTAATTGAGATGACCTGGTATTTTTCCTCTTTCCTACTATGGTCAAATATCTTCTTTGGTCTGTTGAGATGTCCAAATCTTTTCTTTCTTTTCCAGCGACCCCAGCTGACCCAGGTTTTTCTTTCTTGGTGCACACTATTGCTGCGTGTGAGTGTGTAATTAAAACTTAATTTTGCATTGCTAAAGAGCACTAAGTACAAATAAGAAGGCATTGTGGAAATCTCGTTTTCGCATGGTTTCACCAAACCCTTGTTGAAGGGAAATTAACTCTCTTTCCCTGAGGAAAGAGGTTTTGGGTCAGATCAGGTCAGGGCTGTTCAATGCTAAAAGGTGGTTTGTTTTTGTTAGGATGGCGAGGGGCTTTTGATGGACAAACAAATCTGGTCATTGGCCTGTGCAGAAACATTACGAAACACCATGCCAACACCAGTACTTTTTGAGTTGTTGTTTTTTGTTTAGATCTATAAATATAGCCATACATTTACTTATTGGAAGGGAAAATTCCTTATGCCAAAATGGCTTCTACGTTTTCTTAAATCTTCAATTGGCCTTCATGCAGGTTTTTATTGTGAAGGTTTGCAGTTGTCCTAATAAATGAAAAAGCCCATTTCATAATGTTTTGAACTCACTTCTTACAATCATTTCAGGACACTAGTGCATCTTAGTAGGATTAAACAATCCACAAAACAGCACCATCTGCTGAAGGCTTTGCTGTGCTACAAATTGTATTTCTTCGTAAAAGCTTGACAATGCAAAAAAAGCATACCAGGAAAAACAACAACAACGATACAGTGCTTACATTAAATTACATTACATTACATTACATTACATTTAGCTGACGCTTTTATCCAAAGCGACTTACAATAAGTGCATTTCAACCATGAGGCTTACACACACCTACCTCATAACTAATGTAAAGTAGTGCTAAATAAAAAGATCAAAACAGAGTTTTCATGTTGAAGAAAGTCTTTAAATTCAACACGTTTGTTTTCCTCTTGATTTCTAATCTATCCTGCATTAAATCGTTATCAAGATTCCTCCTCGCCAATAGATGGCGCACTACTGTGGCACGTACATACGGTAACAACAGCTGAAGAAGTGATTGGCAGGTTATTGCTCCAATCGGATTACGAAAACAGTTATCCCAGCCAATCAGATTGTTGCAGCTAAATACTGTGGGCGGGGCCAGAGGCAGCCGTTGAGACGTTTCTTTTTAGCTGTCAACTGAAACGGTTACCTCTTCTCGGCCTCTCTAAAACCTTTATGAACCGTTATATTTCAAAAGCTTTTTTATTATTATTAATACCCGCTTGTCGAAACTACGTATTCGTTCAGTAGTCATATTTCTCCTCAGGTAAGACTTGAATTCACCTCTTGCCCGATTAGCTCGTGTGCTAATGCTAACACGGCCGGTTTGGCCAATTCCGCTCCGCTCGTGACGTCAGCCTGTTTTTAATGCTCGTGAAATCACCATTGTTGTCGAGACGCGTTTCTTTACGGGTGTGTTAACGCGTGTTTCTTCGCAGTAGTCGTCATGGGCGAGGTGGAGCTGTCCTGTCAGGCTTACGTGAAGATGTACCTGCACGCCTGTCTGTTTCCGCGGTGCAGCATCAACGGCCTGCTGTTGTCATCCGGCTCGGCAGGTGGCGCTGTGTGCGTGACAGATTGCGTGCCCCTGCTCCACTCCCACCTGCCCCTGGCCCCCATCACTCAGCTGGCCCTCACGCAGGTGTAGTGTCAAAGTTTTGTGTCCTCCCAGAATGATCTATTAGGTATTTCTAACCTTTGATGGACATGAGTAGAGACGCTGGCAGGGAGGGGGGAGGGGGGGGTGACTGTTTCAGGAGTGGTTGTCATGTCTGGGGGGGGGGACCCTGTTGCCATGGCGCCACAGTTCAGGTGGTTTGCATGGATCGAATGTCCCGGAGGGACTCGGTGTTGACAGTCTGACTCCGGGGGACGGATTCACGGTGTCTTGTGTGAAAGTGGGACATTTTTTATTTTGATTTATTGTAAGTTTCTCTTCCAGGTGGACGTGTGGTGTTCACAGACTCAGCAGAGGATTGTGGGATATTATCAAGCCAACGCCTGCGCATCAGATAACAGGCGAGTTCTCCAGACACCTAAAGAAAACCTCTCCTCCTTTTCATTTTGAACTGGTTCGAGATAGTTTCTGAATCCTTTTCAGATGTTTCCTAAAACTTTTCCAGCTTTAATTTAAATATATATTTTGTGTTTTTCCTCGACAGCCCGACGCCGTGTGCGCAGAAGATAGCCGACAAGATTGCGGAGCAGTTTGACAGCGCGGTTTTGTTAATGGTAAGAACAACAAGTATATTTTGCCTGTTGGTTTTTATCATCGGTAGTTTTGTAAATAAAAAATAATAATATATCCCTTATGGATTTCAAAATGTAAGTTTTTTGCAAATGTAAAAAAACAACCTGCGTTTGTTCTTTGTGTTTTAATGTTTGTTTTTTCGCAGCTCGACGGCGGTAAGATGTCTCCGGACTATCGAGTTCCTCCCATCGTGATGTACGAGCGCAAAGATTCAAGATGGATACTCAAAGACAAACACACGTAAGTGCCGACCGGACTCGACCCGATCACGTCGAGCTCTGCGCCGCGGTGGATCAACGAACTGTGCAAAGAGACGCTCGCTCTTCTGCAGCTGTGGGTCGGACGTGTGTCAGGAATGACAGACTTTAGGTCGGGAAGAGGACAAAAACTAAAAAATGATGACATCATCACACAATGAAATGCCTTAAACTCATTAAATTACAGTTCACGTTTATCAGAATATTACAAACTGAGACGACTTGATTTGGTTCCTTTCGTTCATGAGGACTGAGATCAGCAGGACTTTTTGATTTGTATTTAAACTGAAATATTGTTTTACAGATTTAAACAAAGCTGTTCAATCCTTGTGACTGTTTTGTGATTAAATAAGTTTAATTTAATAAGCAAAATTATTTTAAAACAGTGACCCCCCCGCCCCCATCCCACTCCTCCCCCTCCCCCGCTCCTCCCCCCAGGATAATGCTGAGACAGTGGGAGGAGACCCGCGCGATCGCCGGCCAGATGCTGGAGTCGGGCGATCACGCGCTATTGGTGGATTTTGACACCCACTTGGACGACATCACAAAGGACTGGACCAATCAGAAACTGAACACCAAGATAGCGGAGCTCACCTCGCCGGCCAACGGGAACATCTAGACCGAGAAGTAGCATCTGTTTGTCCACATTTATTTATGTTCTGACCCGACGTTGTCGTCACGTTTTTTTTTTTTTTTTTTTTTTTAATAACCCGACACAACCACACGCTCAACACGTGGTTCAGGAAGAAGTTTATTTTTACCTGAACAAGAATTTACAGCATAAATAAAAAAGTATTTACATATTTTTCACCACAGCCTGTGCCTTGTGGCCCAGCCCAACAACCTGCAGATTTAACGGACAAATCCACCTTAAATCCACCTCCAACACTTCTACGCTTGCGCTGTTTATTTCTGCTCCCAAACAGTCAAACATTTTAAAAGCTTTTTTAAATGTCTAAAAAAAACCACTAACCTCAACTTCTCTGTAGGAATGTTAAAAGGTAGTAGACACTTATAAATCAGACTCGTTGTCACATGATACGTGGAAAAAGGCACAAAATATTCCATCTGATGATTTCTAACAGAAGATGCATTTCTCCTTTAATAATCCTGATGGCGTCATTCTGTCTGTATCATTAAAACGTTTTATCTATTAAAACCCAACAATTAACCCACATCTGTAAAATGTACTCGTGTATGTGTTTCACAACAAGAAGGATACGACTGCATTGAGTTTAAAGAGAGCGATACATTGAAAGAAATGTGCATGAAAAGCTGTTGCTCACTACTGCTAAAATCCTACTGAAGGTCATTATTATGCGTTTACCTTCCTTTAATACGATTAAACTGGTATTTGACGTATAAAGACTATAGAACATATTTGCGACCTATTCCAATTGTGACCTTTTAAAAACGAAGCCACGCCTGCAACTCAAAAGTTTAAGTCATTCAAAATTCTCCTGTAATTCAGCAGAAACGAGATTTGTCTGCTTTTCTGTCCTCTCAATCTTTCTCCTTGTGACCTTTTGTTGGGACCTCAGCCCACAGATTGGGAACCACAGGAAAATGAATTGCGCAGCCCTGACCGGAGGAATGTACTGACATCACATTTTGCTTGGTGAAGTGTTGGTTTACATGTAGTGTTTTTCAGTACACCAACTTCAAAGACATAAGGTGCATCCCCCTAAAAATATCCACTTTCAGGGGGAAAATAAAGTCCGATAAGAAAGTTTTCCTTTTAAATTTCCATTCTTTAAAAGTGTTTAAGTTTTGGCTTCCCAAAGACTGAACTTGATTTTTTTTTCTTATGTGCCATTAATCTGTTTTTTGTGCGATCTGCTCAGAGGCCGAGCGATACGGGAACTCTTATTACGAAATCGGTTGAATTACGTCCGTCTGGGTGGTTTTAATTTGGAGGAAAATGTATATTTTTTTCTTTTTACATGATGCAGGTAAACGTGATAGATAAACATGTATCGCTCAGCCTCTTTTTTTAAGTGCGGATTTAAAGGTGGGACAACTCTGGTTCTTGGAGCGAGATCCCCGAAAGCGTCCCGCAGGCGATGATGTCCGAGGTCGGCGAAGGGACCGTCACCAGGTTCAGAGTTATTTCTCCCGACTGGTTGGCCAGCGACTGGAGGATGGAGATGGACTGGAAGACGGACTGAGTGTTGAGGACCTGCTGCTCGGCCCACGGCAGAGAAACCTGCACCGGAGACAAGAGCTTAAGTCATTCAAAATTCTCCTGTAATTCGATGCCTAAGATGGCGCCGCGCTCGCGGCAGCCTGTAGCAGCAGCTCCTCCCGAGTGTGTTGTTAGTAGTATTTTTAAGCCTTTTTCCTCTTTGGAGTTGTTGTTTTTCTTTCTCTCGTGTTCAGTTAAATGGACCGTAATGGACCGTAATTTTTCCACGTTTCTGGCTGGGGGCTCTGTTATTGTTTACTCTTGTGATCAGCTGATCGCGCTGAGTAGCCCTCTACTGCTGCTGCCCGGAGCGAGGCCTGAGATCCCCGTTGAACTTCGGAGAAGACGGCGGGGTTGCAGAGCCGGAGCTAAGATGAAGGTGAAGAGGAGGAAATATAAACCAGCGGTACCGGAGATCTTAACGGGGAACGTGAGGTCGTTGGACAACAAGACGGATGAGCTCGGCGCTGGTAAAGACCCAGAGAGAGTACCGGGAGTGCAGCATCATGTGTTTCACCGAGACATGGCTGCACTCACATCTCCCGGACCACAGCGCGGCCGTACCCGGCTTCAGGACTGTTCGGGCGGACAGAGACGTTGTGCAGAGCGGCAAGAAGAAAGGTGGAGGGATTGAAGTCTATGTGAACGAGAGGTGGTGCAATCCCGACCACGTGTGTGAAGGAACGTTTCTGTAGCCCGGACATTGAACTGCTAGTCGTGGGGATGCGTCCTTATTATTTACCGAGGGAGTTCACGTCCGCCGTTGTTATCGCTGTGTACGTTCCTCCATCAGCTGACGTAGAGGCAGCAGTGGACACCATCCACTCCACTGTGTCCAAACTTCAGACTCAGCATCCCGGTGCATTTTTGTTAGTTACTGGAGACTTTAACCAGTCTGGATAAAGTTCTGCCAACTGTTCACCAGTATGTTAACTGCCCCACACGGAACAATAAAACTCTGGACCTGCTGTATGCTAATGCCATGGATGCATACAGTGCTACTGCCCCCCCCCCCCCCCCCCGGACCTGCTGACACCAAAGTATGTCCCCCTGGTGCAGAGGCAGCCTGTGACCACCAGGACTGTGAGGAGGTGGACACAGGAGGCTAAAGACACCCTGCAGGACTGCTTTGAGTCCACAGACTGGGACGTGCTGTGTGGACCACACGGGGAGGACATCAACAGCAGGACGGACTGTATCACAGAATACATTAAAAGCAAAAAATTAAATAAGAATAATTTGTAATCATTGGAATTCACAAAAGGGCTGAAAAGGATGTCGTCAAAGAAGCTTCACTAAAGTCCCCTGATGCTGTTTATCAGTTGTTGATCACAATAATAAATGCAAATTATACCAACCTCCTTATATAAAAATATATAATATTTGAGTTTGCAATTTTTCAAAAATCCTGTGACTTCAATAAATATTTGCAGTAGAAGCTCTGATGAAGATGTTATCTTCATCTTCCTCTCATCACCAAGACAAACCAACTGCTGACAGGTTGGAAAATACATAGCCAAGACAGGAAGTGATTCAGTGGTTCATGTGATGAATTATATTTATAGAACATTTATTCTAGAGAGCTCAAATATAACCGGATATTTCTGCAACGTGCTGATTATCTGAGGACGAGAGCACGTGTGACTCTTTATGAGGTAGCAGCTCAATTTAAAAAAAACACACAATTTATTTCCCTAAATTTTTCCAACAAAAAAATAATTATATTTGCTCGCAGTGTTCGAGAGAAGTAACGTAACTATTCATGTAAACACGGTTTCTATTTTCACACTTGGCGGTTTTTAAGAGTAAATGTGGGCGAAAGAACATCTCGACCTCGAAACGAACGCAGTTTATGAAGAGATGATTTAATATTAATAAATGTGACTGATTTAAAGTTTTGAGTGTGTTGATGATGCGCTTCACTTTTACCTGAGCAATGATCAGTTTCCGGGACGGGTCTTCTGTGTTACTCAGCTCCTCTCCGAAACACAAAGTGAAGCCGCACTGAGGAGCTTCAACGCTGCAGCTCATACGGAAGTCATCCAGTTCTGATTATGACAGAGAGAAAGGTGAGTTTAATACACATTGATACTTAAAAAGGTGAGTTTAATACACATTGATACTTAAAAAGGTGAGTTTAATACACATTGATACTTAAAAAGGTGAGTTTAATACACATTGATACTTAAAAAGGTGAGTTTAATACACATTGATACTTAAAAAGGTGAGTTTAATACACATTGATACTTAAAAAGGTGAGTTTAATACATATTTATGCTTCATTTCTCAACTGTTTTGTCCATTTAAAGCATGAAAACAGTTAGAAACTCATCTATGACTCACGCTGTTTGAAGGTCTCTTTGCAGAAGAGCAGCGCCGGCTTCATGTTCCTCTCCATCTTGTGCAGGCCCGGTGTGGTCGTGTGCGGCCCGGTCCAGAAGACCCGCCCCTGGCAGAACCTCTGTCCGTACACTCCCTTGGCCGTGGAGGTCAGCACCACGCCTTTCTCCATGAAGGGCAGCAGGGTGAAGAGGGCCTGCCGCTCCTCGCCGGTCGGCAGCGTGGAGGGCGGCTCCGGCAGCGGGATGCGAGGGAACCTCAGGGCTCTCAGGGCGGTCGGCGTCGGGGGAACCAGAGACGACGGCAGGTACGTTATCCGGACGTCGCCGCCCTGGATTTGACGTCTGAGGACCTCGTGTCCCAAATAGTGAACTGCCACGTTGAAAGAGTCCTGGACTGTAGAGACAGAGACACACGAGGAAGGATCGAAGGATTAAACAAAGTCAAATTAAATATGAATAAATTAAAATATCAAATGGGGGAGATCCACAGATGCGTTCCCAGCACGTTTCTCACCTCCTGCAGGAGCAGAGACGCTCTCCTCGATCCGCACGTCCAGCTGGATCTCATCGATCGCTGCAGAGAGGAAGGTGAGGAAGACAAAAGTGAGCGATCAGCTGATTGTTTTTTTAAATGAGGTCATTGGTTGAATTAGGTGTTTGTTTTGCTGGCTGAAGGTTACTGATGGCAGGTGATGCAGGAAACTGTGATTTTGGTGGTTAGATTTCATCTCGAACTCTGACTTCATCTTAAAGTGTCGATAGGACTTTTGTCTCTTTTTTGCTGTATATTTTAAATTTATTTCCCGTTAAGGAAAATCTATTTGTGTGAACCCCCCCCCCCAATTGTACACTTACTATCGTCATACTATCGTCTCACGCGTACAAGAGTACGAGGTTTTTTTTCATATTTCGGTCGATGTACTATTGTCTGACTTTTTGGACGCCATACGAAAGAATGACGTTTTGATGATATTTGGACGACGTGCTCTACCAAGACATTTTATAATATTTGGGAAGTTGTGTGACGTATTTGTTTTAATTTTTTTGGACGACATACTATGGTATGACTTTTTTTTTTAAATATTTGAGACGACATACTTGTTGTTGCACAAAATGTACTTTTTCTCTACATTTTGGACGACATGCTGTAGTGTGACTTTTTTGCCGTCCAAACAATAAAAAAATTCATGAGGCTATATCACATAAAACATTAATAAAAAGTGTGTCGTCTAAAATATGAATAAAAATAGCATGTGGTCCAAAATATGATGTAAAAGTCCTACTCTAGTATATTTTACTATACTTTGGACGATGCTACGTCCATGATTTTTGATTTCTTTGATAAGATGGTATTTTATACTTTTGTGACAACATGTTAAAGCAGATAATCAATGGAAGAGCAGAATAAATGCAGGTAAACTCACCGTCTCTCTGTATGATGGTGGTGACCTGAGTGGGCTCTTCTGTCTGGACGGTGATGTCGCTCCGCAGCACGGCTTCTTCCACATACTGACAATCACAAAGTTCACAGCTGAACACCGACGTCTTAATTCACCCCAACAAGGCGCCGCAGCGAGGAAGCAATAACCAAGTTTCACCGAGTTGAGGCAAAGAATGTAAAGTCTGGCCTGCAGGTGGCAGCAGAGGACGCCCACGCTGCTGTCCAATCCCTTATCTCGGGATATCTCGGTTCCTCCCTGTGAACTCACCAGCTGAGAGGCGACCTCTTCGGCCTTTATCTGCTTGACCGGGCTGCCGTCGTCGCTCTCCGACTCGCTGCTGCTGCTGCTGCTCCTCCTCCTCCTCCTCTTCTTCTTCTGCCTCCTGGCGGCTTTGTCTTTGCATTTCTTCACGGGCAACAACAAACCTGAACACGGAGAGAACACGAGCGATCAACCGAACAGCGGATAAACAAACGGGGCCGGTCCGGCAACGAGTCACCGGATCGGTTGTTGCCGTTCGGTTCCTGTGGTTTTAAAGGATAATTTATGAGGCGGCATCGATCCATCCAACAGCAACATCACCCGCTTTGTTTGGAGGCTGTTTAAAAAGCCAAATGATGTCCTAACGTCAGGCCTCACCCTGCTCGTTGACGGGGACGAGGCGGTAGACCTTGTACGGCTCCGAGATGTCTAGCTGGGCTCGCTCCATCACCTCCATGAACTCTGGACTCTTGTTGAGGGCGCAGCGCAGGCGGGTCTTCCAGGAGGCGGGGCCGTCGTGTTCGCCTTTAGTCGGCTTCCCTTTAAACTCCGCCCACGCCTGCGGAGGACAGAAGGGTTTTTTTTTGGTCTCGTTAGAAGTCAGTTAATTAGTTTCCGATGAGCAGATTTATCAGATTAGATTAAACGCATCCGGACCTTGAAGATGGCGCCGTCCTCGTCTTTGCGGAAGTCCTGCTTCCCGGCGTGTTTCCAGGGGATGCGGAACATCGTTTTGGCCTCGTCGTCCCACGTCAGCCCGGGATACTTCCCACTGCTGACCTGCAGCAGCCACACAACACAACAGGAGAGTTTTATATATATACATAAATAAATGCACAAATTTGGTAGTTGTAGTTACTCAGATTTTCTATTTTCTCAGTTTTTTACTGTTATAATGTAAATATGTTTAGTTTTTAGGCTGCTAAAATATTTGAAGATGAGAATAATAATAATATATTATAGATATTCTGATTAACAAGTCCATCAAATATAAAATGATTAGCTGCAGGCCGACAGGTCTCTGCTGAAACGGTTTTTAAAATGGTGTGATTGAGCTGCACTTTCATCGTAGTTTGATAAGTTTATAACAGAAAAACGAACTTTCACTTCTAAAAAGTGGATCAACAACAAATCGAAATGCTGCATGCTGAAAAATATTCAAGTTACTTTCAGGCTAATGATCTATTTTTATTTTGGGAATTGAAACAGAATTTATTCAGAAAAACAAAACACGTTTGTTTTGGTGCTAAAAAGACCATTTCAGCACATTTGGCAGCCAAATTAAACTTCCGGTTGGGATCATGTTTAGTTCCACTGGCTTCAACAGCTGGGTTTGTTTATTTGTTTTTTAATCAGTGGAGCCCATTTTTCCGCCCTTCCTCCCCCCCCCCCCCCCACCACCACCTCCTCCCCCCCCCACACACACACACCCACCTGCTCCACGATCCAGGAGCGCAGTCTCCGAGTGGAGCGCATTCTCCCTGTCGCCATAACTCCTTTGAAAAGCTGTAAACAACCACAGAAGACACAGACTGACGTAAACAAACCACAACAACAAACAACCGCCGTCAGACGCAAGTCACCAGGCGGGCGGGCGGTCCTCCCCCTCGGACTTCAATTACTTCTTCTAACCACAATTATGTGGAATAAATCTACATTAAAATATAAAGCGAACATAAAGATATCACTAAAAGTCGATTTCAGTTGAATGTGAACGCGGATCGAGGCGAAGAGTTTCCGCTCAAAGTCGAGACGTCAACCAGCTCGCAAACATTCAAACAAACAAGCCGCTTCCAAAACGTGCGAGTTTTGACGTGGACTTTGGTTCCGAGGCAAAGAAATGAGAAGCGACAGGTTATTTTTACAAAACGAATCAAATATAGACGCGAAGGTGTCGGATTGAGGAAGTGGATTTTCGGTTACCTCTCTGGTGCTTCCTGCGCGCTGCCCGCGGACCGACGAGTGTCTGAACTCCGGATCTGAAGCGCACTGCAGGCAGCTCCTCTTCCCAGAAATCACGTGACTTTAGAGAAACACTCGGCCCGCTGGCCGCCAGGGGGCGACAGCACTTTTACTATAGACTCTTTACATTTCATCACATTTTATTCACGAAATCAAGACTTTAAATCTCAGCAAAGCCTTTTTCTAGTAAATTGTAAAGTGAATGAAATTTGTGTTTTAGCTGTATATTAATGTAAACTTGAGTATTAAGCAGATTTTTGACTTAAATAATAACATTGTTAAATGTTGATTAAAGGCCCTAAATTACTTTTTTTTTAAAGTAACTATTGTCCTTCTGATATAAATTTGATCCTCACAGGGTTTTCTTAAAATCAAATCATACACGCTAAATAAATTAAATGCCTTTTGTCCCTTATTTCATGTGAAAATACCCATTCATTTATCCTCAGTAGTAAATAATGGCATTACAGCGTATTTGAATTAAATCAAATGTGTTGAATATCCCTTTAAAGGTTTACCACTTGGGGCTTTCCTTTTTACTCAAACAGCATTTAATATAGAAACTGTAGTGTGGGCACGTAGAAACTTGTCATTTAATAATTGTATTGTATTAAATTAAGTTGTTTTTTAAAAATATTATTTTACCTCATTGGTGCCCAGAAATGTTCTCAAAACAGACTTTTATTTCACAACGAGGCACTTCTGTTTTTTCCTGTAAAACTTCTTATCAAAACAGAAAGAAAGAAATCTGATCTTTGACATAATTATGTGTCATTAGTTCTGGAGCTGCACGTTCACATCGTTACCGAGTCTTCTGCTCAGGAAACTTCTTAAAACTTTTTGAAGGTTGTATTTGATCAAATTGGACCAAATTAAAATTCAGAATATATTTATGAAAACTCCAGTAACGACAAAAAAATTGCAGAAAATTTACATCAAAATCCGACTGAAGCCAAGTTTGAATAAAAAAACTCCAAAAGGACGTTAATTAATCCACATTTTAAAAACAACAACCAACTAGCTGATTTTAACCTCATTAATCCATCATATATAAAACCAAATTGAAAAACCACAAACAAAGACTTGAACAAAATGTTAACGACGATGAATAACATGTTTAATTTCTTTTCATTTAATTTGTATAATTTTCTTAAAAATGACTTCATTACTCTGAAACAGACTTTTGATCAAATGTCATCATTGGAGCTTTGAAGGAGAAAAATCATCCAACTGTCACAAAACACATTTTAGCTGCTTTGACAGTTTCAAGTTTGCATCACTGTGATTTTAGAAGGCACAAAAATAAAAAAAAATCTCCGTCTTTACAATAAATTTTTCTTCTTTATGATTTGTGAAGAAATAAAAACCCTTCAAGCCGAGAAAGAACGACGAGACGAACTCGTTAACGGTCGGCTGCTTTCATTTAAAGCCGAAGCGCTCGATGAACTTTTAGATTTCGGGAGTCTTCACTTGTTCCGAGGAACTTTTTCTCCGAGAGGAACCTCCATCAGTTTCTGAGGAGGAACAAAAGAAAAAGAACAGAAGGACGTTAAGATCTTAACTTCCTGATCGATCCTTGTACGTCTGCGTGTGTTTCTATGAACATATTTATAGCGGAGATGCACGATAACAGATTTGTTTTGCAGATATCGTCGAACTCAACCAGCTGATTGCGGTTTACCGACATCTGCACGTTTTGTTTTTCCAACTTTCAGCCGAAAACAATCGAGTCTCATTTTACTGGCATTTATTTTCCTTTTTAAACAAAACTGTCAGATTTATTCTACTTTGTCAAACATCCACGTTTGTTCAGTCACTGCAAAACACACAAAAAACAACAACTCCACATCGCAGAAAATCTTTTTTCTTGCGTATTAATTTTGGTGTCTGAAGCCAATATTTCACTTTAAAGCCTTTTAATCTGCTCTTTCGGTTCGGTATTGTTCCGAAACACGCTTTCGGTCTCCCACCTTGAGCAGCCGGGCGTGGAAGACGTTGTCCTCCTCGCCGTCTCCTCTCTGCGTGTCCACCTGGTACCGCTCGCAGGCCCGCGTCAGCTCCTGGGCGTCGTAGAGCAGCGCCGGGTCCAGAGAGTGGACGTTGATCAGACTCACCAGGTACTCCCTGTAGTGCTTCCTGGAGGAAGGAACCAACAAAGACGTTCAAACAAATCCAAACCCGAGAGAAGCGTCCGCTCGGCGTGTTCGGGGTCGACCCGGGTCCGGACACTCACTCGCAGAGTCCCGCCTGACCCGGCTGCGTCGGGATGCCGCACGGCGAGTCGGCCGGCTCGCCTCCTTCATCCTTCTGCTCCATCACGCCGCAAGAGTCTGCGAGCAACAAAAAACAAACACATTCACAACAATTTAAAGAAATAATAATCCTGACGTTTCATCGGAGAAATAAAATAAAAAAGTGTTTCATGTTTTCTGTTTATTTACTGAATAAAAAACAATCTTTGTTTTACCCGTCTGAGTCCCGAGAGAAGGATCCGTGTTGAAGTCCACGGCGCTCCTCTGAAACACAAACATCAACCTTTGAGTCACAAACAATTTAAACAACGTAAACGTGCCAGTTTTTAATTCAGGATATTAAAGTGAAGTGATTTTTTTTTTTTTCACATCTGATCTGCAGTGAATCAGAAATTAAAACACTTTTTGTTAAAAGTCGTAAAGATAAAAAAAAAAAATAAAATAAAAAAAAGTAATTTCCTGTTGATTCATGAAGCAAAAACTTAAAGTTCAAACTCTGGTTTTATTCATATTTAAAGTGTTTTGACTGCATTTAATCTGTCCAGCGATAAACTTTATAATCATCCTTCTTATTATTACCATAATTTCAGTCCTCCTCAACCTGGAAAAAAACCAACAACACCTTCCCAACCCTTTCAAAATAAAAGCGCGTTTTATCTTCGTACCCGCAGCAGCTCCTGCAGCCGCGGCGGCTCCCAGTCTCTCAGGTAGAACAGGCAGTCTCGAGGGTGGTGAGCGTGCAGACCGTTGAACGTGCACTGAGCCGTCCGGCACCCCGTCTGCAAAACGGGAAACAACAAAAAACAACAACAACAACAACAACAAAAAACACGTCAGGAGGAGCTGAAGCTTTCTGAAAATGTAAAACCTTCAAGAAAAGGTGTGATGACATCACACCTTGTGGTACGGGTTGTTGCAGCCGCTGCAGAACTGGTAGCGGCACTGGGAGCAGCTGAAGTGCATGCAGCCGCCTTTGGTCAGCGCGTACTGGAACCTGCAGTGGGGACAGGCTGCGGGAGGACACCACATGCTGGTCAACACGAGGTATTACACATTATTATAGTTCTTAAAAAAATAAATGTGGTTTGAAAATGTGAGGAGAAAATCTAAATCTGCTTCCCACAAAACGAAGCGAGTCAACAGTGACGGCGGAAAAATTCAGTTTATATTCAGATTCAGTTCCCGTTTTATCTTCCCGTTAATTTACTTCAATGAAAGTAGAAATACACTTCAACATTTGACCTGAAGTTCAAGAGCGTTGGCAGAAAAATGTACTTTTAAGTGTTAAAATAAGAGTATTTATTATAAATTGATAAAAGTGTTGAAGTGAACGATTATTTTTTGATTAATTTGTCTGTAAAACAGAAAATGACATTTTCACACTTTCAGGATCCGAATATATTCGGGAGGAAATCAAATCAGGTTTTAAAGGGTTAAAATCAACAAAAAAAAAAAAAAAAAAAAAAAAGTTCATTCATGAAAAAAGAGGAGAAGATAAACTTCTGGTTTTATGAGGAAAGCAGAAGGAGGTCTTTAAAAATGGTTGAAAGGAAAGCGAAAAAGTTTTGGTCTCTTAATGAAGTCAGAACATAAACACGAAATGAAAGTTGTGGTTTTCAGTGTGTGTGTGTGTGTGTGTGTGTGTGTGTGTGTGTGTGTGTGTGTGTGTGTGTGTGTGTGTGTGTGTGTGTGTGTGTGTGTGTGTGTGTGTGTGGAGCCTCACTGATGCCGTTGTCCCTCAGGTACCCGGCCAGACCCTGCTTCTGGTACTCGGGGTCGTTGTCTCTCTTCCACTGCTGGAACTGCTCGCAGGTCACGTCCTGGTGTTGAGGCTCCCACTGCAGGCAGAGACACGGTTAATGGACACACACACACACACACACACACACACACACACACACACACACACACACACACACACACACACACACACACACACACACACACACACACACACCAGGAGGAAGACAAACAGGGGTTACACTCACAGGCTTCTTGCACTGAGCACAGAAACTCTTGCGGCAAGACAAACAGGTGACCTTCAGCTGGTCTTCATCGTTGATAAACCCGGAGACGCACTGAGAGGGGGAGGAGGAGGAGGAGGAGGAGGAGGAGGTTTCGTCATTTACTGTCGGTTATTTTATTTAACAACTCAAAACAATAATTAAAACAGTTGGTCATTAATTTCTGACTATTTGCTGCAGCAGGACAGAATTCATATTAACTGATTGACATCTCGTGAGTCTGAATGCTTTGATGACATAAAATCAACGCGTCTCCTCCCGTGTTTCCTCACAGAGTGAATAAAACGAACTGAACTCACTGAGGCACCAAAAACAGCTGAAACCTCCGGACGGTGAGAGCTGATTGAAGCAACTTTTTACTTTCTAATTCAATTTAATTGGAACTCACGTGGCAGCACCAGAGGAACTTGGGGTCCTTCATGAGCGCGTGCTCGGTGAGCTTTTTGTGGAAGAGATCGTACACGTCGGGATCCAGGCAGTCGCGCAGCTGCACAACAAAAAAAAGTTACGACTTTTCACGGCGAACAGAGAAAAATATTTCATTTTTATTCTCATTTATTCCACGGTGATTATTTTATTTTGTGTTCACCTGAATGTCCAGCGTGGAGAAGTAGCTGTCCAGCTGTTTGGGGTCGTTGATGTCCGGGTCGCTGCAGACGGGACACACCATGTCTCGGATGTGTTTGTCCCTCACGGTGATGGTAAAGTGCATCCGGAAACACTCGTGGCAGACGGAGCACTGACAGGACGTAAGCGATTGCATCTGGAGGAGGAGGAGGAGGAAGAGAAGAGGAGGAGGTGGCTTCAGCAGCTGTGCAGTAAAACCGTATCAAACTTTTCTCTGTACACGGACCAAAAAGTTAAAGAATATTTAAATAGTTTCTTCTCTCTCTTTGCTGTTTTTCTGTATCTTCTGCATTTTAGCCGCTGTTTCCATGGAAACGAACACAGTTCCCGAGCAAGCGGCGACCGGCAGCGACGTCACCCGTCGGTTTGTGAACGACCGAGTTTGGACTTTGGCCGGCGCCATCTTTGCTAGTTCGGAGCGGTTTGGAGCAGGAAGTGACCATATTTGGACGAGCTGGGAAACCTGACGATGCTACTGCACCACAGGCCTGTCAATCAAAACAGACACGCCCCCTCCAAAAACGCATATTTTCTAATTAATGACGGGATTATTTTCAGATGGACCTCCAGAAAACGAATAAGAAGGAGCGATTTTAACAACATGGAGATAACTGATGGAAAAAATGAATTGACTTAAAATTTTAAGAGAGAAGTCGAACGGGAGTCTATGGAGGCGTTTTTTGGAGCCGACCTCTAGTGGCACTCGGTGGTATTGCAGCTTGACGCAACTTCGGCATCAGCCTAATTTTTCAGAGCCGGAAGCTACGAAACACTTTTATATCCGGTCTGCACTTCGCATGCACTTTTACTCGTGAATTTTCATAACTTTCCCGTAATGTTTGACGCAATATTTATTTGAATAGATATAAAGATTGATCGCTGAACGCACCTTGGTGCGGGGGAAGATGCTCAGACAGCAGGGACACTCGTTGACGAGGATCCGGCGGATGAAGTCCCTGTCGTGCGACTCCTTCACCGCCTGCACCACATCCTCCAGGGAGTACGTGACGCCGGGCTCCTGGAGCATCGACAGCACCAGCTCGCAGCGCCCCCAGCTGGGCAGGTCGTACAACGCCAGCAGGCGCCTGCACATCCTCTGGAGGGGGGCAGAAACAAAACACCACAACCCCCACAAAGACGAGAAATAAAGATTCTGTATTTCAGCCAGGATTCGGTGCTGCTCCGCGACGTCTCACCTGTTTGTCCGGGTGTTTGGGATCGATCGGCGGCTCGGGCTGCTCCGCCCAGATCTGCCGGTGGAAGGGCTCCAGCAGGGGGCGCTGCAGCAGAGACAAAGCCCCCTTCACCTCGCCTCCGCTCTGCCGCAGGGCCTCCTCGCACTGGGCCACGTCCCGGAAGCCCAGAGAGTGAAGCTCCCTCATCTGAACCACAACAACAACAACAACAACAAAATCACAGGTCAAAGAAACAGGAAACATCGATAACTACGACACATCAACAAAAACAAGGAAAAGAAACATCAGATAATAAAGTTTGAGGAACTTATTTAGGACTTTGCAGTTGAAGATCCTTATTTGCTTCTGTGAATAAACAACAGTTTTTGCTCATGAATTACATTTTTTTGTGTTTCACATCTAAACTGTGCTGCTGTTTCTTCCTGCCATCAGCTGACTGACCGTTTGTGAATCCCTCGTGTCAAACTGTAAAAATTACACAACAACATAAAGTTACACAACAGTGAAGATGGCAACGGGTTCATCGGGTTAAAGACTTTTAAAGGACTTTTTAATGCCACGTAAAATGTTATTTCAACACCCGTTTCACCATCAAACCGTAACATGCAATAAAGTGAAAAGTATGACGGAATAAACAACAATTATTTTATTGTTACGTAACATTTCCTGCCGTGTATATTTAAATAATTCATAATGATACGATTCATTTATTTAATGCGACCTGGACGAATGAAGTTGCAGTGATTAGATGATTCATTTTCCATTTCAAGAATAATACAATGTAATATTTTTGTATTATTTATGAACTGATAAACAACATTTTTAAGTGAATGTGCTGAACATTTACTGGTTTTAGCTACAAAATCTATGTCATCTATATCTTTAAATTGTGGACAAAATAAATCCATTTCAAAAACTCAATTTAATACTTATGAAAACGTTCATTCAATCTTAAAGGTGTATAAAAAAAAGAAAAGAAAGACTTGATGTAAAACAAGTCGACCAGGTGAAGCGGACCCACATTAAACTTTCCTTCCTACATTTAACATCTCCTGTTTCAGGCTGAAGTTTGTGCTCGTTCACCGGGACGATAACGTCTGACATCGAAACACAGACTGTCTGTTCTCATTTATCGTTTCAAGGTCAGAAAACTGGAAGACGTTCTTGATTTCTCCAGTTATTTCTTCTTTAAGCTGTGAAGAGCTGCTCATCGGCGCCCCCTTGTGTGACAGCCTCGCATGAATAAAGGCAGAAAATACTCCTGAGAGGGCTGGGGTTTGGGGAGGAGGGGAGGGTTACCAACCACTTCCTCTTGTGGCAGCAGCGGTGGCAAGGTTATGGCTCGTGGGACATAATCTGGCCCTTTGATAAAAAATTTGTGGTCCTTTTATTTGATGGCCGTCTGATCTGCAGCTATAAAACGTCTCTTGACAGCCGGCAGTCGCATAAAGACACTTTGAAGACTTTTAAATGACATCAAAGACTTATAGAAACCCCGTCAGGAGTTCATGTTTGTGTTTTTATTTTCCTACCTTGACCTGCCGGTCTCTGAGCAGCTGCCTCACCGCTCTGTCCGTGTCTCCTCCGGCCGTCAGCCAGGCCAGCTTGGCCTCCGCTCTGGAGAGCTTCGCGCCTCCGCTGCTCCCCGACCCCTCGCCGCCGCCGCCGCCGCTCTCCACCGCGGGCTGCTGCGTCCCGGCGTTCCCCGTTTTGTAGTTCAGCTGCACGGAGGCGGCCATCGCGCAGATCTCATCCAGCAGGTGCGGCAGCTCCGACGTCAGCCAGTCGCAGGGGTTGGTGTTGCTGCCGCCGCTGACGCACAGCGCGGCGTACACCTCCTCCGGGCTGACGCCGCGCTTCTCCGCTTCCTGTCCAGAAGAAAACACAACGTTTTCATAATCAGTTCATTGTTTAAGCTTTTAAATGCTGAGGATTAATGAGGAATATTGCAAATAAATAAATATAAAACATTAAAAGGGTCCAAAACACAAATATATCCAATTTACAATTCTGTTTATCTGAGAAAAGCATCAACTTCTTCAGACGTAAGAAGCTGGAATCAAACTCATTTTCTTTTAAAACAAATAAAACATCCATTAAATAATCTACACTAAAACAGCAGAAATATATACTATACTTATATACTAATATACTATAATAATCAATACATTGCTTAAATTAAGCATAAACTATTTAATTCTCAGAGCTTTTCTTTGTTTTGTATTATGGAAAAGTAAATTGCTTGGAAATCAAATGAAGATGAAAAATCAACCTAATAATGAATCAATTATTTGAGAATAATCTGCAGGTTTTATTCTTCCTGACTCAGCAGGTTTTTATCTTTGGACAAATTACTTAAAAATAAAAAAAAAAGGTTAAAAGTGGAGCGACTGCATTGACTCCTCGTCCTACTCGTATCTGCTGGATGAGCGTGAGTCCGTCCTCCCTCATCATCTTCTGCCTCTTCATCTCCAGGTTGACTCGGGGCATCGGCTGCGGCCTGGTCAGCGACTGGTCAACGGCGCCGGGCGGCGACGACGAGGACGAGGACGAGGTCTGCTGCAGAGACTGAGGCAGCGACACTCCGGCGGAGTCTTTACACGACAGGCCGCACATCTCGCACACCGCCGACGGTTTGGTGTTACCGAAGGTGCAGAACTGGCAGGTCCACTGGGAGGAGGAGGAGGAGGGATGAGACTCATGTGACGAAGACTAAATAAAAACAACACATGTATGAGATGTATTGAAAGATCTTTTTAACGATTACTATTTATTTACTATCAGATTGTTTTTGTTTTTTGGAGCTCGTCTACTACGAGCAGCTGCTTGATTTTTCCGGACAGGAACACCGAGTGTTTTAATTCAGCGGGAATATTCAGTCTGAGACGTCTCCGTCGGCGTTGGAGGCTTTTACGAGACGAACCTTCGCTCCGGCGTCGGACGGCGATCCGGGGCCCGGCGTCACCGGGGCGACGGGCGGGCGGGTGGCCAGACGGGGGCGCTCACACACCTCGCAGAGGATGCTGCTGCCTGCGTTCACCACCGTGCAGCTCTTACACTGCCACTCTGGGGGGAGGAGGAGGAGGAGGAGGAAGAGGGGGGGCACAAACACAGCAGGTCAGATCTCTCAGGGATGAATTCAGGTTAAAATAAAATAAACAACGAGCTCATCAACGTGGTTAACTCTCGGTCTCACCCGTGTTCGGTGACGTTGGAATCGACGCGGGGTTCTCCTGAGCGCCGGACGCGGGCGTGGCGAGACGAGGACGCTCGCAGGTCGCGCACAGGACGGCTCGCATCTCGTTCACCGTCGTGCAGTGAGCGCATCCCCACGGCGACAGAGACGGGCTGGAAAACACGGCAGCAAACAAACACAGCCGGTAAAAAGATGAAGACAGTCGAGACGACTCGGACTACAAATGGAAACCAGGAACGTTTCCAACGATGAAGATGAATTGGGGGGGGGGGGGGGGGGGGACAACTCACCTGGACGTCTTGGTCGGTGTCAAGCTGGTCCTGTTGTGTCCTTTGCGGTCGGGGTGAGAGTGGAAGAGCCGGTCGCAGTTCAAACACAGCCTCTGGACGCAGGTGGAGCACTGAGCCTGGACGGCAGAAATACCGCAGATGCTGCAGGTCTCTGAAAAAACAACAGGGCGACTTTAAAAACAAACAAACAGCGAGTTTGTTTTGTGATGCATTCCTGCTGTAGATGTTTGTATTCACCCTGCTTGGTTTTCTGTATCTTGTCTCTCTTGTGAGTGGCTCTGGACGGGTGGCGGTGGAAGATGTCGTCGCACGCGTCGCAGAAAGCTCGATTGTCACATGACGGGCAAAGAAGAGACGAAGCTCCGCCGCATAAGCTGCACTCAGTGGCTGCGGGAGCGTCTGGACGCGAAGAGGGAGAAGAAACTTACTGAGTGGGTTTCAACTTGGGAATAAACTCATAAAGGGATGTTCTGTAAATGAAACGGAGTAAACCGGCTCACCTGGGGATGGTTTCGGCGCCGCTTCGATGTCGGGCGCCGGAGCAGCTTCGGCCGAAGGAGGCGGGATCTGAGGTTTGTCCGCCTGCTGCTCCTCTCCAGGCGGGACGACTACAGCGTCGAACACCAGCTCGTTCTGGAAGAAAAGCAGCAGTTCTCGCGTTACATTTACACATCTGTAACATCTGCAGCAGTGAGACGTGTTGCCAGATCGGCGGCAGCTTCCTCCTCTTTAATTTGAGTGCGCTGGACTGTTGTGTATAATTCTCTTATTAAATCACACAAAATGACCCCACGATTCATCACCGGACCATCAGTGAGTTTCACAAGTGTAATTCACCAGAAATCAGCAGTGCTTGCAGCCTCTACTGCCATCTGGTGGACAAATACTGTAACTGTTTTTCTTTTTTAAATTGTTTTATTATAATTTTTTTTTTTATAGTGTTGTGAGATTTTGCTGCCATGTGAGGAACTGATTAAATCCTGGTGAAGCTGTTTATGTCGGGATTAAATGAGGATTTAATATATTGAAAAGGAATTAGATTATTATATTAAAATAACCTTAAGAAGATTTATCAGACATGCATGGAAGTATTTATACCAGCAGAGTCATGTAAACTTTAGCAGAAAAACTCCCCTTTTCCACCAGTTTTCTAGCAGGTAACGTTTTAAAAAGTATCTTCAGCTTCTCTATAATCATCTCGTCCAGGTTTGACCGGCCAGAGAAGTTTTTGTATTTTTTAAAGTGTTGTGAGATTTTGCTGCCATGTGAGGAAGCCGGTTAAATCCTGGTGAATCTGCGTGATGTGCACGCGAGAGAAATAAGATGTGCCACTTGTTACAGAGATTCAAATATACGAGATAAACGTGCAAATCCCCAAAAAACAAAGTGACTGTTTTTGGTTCAGAGACACAGATTTGAGTTCTCTCAGAGGAAACGTGCGTACGGACCTGCTGGATGATAAACGGGACGATGTCTCTGAAGTGTTCGAGGTTCGGATGAATGCCCTGAAGGAAAAAACACAGAGAAGGGAATCTTTTTTTTTTTTTTTACACAGAAAAACAGCTGCACACAAGATCAGATTCGCTCTGGAAAACAAACCTTCAGGAGCATGTCCACTTCTGTGCGTAAGGTCATGACCTCCAGCGTCACCGCGGCGACCTTTTCGGTGTCCGGTTCGGAGACTTCGTCGGGGAAACTGAGGCCATCTATCTGCTGGTTGGTGTAACCGTACAGGTACAGGACTCTCCGGCCTCCCTGCGGACAAAAAAGCAGGCGTGAAATCTTTCTTCGAAAGCGTTTAAACTTTCAGAACCTTCTGGAAATAAAACAACATCAATCAGGTGAAATATCAAAGAACTTGTTTTTAAAAGGCTAATTTCAGTTTTTTTTCTCACCTTGACGGCGTCCACGGTGGTTCTGAAGACGGGGTTGTTGTGCTTGACGCTCCTCCAGTATCGGGGCCTGGTGGGGCAGGTCAGGTTGCAGCCGTACTTCTCCAGGATGCTCAAGGCCTTGACCAGTCGGGTCAACGTCTCCACAACCTGACGGAGACATAAACACTGATAAGTTAGTAAAGGCATTGAGGTTACGGCATTTAAAAAAAAAAAATGATGGTGAAATATTTATCGGTTTGTTAACATAAAACCACCTGTTAGATCAGTTGTAATATTCAAGCTGATATTTTCAAGATAAAAGGTGTTTGTTTTTTTTGTACCTCCTGTTTGTTGCGACCCGCCCCGTTCTCCCTCAGTATGGCCTCCGCCGTGAAGTGACGGTACTTCTCCGACAGAGGCAGCGGGATGGCGGCCATCGCCTGGACCTCGACCTTCACGTCCTGGGCCGAACCGGAGGCGGAGAGGAGCGACTTGGCCCTCGTCCGGACCTCGTCCATCTGCACGGCCGAGGCGCTGCCGCTCATGGCTGCCGGAGGAGCAAAGAATCAACAGTAAGGGCTGCAAATAACGATTATTTTAGTCATCAATTAATCTGCTGATCAATTTCTCGACTGATCGATAAATGTTTCTTCTTCATCATAAGACGTATCACTAAACTATGATTGCACTTATTCTATAATAGCTTCATAAAATGAAAAGAAAAAGACGATAGTCATAATTATTGCGATGAAAATTTAAACCAAAATGTTTTATTACTTTCTTAATAAATGGAGTCGCTGTTTGGTCTTTAAAATGTCAGAAAGTGGTTAAAAATATCAGCCTGAAGTGTTTTGTTTTGTCCCAACTAGCCGACCGCCACCAAAAGATATTCTGTTTATTATCCCGGAGGACTAAAGAAGCAGAATATTCACATTTAAGAAGCAGAAATCTGAGAATTATTTTATAATCCACCTTTAAAAATAGCCTGCGGTTCATTTTCTTTTAATGGACAAATCACTGCAGCTGTAAAAACATGAATCAATAATTAAAAAAATATGTTATTTGCAGCCCCCGTTTTTTGTTTTACAAAATATAAACATTTGTGTGGAAAATCACCCAGAAATGAAATAATATTCATTCAATAATCAGTCAAAAGACTTCAGCAGCAAACTAGTCCACGATATAAACACTCAGCAACACAAGGTTATTAAATAATAAGTAAATCTGCATCACTTTTAAACCTGAAACTTCTCTCAGCCTCAATAATTTCACTTTTAATTCTTCATACGACGATATGACGTCATAACACGGAGGAGGGGGGGGGGAGCGGGGGAACTCCGTGCTAATCGATAAGTTCGGTCTCCCGGTAGTGATCAGCACCAGTATCGGAACCACCGGATATCTCTTCCAGTCGTGTTTCTTTACCGTAAAAAAAACAGAATATTTCGGGAGTTACGTCACTTTGTGCGCGTTAACGTCGTAAACACGAAGCTAGCTAACAACAACAATCCGCTCCGGCTGAAACCGAAACTTTAAAAACGGTTGTTTGTTTGTTTGTTTGTTTTTTTGTGTGTGTTTTTTTCTTTTTTAAATATTCCTGCTCGGTCAACTTACCGCCTCCGAGGTTCGGGCTTGTTTAAGCGGGTTGTTCGTGTCCTCCGGACTTTCAGTTAGAAATGAGCGTTTTTAAAAGTGACGGTTCGGGGAGCTCGTGCGCGCCCCCTCGACCCCCGCGCGCGCGCGTGTGTGACGCGAGCAGCCGATAAACGCGGAACTCCGGTTGGACGGCTTTTGACTTCCTGCTCCACTTCCGGTCAGATTTTCAGAGTAAAAGCGGAAGTTGTACGAGCTAAAGTCGATAGTTTCAAAATACTACCAATTTGTAGTTCGTGGAAATGGGAGTAAAGTAACATTTAAAGAACTGGACTTACGTACAATTTAAAGGTAGGCTACTTGTACTTGTACTTATATATTAGGTTAGGGTTTAGGTTAGGGTAGGTTAGGGTAGGTTAGGTTAGGTTAGGGTAGGTTAGGTTAGGGTAGGTTAGGTTAGGTTAGGGTAGGTTAGGGTAGGTTAGGTTAGGTTAGGGTAGGTTAAGGTTAGGGTTAGGGTAGGTTAGGGTAGGTTAGGTTAGGTTAGGTATTTACTTTATTAATCCCCGAGGGGACATTTTTTCGCTCCAGCAGCATACAGAAGCAATAAGATAATAATAGAATAATAGAAAAGCAATAAAAAAAATAGCAGTAAAATAGCAGTAAAAAATATATAAAATATAAAATGCACAGTATATACAGTACAGTATATATCTATATATATTATATACAAACAACCAAGAAACACAGTCAACAGTGTTATATATTATATTGTTTCTTATGAATGTTGTACTTTCTACTCAGCTCCATTTATCTGACTTTCATGGCAAGCAAAGCAAATCACATGATTATATTGTTTACATAATTGCATTTTAATAAGTCAAAATTCCATTAAAGATATCTTTAATTTGAGCTGACTAGTCCAAAATTAAATAAAGATATTTTGAATTCACATTAATGGATATCTTTAATTAATTTACCCCACAGAAACCTACATTACGTAGTCAAAAAGTAATGAAAGACGTATTTAATTGTGATAATTCAAATAATAGTGAATTACACGTTGTACATTGCGGATATCTGTCACGTAAATCCAGAAACATCAGCTCTGTGCTGTGTATTGATAAATCACATTGTACTGTTAGATGCTCCCCTTTAAAAAAATAAAATAAAATTACCTGCTGGCTCCTTATTTTATCGGCCAACGGAGGAGGAGCAGAAGCAGGAGGAGGAAGAGGAGGAGGAGGAGGAGGGAGACAGTGGGAGGTGCAAACCACTGTTCGTTTCACCAAATCGAAAGTAAGCTGAATGAGGAAATCACACCAGCCAGACATATTGTCCTCCGCTGCGAGCCGTCTGAAGTCATTAAAACAAAAAGAAGCTCCATTTGAAAACTGAAATTTGAATCATCTTTGAACTTGACAAGTTTGCTTCGTCATGTCAAAGGCAGCAGCCCTGAAGATACGAAGCGTGAGCGCAGTGAAGGTGAGTTTAACGGATCCGGACACGTCGTTCAAACACCTGAAAACACTTCACGTCGCGGTGCGTTTCACATTTTATGCAGAATTTGAATGTTGAACGCGAAAACGTTGAAAAAACAACAAAAACAACAACGTGCCGGTTCAAAGCGGAAAATCCCCTTCTGGGAGGAAAACGAAAGTAAATTCAAGACTTTCATAAACGTGACTCGGCAGCTTTTGACCGTGTGGCTTAAAACGTCCCCTTTTGTTTACCTCTCTAAAGGTGGAGAACTTCCGCCAGTCTCTTTATCATGAGGTTTGTTGACAAGTTTATTATTCTAAATAAACAATAATCGCTTTTTTTTTTTTTCAGCTTCTAATTTTTCTGTTTTATGATTTCAGGCAGAGAATTTATTCTCCAACCACATCCCTCTGAAGATCATCCAGCTGGACGCGCTGCTCAGGGTTCAGTAGTTTTACTCACAAGCTCTGTGACCTTTGACCTGTAACCTCTGGGTTTCCCCCCCTCTCATCCAGTTATCATTTGCTCTTTCAGGATGATGCCCTCAGCCTCTCCGACATGTCCTCCCTCCGGGCTCCTCTGGACATCCCCATCCCGGACCCTCCGTCCGAGGAGGAGGTGACGCACATTTTTTTATAACTTCATGGTTTTACTATTTAACTTCTACTATCACTTAATAGAATAGAATAGAATAGAATAGAATAGAATAGAATAGAATAGAATAGAATAGAAGCTGGCCGGAAGACACTTTTAATAATTACAAAAATAAAAGGACGTTTCCTTTTCTTGATATTTAGCTTATTTATTACAGCTTTTTTCTAACTCTGCAAAAACTTTTACCTCCCAGGAAATGGAGACCGACAAGAACGATGACGACGAGAAGAAGAAGAAGAAAGGTAGAAATAATTTAAAAAAAAAAGTTCTTAAAGCCGTCCGTGTAGTTCAAAGAAAAGCTGCAGCCGTTTCCTTTCTTCTCCTTCAGCTCCCAAGTGTGGCTTCATCAAGGGGAACGAGAAGATCACGGTGCTCCTAGAGAGGGTCAAACCGGAGATTGTGGCTCTGAGAGAGACCATCATCCTCGTAAGTGAAGAGTATTGAATGTGAAAACATCTTCGAAGCGGTTTTAAAAGGAGAATTAAGACTTTATGTTTTAATTCTTCCATGTAGGCGTCCTGCTGGATTCAGCACCTCATCCCCAAAATAGAAGATGGAAATGACTTCGGAGTCGCCATCCAGGTACACTTCTTTCATTTTAATGTTTCTTTCGTGCTTTATTAGTATTTTTTTTAACGTATTATATAAACACACTTACCTTTTTTTTTTTTTTTTTAATTTATTTATAACCACAGGAGAAAATCCTGGAGAGAATCACTGCAGTAAAAACCAAAGTCGACGGATTTCAGACCAACATCAACAAGTACGTTGGATGGAAACTCTTCTTTTTTTATCACGCCAAATGCTTTTGAGTCAAGTTTTTTGATAATTTTATAAATGGTGCTTTTTGCTTAGCTGTGAGTTTCTTTTGAAATACTCAGGTACTTTTCTGAGCGGGGGGACGCCGTCGCCAAAGCTTCCAAAGAAACTCATGTGGTGAGAGATCGGTTTCTTTATTTTAAGCACAGAAATCTGGTGTCTGGTGTCAAATCCCACAAAAAATATCATTTTGTTTTTCTGTGACTGAGCTAGAAAAAATAAGAAAATAGTTGGTTGTTGGTCTTTAAGAATGAAACTATGTCAAATACCATCTGCATGGCATTTTAAAGCTGAGATAAAATGATGATAGATTATTATCCGTCTCCGCCCTCAGATGGACTACCGCTCACTCGTCCACGAGAAGGACGAGGCCGTCTACTCGGAGATCAGAGTGATCGTTCTAGACATGCGCGGCTTCTACGTAAGTCAAGACTCTCGAGTTTGAATTAAAACCTACATTGCAGCACTTTTACATATAAATGAACGTGTAACGCAGAATCACAAAGCTGATTAATCACTGCCTGATAAATCTCTCAGTAATTCATAGAATACAATTCGCAATATGATTTACCCACCAAAGTAAAAGCATGTTCAAAGTTCCACACTGCAGGTTATTATTATCAGATTAAATGATCCGGTTTCTATCAGGAACATTTCATTATTTTATTCGACCTGTGATTCTTTTTTTTGCAGGCCGAGTTTTACGACATCATCACCAAAAATCTGGAGAAGGTGACCAACCCGAAAGGAGAGGAGAAGCCCTCGATGTACTAAAACTGCAGTGAGGAGGAGGAGGAGGAGGAGGAGGAGGTACCACCTCTGGGACGAACTCTACTGTCCTCAGCTCCATTGATCATCTGGTGAATTCACTATCAAATCAAAGTTAGAAAAGTTTTTTTTTTTTTATATTCAATAAACATAAAAAAAATAATAACTGGATGGTGGTTTTTAATCACTGCTGTTGTCTGTGAACACTCAACTTTTTCTTGTTTTTGTGACATTTGCACTCAACTTTAACTTGTGTGACAGCGAATAAATAAAGAAAAAAGCTCGGTTGTTGTTTTGTTTTTTTCAAATTGTGAGTCTCAGATTTATTCGTAAACAAAAACTTGCCGTGTGAGACACGATGCGCTTCTCATTCATCATCAAACATCTCAATTAGGAATCTTATTACAAAAATATTTTTTCTCCCTAAAAATTCAGAGAGAGATGGAGAAAGAAAAAAAACCCAAAACAAAACGATAACTTCCAATAATTACATGATAAACTCAGGAACAAGCAACGCAGGGAAAAGGCCTGAAAGCAGAAGTGTCTCAGCATCCAGTGATTTTAAACTTCCGGTCCTTCTCCACCGGGGATGAGCTGCAGGGGAGAAAATAATGTGACATAAACCATCTAATTAATAAACTGAAACAAAGGATTTTTCAAAATAAGACGGCACAGGAGGAAACTGTAAACCCTGATGAGTAAGTAGCTCGATCATCATCATCGATACACTATTTAAGCTTTATTAGCGTCACAGTTTAGCACATAAGATAATTAATAATGCTGATTGTAGTTTCCACCCTCCCACAACTTGCTTTTTCTTTTAAAAAAATGTCAGTGAATTATGGAACAAGCTCCCCGTCGATCTAAAAACCTGCACAGATTTCTGATATCTCGTGAAAAAAGTGGACTTTAAATAACCAGAAGCTAATTTTACATTTAACCTGATTTTCTAACTATGTAATGTTTTAATATCCGTTTATTCCTGTGGGTTGTTGTTGTAGTTTTATTATTTCCTCTCACCTGTCCAGAAAACTGCAGGTAAAATTAGTTTACATCTAAATCTGGCACAAAGTTGGATTTTTTTTTTCCCCCTCTTTTGTGGATTAATGTCTAAATAAATTGAACAAGTGTGCGTTATAATGAAAGTAAACCTCGTCCTTGTTCTTACCATAGTGATGTTGTTGCCGTTGAGGAGGATCTGGTCCAGTTTGGTTATCCTTCTTCCCTCTGGTGTGATTTCACTGGACACAGAAAGGACGAGTCAAATCAATAAATCAGTCGGTTTGTAAAGTGCTACAACAAAATATTAGGATGTAAGATCCCATTGAACTGTGATGTACTTTATCTCTGTAATTTCACTGAAGAAAACATCCCTGGGAACGACAGACATTTGGTGAAAATATCACCAACAACAACAAAAATAAATAAATCGATGGACCACAATTGTAGAAGAAATTTACACAATGAAAAAACTGACATTGAATGAGATTATAAAAAGCACAACTGGACGAGAAGTGGAGAAATTCAACATTTCAACTGGAGAGAAAAAAGAAAAGAAAAAAGGAATTGTATATCTCAGGCTGTTTATGAGTTATCTTATGAGTTTTTGGAAAAAGTTATTTGTTGTGTCGTTCTGCTTTGAAAGAATAAATCAGTTATAAGTGAAATAAACTACTGTACTTCAAGTAAAACTTACAATTCTGTCACATCCTCCAGGACCATGTCTGGAACAGAGTGAAGGACAAAATGTGGGGACGTTGAACCGTTAAACGATGCAGCAGATTCAATAAAATACTTCGTTTTTTTTAAAGGATACTGACAAAGTCGTCGAACCCCAGCAGGGTGCCGACGATTTCTTTATCGGTTTTCATGACGATGTGAATTCGAGAGCCGATGCATTTGTCCACGAGCTCTGCAAAAATGACAAATAAAGTGAAATTACACAAGTTGTTATTCACACAAACATGTTTTGTTTGTTTTTTTAATGTCATCATAAGCCTTTTGTTCGACCAACATCCTTAAACCACAAAACAAAAAACAACAACTTGAATTTAGAACAATTTTAAAGCAGGAAGGAAAAAAAATATTCTCATGTTTAAGAATCTAAACTGCACTAAATACTTCTATCGTTTTAAAAATGATATAAACAACTCAAAGATAAACAAATGAGTTGTTATCCTGCAGGTTACAGCTATAATACATTTATGGACAAATAAATGCAAAGATGTGAATTTTTTACGTCTCAAAGTAAAAATTATAACAAATAATGTGTTTACGAAATGTTTACAATTTTCTTTTAGATTATTAAATTTTATTTTTTTGGTTTAAAAATAAGAAAAATTAAATTTTATTTCTGTTAAATTACGAACAAAAGCAGCAAACTATTATAAACTATTATAAACTATTATAAACTATTATAAACTATTATCTACGTTTTTCTGACTCGTTAATTTTTCTATTTTGATTTTCAGAGCAAGCACAACTTCAAAAGCGACTTTTCCGTCTCCTAAAACAACAAAATAAAAAGGTTTTAGTTTATAAAATATCTCGTTTATTTATATTTTTACACATATTTATATTTTCATCACGTCGCGTGAGCTAGCGCGGTGCTAAAGCTAGCCGGCAAAGCTAACACCCACGTTTTCCGCCTGCTGCTGTTCAAACTTCGACCTGACTTTTAAAAACAACAAATCTTTAAATAACTGGAAAAAAACAACAACAACAAACAAAAAAAAACCAACGTTGGAAGAAGAGTTTCACGAACCAAGTGGAAGCAGCTGTGACGGGTTTGTCGTTGGAGCAGCCGCCATGTTCAAATCAAAAGACTTCGCCTGCAGGCAAATGTAATCGATAGAAGAACGTCCGCAGACGGAGACGGAAGCAATCGAGCCCTGAATCCATCGTCGATCAAAACTACCGCAGCAGCAAAGGATGAATTTATTTACGTTTTTCAATTATCTGAAATAAATAAATAAAAATCTCTTCAGTCAACACAAGTCGACTGTAGCGGTTTGAAAACAGAACAGAACACAAAACGTATTGAATTCATCTCAAAATGTTAAATGAGTGAAATTATGTTTTGCGCCACGCGATGGCGCTGCTGCTCACGTGACGTCATTCTACGGCTGAACCCAAAGAGTGGACTTCAGGTTAAGATAGTTCCCCCCCCCCCCGTGATGTTTACACTTTTATTTTACGGCTCCTCGCTGTATTTCAACCACGTTTCAAAGGAGAGTGTTGTATTTTTATTTTATTTAATCAACTGCTGTAGTTTATTCGTTTCTGTTGAGATCAAAACATCCTGACTTTGAATTAAAAAAAAAAAAAATCTCCCGACACTAGCAGCAACAAAAATACCGTTTGAAGATTAATTAATCAGGAATAACTAATTGATTTCAGCAAAGAAAGAAGTTGAATTGTTTTCTTTGTAAATGCCCAGTCTTCCCTCCGGCCACTTAGAAACGATTAGTCAGTGATTATTGGGATTACTGTCGGGAGCTAATGCTAACGCTGTCGGGTTGGCTAAAGCGAACACGGAAGTGCGCGGCGGGGAACCCTCCCGCTGCGCCGCCGGTCCTCCTCCGGGACGAAGCGGAAGAAGAAACTCATCTCTGCTGTCGTTGTGTTTGCTCGTGTTGCTGCTCGTCTGTCATCGAACCGGGGAGCTTAAAAAAAAGAAAGATCCCGCGTTGTGTTTACATCGGACCCCCCGCCCCCCTCCTCCACCCCCTCCTCCTCCTCCTCCGTCCTCCTCCTCCTCCTCCTCCACCACCGAGGTATAAAAACAACAACGCCGGACTTGCCGCAGCGCCAGGCCGGAGATGGAGTCTCAGGGCAGGGACGAGGCGAAGGGGCCGGTGCTGCACATCGTGGTGGTCGGATTTCACCACAAGAAGGGCTGTCAGGTAGGTGGACCGGCACCGGGCTGAGACCGATCATTGAGCCATTCACCGCATGAAAGGCGCATTTTCCACTAAAGTGTCTAAAAAGCTGTGAGCGGAAGATTTGTGATCCAGCCTGCAGGAGTCATTCACACTTTAACTGCTGCATGCAACAACCCTGCAGGGTGATAAATAGAATAACACAACGATAAACGAGCGTCCATTTCCTCCGCATGTCCAGCAGTGAATCAAGGTTGACATCAGCTGTTTGCTCCGGGCTCTTACGGTCGTTATGTAACATGTGCTCTGCTGCCAACTTGGACATCTTTCCACTTGAGTGTATGCAACAGCAGCTCGCAGTGCTTTTTATTATTATTATTATTATTATTATTATTATTATTATTATTATTATACAATCCACGTTTTGATCTGCATGTAGCTCAGTTATTGGACAGAATTATACATTTTTCAAGCTAGAATTAGTGAGACAACACAACATATTCTCAGATTACAGCCTCTTAAATGAGGATTTCCTGCTTTGTGGTCACAAGTCGTTTGTAAACTGAATATTTTAGAGGTTTTTTTAAGTCACATTTGTAGTTGGCAAATTTTAAAATATCAACAATTTGATCATATTTCAGGATTGATAATTGTTTGCTTTACTTCTCTTTCTGAAAGCAAAAAGTAATTTGAGCACGAGAAGTTTAATTGCATCAACTTGGTTTCCAGGAAATACTACGTTATTTTGTTGTTGTTGTTGTTTTCTGAAAAAACAAACAAACAAACTTGGTTTCGTTTTCTTTCAGCTTCTCCCGTCCTAAAGCGATTGTTTGTGTTTCTATTTAACTCGATCCAACAGAAACCGGGTCACAGACGCAGCTTACATGTTGGTTTTGGTGTTATTGTCCTTGTAAAACCTGTTAGGCAAAGATTAACTCGCATCACTTGCTGACCTTTTGACCCCTCGCCCATCTGTCAAACATCTGCTAATTAGAGAAAGTGCTCCGGAGTCATTTTGGCTCCGATGCTTCCTCTAATTACTGCTTCTTTCTGCTGCGTCTTCAAAAATGTCATTAAAAGTGCAGGAGGAGGTGACAGCCAGAGAAAAGAGCAACTCGCTGTCCTCCATCTGTCTTTTCTTCCTGCAGCTTTGCAAGCAGCTGCTGCTGCACTCGGCTGCAGATAAAATAAATAAAAGGCTTTTTTTTTAAATTTATTTTTAATGTGGACGAGTCTGAAGCCCGACAAAAGGAATCCGTGTGCCGCCTTTGTCGGCTGAAACGGGCGCGCTGCCTCGGCTGCTGCAGGTTATCTGATAGGGGTCAGCGATCTCCTGCTGGCCGTCACAAGATTGCTGCTTTTAATCCGTCTGTCTGCGTCTCTCCGACCGGCTGCCTCCTCTCATTCACCTGCTGCCCATCTGCTGCGTCCTGTTGGATGCGAAACACTGGTTTACATTTCCCCCTTATATACATTTCTTTCTGGAAATATTAATCCGTAAAGCAGGATTGATACCCACAATATAGAAATACTTTTTTTTTTCCTTTTAAAAAAATCTGCCGCTCAAAACAACACAATAAATGCTCCCCCAATAAGTACGTACATAATAACAGCTTTTATTACTTAAGAAACATTTTATTTGAATAAATTCAAAGTGAAAACTGTTTGTTTTTAAATGGGCTTTAAAGCACACATCGTACTCTGATTGTAATTTACAGTAAAAAGGGGGTTAAAGATATTTTTTATAATAATTACACATTTTTACCTTTTAAAAGATGCTAATAAATGTGAGAACTGCTTTAGTTTGATGCAGACTTTAGTTTTCTGCTGGTGAGCCACTGGTTTAACGTGCAAACAAACTGTAGACTTCAACACACCCGCAAAAAAAAACATTACAAAAATCACAAGACCGGCTCCTGGTTCAGTGTTTAAAACAGAAAATATCTGCAAACGAAGGACGACTGGGCTGCAGTGAAATAAACTCTGAAAAATGCGACATTCATGTTAAAACTACAACATAATAAACATTAAAAAAAACTGGAGAAAAACTGACATATGTCATCGAAAAGAGCGTTTTTCTGTTTGTTTTGAGCCGCTGCGCCCCCTGCTGGCCGTGATGGCTCCCCGAGCGCCGCCTCGCCCCGTAGGAGGTGAATCACGGGCGCCGGGTGTGCGAGGCGAGGCGTTCAGGACCGGCAGGTTTTTTAGGTTAATCTGGTCGGAGGCTTCGTTTGAACGTTCCCAGATTTTTCTGGAGTTCAGTGGGAACAAAACGAGTTTTTTTTGTTGTTGTTTTTTTTTAGCACGCTGTGATTTCTGAAGTGTTTGTCAGCTTGTAAACGAGGCGCAGGAGAGAAGTGCTTCACGACGCTTCGTTGTAAAGAGATAAACAAAAAAACGTTCTGACGGGTTACTTCACTCCGATCACCCCAAAAAACTCGTGTGTTTCTCCGTCAAACCGACATTAAACACCTCCAATGAACTCTTCTTTCCTTTTTACTTTTATTTCAGCAGTATTACGCTCGAAGGTGTTTTAACGCCATCAATTAATCAACATGTATTCACGCTGTGCGGCAATTCGCTCTGAAAATGCGATCTCCGTTTCCACGGCAACACACTCGCAGTTGAAGTTGAAGGAGAGTTTGTTCTTTCTTCTTCTTCTCCTTCTCTCTCAGGTTGAGTTCTCGTACCCGCCGTTGATGCCGGACGAAGGTCACGACAGCAACCTGCTGCCGGAGGAGTGGAAGTACCTCCCGTTCCTCGCGCTGCCCGACGGAGCGCACAACTTCCAGGAGGGTAAGTCGCACGGAGGAGAAGGAAACGTACAAGACGCAACTTTAAAAAAACGGAAGTTTTGTGCAAAGCAAAGATCGAGTTTGCAGATTTTTTTTTTCTTGCAGTTTCCCGGATCTTAACCTTTTGAGCAGGCTCATTTAAAAACACTCACATTAAATCATCGTGCACAAAGCGTCCAACAAAAGTAACATTTACTGTGTAAAGTTCGGGCTGAACGAAGAGGAAAACGAACGGCAGCTGGCGGCAGGTTTAATCAGCTGTGCAGCGAACAGCTGATGAGTTAAATGTCCCTCCTCATCTCCGACTCGCTCCCTGATGTCTTGCGTAACTCTCCTCCCTCCCTGAACTCGGCGTACCTCGCTGTCAGGTGTTCGGAGAAGAGTGCATCTATTCGATCTGACTGTCCGTCATCTGTTCTCTTCTACCACCAACAACATAAAGCTTTCAGGTCCTTGCAGGAAAAAAATATGAATATATTAATGTGTCCGACGGTCTTGTTTTGCAGACACGGTGTATTTCCACCTGCCGCCCCTCAGCGGAGACATGAAGTGCGTCTACGGAGTCTCGTGTTATCGCCAAATAGAAGCAAAGGTCAGTTCACGTCTTGTATTATATTATTTCTCCCTTTTAGGCCTCAATTAATGCAACAAGATGCAATATACACGTGACCAGCAGGGGCAGCGTGGAGAAATGAAAAAAACGTCGGCAAACCAGAATTTTTGTCCCGCTGTGATCTCCAAATCAGCAAAGTAGCCGTGTTTGGGGCAGAGAGAGAAAAGAGCAGCATAGAGAGACGACAAACGATAACCAGAAACGTGCAGCTGCAGAAAACTGGTCATCCGTCAGCTGCTCGGACGAAACCGTAACTTCTCTAAAGCTCCGGCGGCTGAATGGAAGCAAATCCTCCAGGTTTTAAAAGTTTGATGGAGCGAGGAGGCTTTTATATCTGCAGGGTTAATGCTGCAGAATTTAACCTCCTGCACGCCGCTTTATTAATCTCACTCTCCCTCCTGTTCAGGCGCTGAAGGTCCGGCAGGCCGACGTCACCAGGGAAACCGTCCAGAAGAGCGTCTGCGTCCTCAGCCGAGTGGTGAGTCGGTCGGAGGACGACGCAATCGTCTTTAGGAGTGAAGTCGCCGGGTGGTCAAATACTTCTGCGGCGAAAAAAGAAGGAAAATACGGGACGTTTTTTATTTATTTTTAAAAAGGCTCTAAAAATCACCACCGACGGGTTTTTTCTTTCCTTCACGTGTCTCCACCGAGACTCAAACGACCAGAAGTCGACTTCTTAAATTAAATCTCTGAGACGACGAACATTCACGTGTTCTGATCCGAACTTCAGCTCGGACACGTTTTTAGTCCTTCGGTCCTGCTCTGATGAGATGACGTCATTTATTAGGATATACGTGATCGGTAGATTCTTTAGTGGTTGGAGGAAATATTCAGATTAAGTACTAATACGACACGGAAGTATTGTGACTATTATGGACTATCGTACAATATACCATCAGGCCGTCGCAGCAGAAAAGCTGCAGGAAAGAAAAGAAGCACTTCAAAGTATTTGTTTACGCTTCGCTGCTGAGGTTCTTCGTGCTTTAAAGGTTAAATATGACTTCAGGGCTGCAGACGTTTAAAAAGGTCAAAGGTCAGAAATAAATCCGTTTTTTTTTCCAGCTACAGGAGCTGCTCGGTTGAATTTATGTAATGTCAGACTTGTAAACATTTGCTGGCGTTGTTGGAGTGTTTTAAGAAGTCTGCTCATCCAACCTTTCATTACAAGCTTCAAGGTTATTTCTCCTTAAAATGAGTAAACTTTCCCAGTTAACAGACAACGTTGTGTTTTCGTTTTTGTGTTAAATGTCATCGGTGTCCTTCTGATTTCCCGGCAGCCTCTCTACGGTCTGCTCCAAGCGAAGCTGCAGCTCATCACGCACGCCTACTTCGAGGAGAAAGACTTCTCGCAGATCTCCATCCTGCAGGTGAGGAAGCGCTCCGACGTAAAAAAAGACCAAAAAAAACCCAACAACATCCCCCGGCAGCATTTAACCTTCACGCCCTGACCTCCCGTCTCCTCCGCAGGAGCTGTACGACCACATGAACGGCTCCCTGAGGGGCTCGGCTCTGGAGGGATCGCAGCTTTATCTCGGTACACTAACAACGGGGACGTCTGACGGCTCTTTATGTTGTATTTTGTAGATTTTGAGGGAATTCAGCTCATTAAACCGTCATGTGACCCTAAAACAACACAGAACAGACAGCATGAGTTGTTGTTGAGGCCTCGGCCCATGCGACCATGTGACCACGTGATCACGTGACCATGTGACGGCTGCTGATGTACATGCATGTTTCTCCATGAATTCTTCATGTCCCCCCCCCCCCCTCCTTTCAGGGTTGTCGCCGAGAGATCTGATTCTGCACTTCCGACACAAGGTGAGAAAAAAAAAAAAGATTTTTAAAAGATCACGTTGCGCAAGAAAATACAAAAATAATCTTAAAGTGATGAATCGACTTTTTTTTTCTTCTTTACAATCTTCGTAGATTCTCATCCTCTTCAAGCTCATTCTGCTGGAGAAGAAGGTGAGATCACAAACTAAAAACACGAGTCTCTTCCTCCTCTCCGGCTTGTGAAGTATGATGCAACATATCTGTGTTGTGTTTGCAGGTCCTGTTCTACGTGTCTCCTGTCAACAGACTAGTTGGAGCTCTGATGACGGTTTTATCTCTGTTTCCAGGTCAGTGACTCCCAGAGAAAGGCCGAAAGAGGAAACAGTGATGGTTTCGCTTTTTAAAGTACGCCTGTAACTGTAAGAAAATAATCTCTGGTTGACCGCTGATTTGCATCAGTGAGACCACAAGAGGGCAGCAAAAGCCAGACTTGACAGCGTGTGTTACATTAAGGTCAACAGCAGACTGCATGTAAAAGTGTTTTGTAGCTTCCAGGTCTGAAAAATGAGGCCAGAAAGCAAAAGTGCCGTAAACCGCAATACCACCGAGCGCCACTAGGGGTCGCCTCCATAAAAAGAAAAAGCTTCCATTTGACTCCCGTTCAACTTCTCTCATTTAAATAGAAAGTCAATGGATGTTTTCCACAAGTTATATGTGGTGGAATTCACTAAAGTCACTTCTTCTTATAATCTGTAAATAATCCCAGAATTAATGAGATATTTTGATTTATAAACAAACACGGTTTAATTCGACGACGGTTTTGTGCAGGCGTGATCGAGCACGGCCTCGTGGACTCGTCCAACTACAAACCGAAGAGCAGCTTGTCGGACGACCCGAGTCTGGCGGAGAGCGTCTCGGGAGCCGAGGAGTTCGTGTCCGTGTCCGTCACCGACATCGCCGGCACCGCCCTGGAGCTGGAGGAGGCGGAGTCGGTCCCGCCCGCCGCCGAGTCCCCGTCCTCCGGGAACGGCGCGGAGGCGGACAACCGCCACCTGAAGCCGCCCTCGCGCAACTCTCCGGAGTCGTCCGAGAGCGACTGGGAGACTCTGGACCCCAGCGTGCTGGAAGAAGCCGCTCCCAAAGAGGCGGGCGAGACGGGGGCGGAGCTCCCCGACGCCTTCGACTCCGTCACCGGGGCGCCCATCACGGTGCAGCCGCAGGCGGCCGGCGGGCAGGGAGGCGTCACGCAGGGCCTGGTGTCGGGTCTGGAGGAGGATCAGTACGGCCTGCCGCTCGCCATCTTCACCAAGGTAACGACGGCGAACAGGAAGTAACGCGTGAGATTTGAACGATCAAAGATGACGAGTAAAAACCACAAAAAAAAAAAAAATTAAACCGAAGGGTTCGTTTCCTTTTTTTTCGACAAAACTTTCCGACTTCTTAATCTCAATTTTTTTTATTTTGAAATCCTTAAATGAGAACTGCATCATCACCGGCTTAAAACGGGAGACTTGACGACTCTGTCGTTGCCAGGGTTACCTGTGCCTGCCCTACATGGCCCTGCAGCAGCACCACCTCCTCTCGGACGTGTCGGTGCGAGGCTTCGTCGCCGGGGCGACCAACATCCTCTTCCGCCAGCAGAGGCACCTCAGCGACGCCGTCGTCGAGGTGCGTTGTTCACTCCTTATTTTATTTTTAAAAGACAAATTCAGAAGTCGATGGCGTTTGACTCCGAATGTCTCCGGCGCCGCCAGGTGGAAGACGCTCGCATCCAGATCCAGGACCCCGAGCTGAGGAAGATCCTGAGCCCGACGACGGCGGACCTGCGCTTCGCCGACTACCTGGTCAAACACGTGACGGAGAACCGGGACGACGTCTTCCTGGACGGGACGGGCTGGGAGGGCGGAGACGAGTGGATCCGAGCCCAGTTCACCCTCTACCTCCACTCGCTGCTGTCCTCCGCGCTGCAGCAAGGTAGGGACACGGAGACGGACAAATCAACCCGGTGACGAGAGAAGGCGGAAAGGTGATTTCTGAGAATAAATCTGCTCTTCCTGTTTTTTTCCCGTCTCCTGCTCAGACAACGAGAGGCTGCTGGCCGACTACGGAGCGCCGTTCGTCTCGGCGTGGAAGATCACCCACAACTACCGCGTGTGGTTCAGCAACAAGCACCCCGCCATGACGGCCATCACCCCGGGGTGGGCGGAGCTATGAATGAAATCAAATCTTAACGTTGTGGCAGAAGAGAAAGGCGCCGTAATCCCTCCGATCGTCACACTTAGACGGGAAGAATTTAGCTTCCTGCAACATGGAAAACACAAACCAGATTTTCATGTTTTTAAATGTTATAAAAATGTATTTAAAAGTCAAGAACACGGATTCACATACAAATTCATTATTTGTTTTTTTTTTAACAACTGTTAACCAGGATTTAACTCGGCGAACGCTGCGTAATGTCTCGTCAAGTTTATCTGGATAAAACTGAAAAATAAGACGCATGAAGGGTTTAAAAAAAGTGTGAAATGTCATGTAGGACAAAAATAAGTTGAAATTAGAGTCAATAAAAACTTAGTGAGTAAAGTTGTGAATGAATAGTTTTATAATGATCGTAGTAAATCACAGATAAGCCGTAAACGTGGTTTGTACACTTTAAAGTGACATTAATTTGTCTGACAGGCTCATTTTAAAGTGTGATATTTGTTATTTATTATTTAAATCCTGTCCCTGTCTGTTGCAGTCACCCGTTCCAGGGTCAGTACAGCGTCGCCGACGTGAAGCTGCGACTCTCACAGTGAGTATTCAACAAACATGTAAAACATTAACAGCTGATGAGACACCGAGTCAGCAGCAGCAGGTGTCAGTTCAAAAACGTGTCGCTGCCCTCTAGTGGTCTCCAGAGGAAGTGACAGGCTCTTTTTTTTTTTTTTTTTTAAACAAAATATAAAAATTTAAAGCAGAATCTTAAATCAGGGGCCTCCAGTGAGATTTAAATGTGTTTTTTATTAAACCAAATACAAGCTAGCAGAGAGGTGAGGAGGCTTTTAAGAAAAAGAGGTCTGCACAGTAACAAGTAGTAACTAATACCAAATAAAGGCATAATAATAAACTTTTATTTGCACAGCACGTTTCAAAACAATCTCAAGAAGTGATTTGCACATTTAAAATGATTTTTTTTTAATCATTTGTGATACCATTTAAGAAAAAAAAATTAAATAAACGGTTAAAATACATGATGAGCACAAAAAACAGATATAAAACAAAGTGGCGCAAGGAAACTAAAACAAAACATTTAAAATGCAATAAAATGAGCACAACTGGGACTTTATCCAAAATCAAAGAAACACCTTGAACAAAATTCTAAATCGGGAAAATGGAATAAAAAAAATAAATCAAATCTGAGTAATATTAAAGTGTTGGCAGTTTTTTTTTTTTTTTTTTTTAAAGCCGTCGTCTCGTTTTTAGACTGCTGATGATCAGATTTCTGAAGGTTGTCGAACAATCCCGTTTGGTGCGGGACTCGGCTGCGGTTTCGTTCCAGGAAGTGTGGATGAAAGGCGACTCCGTCCACAGCTGGAACGCCGCGTCCCGGGTTACACTACACACACACACACACACACACACACACACACACACACACACACACACACACACACACACACACACACACACACACACACACACACACACACACACTGTGCCCGTCCCTAACTTAGCTCTACGGTGAGAACACGGGCCGATCCGCTCGGCCGCGATGCTCTGAGCTCTCGCGTTACCTTTCGGGTGTTCGGTGACACGGCCGCTGGGAAATTTGTTGTCACGCTTCGGTCAACAAACACAAACTGCGAGAGGAGTTCAGATCAGTGGAGCTGCACGGCATCCCGTCAGCTGACTTGAATTATGGTATCAAATATAATCATAAAAAAAAAAAAAAAGACGTTTTCCACGTGTGTGGATGTTTAATTAGAGCTCAAAAATGTCCATTAAAAAGAGGAGAATTGACTCAAATGTTTCACAATAAAAGAATCTCACGCAATAACTATATTATTATTATTATTAACTATATTTTTTATAAAATTTCATTGTCATTAATTTAACAATTATGTTTGTATTATTATTTGTAGTTGCACTAACACATTGCATAGTATATTTCTTAATTTAATGATTACTACAATTTTTGTATTAACTGTGTGTAAAGCCGGCTATTGTTTTTAAAGAATAAAATAGTAGAACATATTTTATTTTATTTGTCGAGCACTTATTTAAGAAGAATAAATGTCGAGAGCTTCACAGACAATAAAACGGTCGTAGTCGTGCCGATAAGTGGTCATGTTGGTTTTTCCTGTGTGATTCAGTGGTTTCCCCCTTTTTCACTTCTTTATTTAGTCGTGCATCGGTCTCTCATGACCCCGAAGCGTCGCCTTGTTGCCTCTTTTATCAGTCGGGGACAGCAGGGGAAAAAAAACAAAAAAAGACTGCCTGTTTTCCTGCAACTTGAGACGGGAAGCACGGAGGGGAAACCGGGGTTAGTGGGGCAGACGGTGACTCGTCTGATGCAGCCCACTTGTCAGGATGTCGGTTGGGGAAAGTAAAAAAAAGAAAAAGAAAAAGGAAAGCAGAGTCCATCCACTCCGCTCG
The DNA here is from genome assembly GCF_029030835.1 of Brachyistius frenatus. Taxonomy (NCBI): domain Eukaryota; kingdom Metazoa; phylum Chordata; class Actinopteri; family Embiotocidae; genus Brachyistius; species Brachyistius frenatus. Next base: position 1,460,139 of record NW_027210664.1, on the reverse strand, counting down.
GCTCGCCACCGGATAGAAAACAAAAACAAAAAGTAGGCGCTACGCTTGACTTCCTCGTGAACGTGTTGCATGTGTGTTATTGTGGAAGCACTCGGGGGCGAACACGAGGCCGACCCTTTTCATCGATGCCTCGTCGTCGGACAAAGAGCAGCCGGTGGCGGAGATGTTTCTCAGGAAGCGGAGTCATGTGACGAGCTGCACACACTGGCCTGCAGGCGGAAACACACACACACACACGCACACACACACACACACACACACACACACACACACACACACACACACACACACACACACACACACACACACACACACACACACACACACTGTCAGAGGATCTTTTCTTTATTGTCGTCCCACCACTCCATGCTTCATAAGGAGCTGTTTATTTGGGTCATCCAGCCTCGAAGCTCAGAGGGGAGGGGGGAGGGGGGGGTACTGCTTTCTGTTACCATGAGACTGTTGGAAAAAACAGTGTGAAACCGGGTGGCGAGGTTTTAGATGAGAGCCACAAAGTTTCCACTATTTCACACAAATTTTCCCCTGAACACCGTCAACGTTAGTTTTTTTTGTTTATTTTGCGGTTCGTCACACTCGCAGTGTTGTGAGCACAGAATTTAAACCGTCATTTCACGTCTTTTGCATTATTTTATACTCATTTCAAAATATTTGCTCACCTGAGTTTAAAGAACCTCGAGAGTTAAAGGCCAAAATGGATTTATTTGATCAATTAAATAAAAATAAAACACTTAACTAAACATACCGAGATCAATTTGAGATAATTTGTAAGAATTTAATCCCGTCTTGTAATACCACTTTTGGACTTTAGGGGGGGGCGAAACGTAGCCGGCTCGTTTCCGCTTCTCAGGTCAGCTGGTATCATCCGATTCAGGCTGCTCGGCCTCGTTGCGCTTTAACATTTCAGCAGCAGCATTTTTCTGTCGTTTTTTTTTTTTTTTTTCCTGGAAAAGGAGGAAGTATTCCTAAAATGTCGGTCGGGAGGAGGCGAAAGGCGACGCACCGCCGTCTCCGCTTTGTTGAACCTTTTTTTTTTTTTTTTTTTCTCTCCACAGCTCGGTGCAGAACAGCGAGCGAGGGAAGAAGATCGGAAACGCCATGATGACCACCAGCCGCAGCGTGGTCCTGACCGGGAAGGCCGTGGGTGAGTTAAACCCACGTGAAATATCAGGAGATGAAACTCTCGGGCCGACAATTTGTTTTCGGGTTGTCCCTCTGTCCCTCTGTCCCTCTGTCCGTCCGTCCGTCCTCCTCTCGTGAACGCGACCTCTCAGGATGGAATTCTTTCAAATTTGGCACAAATGTTCACTTGGTCCCAACGATGAACTGATTACATTTTGGGAGTCAAAGGTCAAAGTCATGATGACATCCCGTCCTTAATTCCCATTCTCATTAACTTTATTACGCTCCTCTTCAAGGAGTTTGTGAACATTTTAGCACGAACGTTTACTTGGCCCTAAAGGTTAAATGATTACATTTCTGTGGTGAAAGGTCGACGTCAGTTTGACCTCATATCTGTCTTATTATTGTGAAATCCATACTTCAGAAAAAAAAACATGAATAAAACTCGGCACAAACGTTTACTTGGCCCTAAAGATGAAGTGATTATATTTTGAAGGTCAGTCTGACCTCACATCTGTCCTATTAATGTGAACTCCAAACAAACACAAGAAAACGAAGAAAACTTGGCACAAACGTTTACTTGGACCGAAGGATGACTGATTACATTTTATACGCAACTAACCTGAATGTCAACTGCAGTTTCACCGGTTTCTGGAGACATGATTAATTCAGTTTAAGCGATATCACAAAAAAACAAGACATTTATTTATATAAAAAAAATCTTTTGTTCCACTCTCAGGTCAGTCGGTGGGCGGAGCTTTGACCAGCGCCAAGTCGGCCATGTCCTCCTGGTTCACCACGCTGGCCCAGCCGGTGCCGGTAACCGGTCCTGAGCCCGCCGCCGAGGTCAACCCGTGATCACCGGCGCCCAGAAAAATCCCCAGTGACTCTTGTCTGCTCCTCTTCCTCCTCCTCCTCCTCCTCTCTGATTACTAAGTCCGACGGTCAGCTGATTTAAAAAAAAAAGAAAAAAAAATCATCTGTAAAATCCAAAACGGGAGTCTGGACCATAAATCCTAAACCTCCCCAGGCTTTTTTTTTCTCCAGCAGCATATCGGCAGCGCCGCCGCTCCGGATGGGAGGACGGCGGCGCTGCCGTCACGGTAACCGTACGGTCCATATCCGCTGTGAGCGAAAGACACCGACGCGGCTTTTCGATCAAATCCGGAAAATTCATCCGGCTGCGTTTACGTCCGACCGCCTGTTTCCAGCTGCTGCAGTTTCAAAACCGCTGGATGTGGTTTTTGTTTTTTTTCTCCCCCAGCGAGACGCCACGGACGCCGTCTTTGGGTTGTTGTTGTTTTTTTTTGCGGTGTTCGCGTCTTTGCTGCATATTTATACGGTTTGTCAAATATAGCCGACTATTTTACTGAGAATTTACGTCACGTCAAAATACAGGCGCCGCAGGATTTTGAGGGAAAACGGCGCGAGTTGTGGCACCTGGAGCCGTTTTACCCGTTTAAACTCTGGGTGCGGTTCGTCAATACCTCCGTGGTAACGTTGTGGTTGCCGTGGTAACTGCCAAATTTTTTTGCTGTGACTAACAATTCGTTAATTATTATTGTTGTTTTTTTTTTTTTTAAACTGACCAAATGTAGCCAACGTAGCTAAAACGTAAAAACGTAGGTAAGATTAGCAGGCGTAGCTGAAGGTGTGTTATCAGTGAAATAAGTAGCTAGATAATTCAAATTGAATGTAAACAAACGTGGTATTTTCTTAATGAACGACTAAAAACCAAAAACGGCTCATTACTACGTTTCTTTCCGTTGACTTTAGTTACTCCGGTTTAAATCGGCTCTTCTTTACGATGGAAAAAAAAAAAACCCCGACCGTAGCGCTTTTACCAAATCTGAACAGTTACGTAAATTAACCGCAACGTTACAACCGAAATCCTCGTGATCCTGATTTTGCGTGATTTAAAAAAAAAAAAAAACAACAACAACAACAACAAAAAAACCTCCCTTAATAATGAAGGAACCTGCACCCGGCTGTGTTCGGGGTGTTGTTGACCCTCAGCCGGGCCTTTTTCTACTTCGCTTGTTGGTAAATATATATTTGAAGAACTATATTTAGTAAATTTGAAGATAAAAGGCAGATAACTTATTTATTTGTTGTGCATCTCATAAATATTCATGTTTTTGTCATGACGACACTGGAACAAGTCCCGCCCTGTGGACCGCTGTGTTATTTGCACAAAGCATCCATTATTATTCTCTCCATGTGGATCTTTTCCTCGTATCGGTGTAATTTTGAGGTGCTTACAGGATCTTTTTCCCTCCATGCTACAAAATACTCAACAACTGTTGGATTAAAAGTGGTCCAGTGAGCATGCTCTGTCCAGTCCAGTTTTTACAGCTGTAATGAGTGTTTGCTTCTTTTTTTTAAAATTTTTTCATGCTTTTAAAACTTTTTTTTTTTTTTAGGGGGGTGGGAGGCCATTAAGTCACTTCTATAAATTTCATTTGATTGCTGGATTAAGTACGGAAAAATATCAGCTGTTAAAAAGCTGCTTTTTGTTTTTCTTTTTTTTTATCCTCTGATGATATATTTTTCATTTTATATTTAAAAAAAAAAAAAATGAATGTATTGTGAGTTCAGATTCACAGACTATTTTCTTGACAAATGCTTTTAATGTATTGGAGAGAAAAAAAGAAGTGATATACTATATTGCTGTATTAAAAATAATAAAAAAAACACTGTAGACTTTTTTATTTTTTATTTTTAGTGGACTAATCTAGGAGCAGAATGTCTTTTTGTCCTGCTGGGTTTGTGTGTGTGGACAGATGTAGGTCAGCCAAACAAAGTGGTGGCAAATGTGTGTTTTTGTAGAGGCGGCGGCGGTTGTTGTGGCGGCGGCGGCACGTGGCTCCACAAAAAAACGCACCCATGTGCTGTCCAACAACTATTCAGGAGCATCGCGGACTCACGAACCCGCCGACCTCGAGGATATGCCTCCAGCAGGAAACTCACACCCGGTGATCCCGACTGACACCGCAGATATTATTGAAATAAAACAGCTGATATGATGCATGAAAAGCTAAAGTTTAAAAAACAAACAAAAGCAACTTTTTTTTTAAAGTAAACAAGACTACAAATATGGCCAGACAACTTTGTACCAACTTCAGTCAACATTTTTTTTATTATTATTACCAAAAACAGGTTCAATACCCAACTTAGGCCTTTTAAAACTGACAGCAGCACCACATTTTAGTCAAAACAAACCAAACAGGAAGTCTGTTTCAGGAACGTTTTTTGGTATGTTTTTTTTTTTTTTTTTTTTTAATAAATTAACGTTCATTCAAAATACAGTGCCAAAGGAATATGATGCAGCCAAACATGCTAGTAAGGTTTGTCATGAAGCACCTGTGCTCATGATTTTTTTTTTTAAAGAAGGAGGAAGACCCCCTTTCCCCTTCCCCGACCCGCTCTCTCCACTAATGCTAGTGGTTGCCGGGACGATTTCCGTAGCAACAGCCCTGGGCCAGCCCTCTCCTCTCACGACCAATCAGCAGCAAGATTCCTCAATATTCACTCAGAAAAAAAAATTAAATCCGATCGGAAAAATGGATATCTACCCACAATCACACTACAGTAATGTCTGATATTAAATAAAAAAAATTAAAAAAAAGACACTAATACAAAATAGACCTGGTTATTTTCCCCACACTACAACAGTTGTCTTTTAAACATATGAAAAATATATATTTTATTATATATATATTTCAGCAGCTTGGAAATAAAAAAAATTAAAAAAAATGCATGAGCCCGAAACCTATGTTTGTACTGCGAGTGGAGGTGTGTGTGTGTGTGTGTGTGTGTTTGCAGAGTCCCTCGTGGAAAGAAACACAACGTGTCGTAATGGTGTGACGATGGTTCGAGTGAGGTGTAAACTGCTGGCTGTGTGGAAGACCTGTGGGGGGGTGAAGGGCGACTGGACCTGCAGTCACCCCTCTTTTATTTCTTCTTCTTCTTCTTTTTAAACCCTCTCCGCTCGTTCCCCGTCGGCCCTCCCAACCACCCCAGAAACAAAAATAAAACCCACGGCCCGGTTCCTCTCGTCTGCGGGGCCTTTTTCAGGAAAACGATGATCCTTGTTTGTTTTTTTAAAGGAATACTCCGCAGAAAAACACTCGCAAACCGTTCAGCTCCCGATCTGATTAATTTATCATAAAACAGAAGATAAAAGATGTTAAATTACAAGAGCTCCAACGGAGGTGTTAAAACACAGAAAAGCAGCGAACTGTCAAAACTTAGTGAAACAAGAGAAACGTAGACATTTTTTTTTTTATTTGATAAATAACTTTGAGTGATTATGAAGATGTGATTTCCTCAAATGAAAATTCTCCGTCTTCCTCTTCTTTAATTGTGAAGATTTGCTGCTTTCCTCAGTTTTACATCCTCATAAACTGAATATATTTAAGGTTTTTGGACTGTTTTTCCGTTTTGTGCCGACATTTAAGCGGCTATAGCGATAATTAATAATAATAATAATAAAAAAAGAAAAGAATTACTTGTTAGGTTGCAGCCAACTTGGCATAAAAAAAACTTGAACCTGACCAACTGAGCTTAAAGGCTGATTATTGACCTCGGTTTTCAGTAGTTTGACACAAAACTCGTAGCTTATTTATTTGCTTTTTAAATCAGGGTGGTTCGTCAGGTCGAAACCTGCGTCTATATTTGAAGTTTCTCCACGACTGAGCTTCAGACGTTTCCACCCGGTTTCAGCTGAATGTGAGTTTGATGTTTGTGAGCATAAACTTTTCTGCGGCGTATTCCTTTATCAGTAATGAGAGAAGAGAAAACGGAGGATATGGTGAGGGAGGGAAGCCAAAAGGTTGGGGGGGAGGGTGGGGGAGCTGGTGGATTTTGGTACAGTTGCCGTTGTCATTTACGAGAAGGTTTACCAGTTAAGTGCATCATCACAAAACAAACAAAAATCAGCTGATGTTTAGATTATCACATTGTAGAAACAGTATGACAGACGTAATAATACCGAACAGATGCCACAACTGACAAAAGAAGAGGAAGAAGAAAAAAAAAAAGAAAAAAAAAGGAGAAAAGAACCACAAAAAAAAAAAAAAAAACAGAAATTTTCAGATTACTAGTATTTTTTTTTCCCGCTCCGAGCTCGTTCCCAAAGTCCAGAGATCCCTCTGCGACACAGATGACGTCAAACCCTTTAATATCTCCAGAGATCTACGTGGCCCCGCCCCCCTCCCCTTCGTGTTCATCCCCCGGTGTTACGGTCAGCGAGGAGGCGGGGAGGGGAGGGGAGGAGAGGGGAGGGGAGGGAGGGGGCTATACGTGAGGGAGCGTCACCAGCTCCCCGTCCACCTCGAACTCCTCGGCTCCGTCGGGGGAGAAGAGGTAGGTGGGGGGTTTCCAGGGGGACTCCTCCAGGCAGGACGGGTACAGCTTCCCCACCGCGCAGCGGAAGTCCTTCCCCAGGTCCCAGAGCACGCGCTCGGACACCGGCTGCCGCAGGTACCAGCGGTCCAGCTCGGCGTCGTACTGGTAGATGGCGTACTTGGCGCGCTCGTTCATGTGCGTCTCGCGCATGAAGATGCAGAGCGTGTTGAGCAGCACCACGGCGCGCACGCACGGGTCCGAGTAGCGCTTGGCGGGGATGTTGGCGGCCAGGCGCCACTCGTTCTTGTTGACGTCGTAGATCTCCACGGTGACGGAGGAGCCGTCGATGGTGCTCGTGGGCATGCGGATGCCGGAGTTGCTGACCACGTGGAGGCCGCCGATGTAGAAGATGAGGTCGCCGAAGGCGGCGGCCGAGGCGAAGCAGCGGCTGGTCTTGCGCATGGCCATCTCCACCCAGGTGTCGGCGCGGGGGAAGTAGCAGTACATGAGGTCGTGCGTCATCACGTAGATGCAGTCGTGCGCCACCACCGAGGTGCTCCAGTTCCAGGCGAAGGGCAGCGGGCTCATCATGCCCCACTCGTCCTTCTCGCAGTCGTAGCGCTCCACCGTGCGCCGGTTCAGCTCCCCGCCCACGTTGTCCCCCCCGATTGCATAGATGTAGCCCTCGCAGTAGACCAGCGACGGCTTGATGCGGGCGCACAGCATCGGCGTCTTGGGCACCCAGGTGTTCTGCTGGGCGTCGAACCAGAAGAAGCTGTCCACCGAGTGGAAGACGGCCTGCAGCTTGCTGCTCTTGCCGTGGTTGGTGAAGGAGTTCTTGAGGGGGATCTGCCCGCCGGCGATGAACACGTCGTTGTCCGGCGTGACGAGCGTCCCCACCTTCTGCAGGTCTCCCGGCGGGTTGCAGAGCTTGTAGACTTTGTCGGCCTGCGGGCTGTAGCACACGACGGTGGTGGGCACGGACGAGGACATGACGTAGCACTCGCCCTGCGCCTCCGACAGCGCCTCCATGAAGATCAGCATCTCCTCCTTGGTCATGCCCAGCCGGGGCTTGAAGAACTTGGGCATGGACTTGTAGAGGCCCTGCACCACCACCGACTTGTCGTTGGGCGGCAGCCCCTGGAACCAGGCGCGCTGCGTCACCTCGGAGAGCGCGTCGATGCGGATCTGACTGAGCACGGAGGACAGGTGCTGCGAGCGCGCCTCCATGTTGTACTCCAGCCACAGCATGGCCGCCTCGCGCACCGTCTCCTCCTTCTCCACGTTGAGGTTGTCGCTGCTCAGGACGTCGATCAGCAGCTCGTGCGAGAGCTGCAGGAAGGCCTCCTGCCGGTACACCATGGGGAACTTGTGCTCCACCATGCGCTTGGCGCTCTGCTTCAGCTCGCTGCAGCTGAAGAGGTCGCCGATGCTCAGCATGCGCACGCAGTTCTCGGCGTTTATCTTCTTCACCAGGTAGTCGCGGCACTGCAGCAGGACGTCCTCCACCTGGAGGGAGCGGAGGACAACGAGGGGGAGCGTCAGAGCGGTTCTCTTTCGGAGTCAAACACGCACACGTGGATCGACAACACAAGAACGAAGGCCGTTAAATCGGATTAAATCACAAATACAAACTTCATTTGTCTTCGTTATGAATCCTTTTTGTCTGGTAAATTCAATAAAAAGGGAAGATTTTAATGTTGGCAAGCTTATGTTCAAATAATAATTAGGAATATTATCCCAGTTAATAAAATGTTTTATGTAATTGAATTCAAAGACATAAATCTGTATTTAAAAACATGTCTAATTGTATAAAAAAGAAAAAAAAGCTTTATAATCTCCTGAAACAGCCAATTTTACTGCAGCAGGAGGAAACAATACATTTCTTGGGGGACTATTTTCAGCGGCGGATGAATACGCCGCAGAGAAACCATACGACGGGGAGGAATAACTGGCGTTTCCGTGGCGATTGTGTTTTTCGGGGCGACTCTTTCCGACCTGCAGGAAGCAGGCGGTCTCGTAGAGCGGCTCCACCGTGCTGTCGCTGATGGCCAGGTTGCCCGTGTAGGCGTACGTGATGATGATCTGCAGCGTGGCCGGGTCCACGTTCCTCAGGTGGACGTGGGTCTGCTTGCTCTCGCTGAGGCCACCCATGAACATCGCCCTGAAAAGAGAAAATAAGTCTGATGAAATCAGATGATCCAACAAAGTTCAACTATGACCTGTTCGTAGGTGTTTGTGCTGCAACTGTAAAACCAGGTTTCAACTGTACTTGTATGCAAATATAAACCAGCTGCAGCTACAGGAACTGGTTTCACTGCTGCTGCAACATCACTTTGAATATATTCCTGTTGGGCTGCAGAGAAAGCCAAAGAAATGAGTGAGTAAATATTTCCCACTGACCTGAGTAAGATCGATGAATGTCAGATCACACGTGACAAAGAAAAGCATCAAATCCTCACATCTAAGTGATTAAAAACACCAAATATTCTACATAAAACCAGCAAATATTCACACTTTAACGGCTGGAACCAGTCGATCTTTACAGCCTTGTTGTCAATTTCAATACTCCAGCTTTAACTTCTATATTATTCTTTCATGACATGTTTTAAGTATATTGAGAGTACAGATTCCCCGCTCTCCTTCGTTTGAGATAAATGTGGGAGCTGAATCCGGATGGTTTATTCGGAGCTGATGTTCCTGCCGGCTCCTCCTACGCTGATTAACTCGTCCTCCGACAGTTTTTACTAATACCGGATGACAGAAAGTGACATTTGGCACCTGGACGGTGGGTTTCGGCTCAGCGGGCCGCCCACACACACTTCAACGTTGTGGTTCATCGGCTCCGAGTCGGAGGCTCTTTAACCTCCTTCGTCGCTTTCACATTTCAATGCGTGCGTATTATTTGCAGTTATTCTGGCGTCTCCGGGGTGTTTCTGAAGCTGCGCGTCCAACGACTCCGTCGCGCTCCTGTTTATTCCACAGAAGATGTCGTTGCTGCTCTGGAATCCACAAACTCGTAAACTTCCTGTTTGACGAGTGGTTTTATTTATTTATTTATTTTTTAGTGAAAATCCACCAGATATCAAACGGTGATGTAAAAAATGTTCATTCAGCTTCAGGTGTTTACCCGACGCTCCACGTAGTAATCAGTTTTATGATCATTTATTACTTATTTTAAAGCCATTTATGAGGGAAACAATTTGTATTTGTTGGTTCCAGCTCCTCAAACGTGAAGCTTGTTTTTATATTGTAAATTGAGTATCTTTTTGGTTTTGCTGTGGACTTTATACAACTTTCTGTCAGACAAAACCAGTTCTGACAACATGTAAACAAACATCTGCAGATAACCAATGAATCCTTTCGGGAACTGGACATGTACTTTATTTTTGTTTTTTTAATTTTTAATTGTTGTTGCCTCCAAACAAAGACACCTGCAGACGTCTTTGGTTTCGAGAACTTCTCTTTCCGACAGTTTGTAGGCAAAATAATGAATTGGTAAATCCAGAAACCAATTTGTAGACGACTCAGCGATGAAGATAATCATCAGTTTTAAGAATGCGAGTTTTTTTTTTAACAACAATTTGTCTGCAACAGAAGCTCTGCCATCCTGAATAGGGTGTGTGTGTGTGTGTGTGTGTGTGTGTTGATCACAGCAGGGGCTGAACCCGCCAGGCTGTATTACGCAACCCTGCAGGCATACCCCACCCCCCCCCCCCCTTCCTCTCTTTCTCTCACCAAGACCTACGTGACCAGACTTTCCCCTACAAAAACAAGCTCTCTCTAGAGTCCCCACACACACACACACACACACACACACACACACACACACACACACACACACACACACACACACATCTCCCTGCCGCCTCATCCCCGAAGCGAGGCATGCGTGGAGAGAAGAGGAGGAGGAGGTTGATGAAGAGGCAACAGACAGAAAAAAAAGAAGGAGGAGGAAGTAGTTGGTCGGGGGGGGGGGGGGGGGGGGTGGGGGGCTGAGACACCTCTCAACCCTGAAGGGGAAATGCTCTGCATGTTAACACCAGATAAACGAGTGCGTGGGAAATGGAGGGGAAGAGACGGGGAGGCGGGAAGTGGTCGGGACGTTTTTCTTGGACTGCGTGTGTGTGTGTGTGTAGTGAGGGGGGGGGGGGGGGGGGGGGACAGCGGACTCAAAATGCCGCATGAGCTCCTGTCATGTACAGATGGACTCTTCCCAGAGTCGAGGGCTGCTGCTGCTGCTCCGTCACATTCGCTGCAGTGCACACACACTTCATTACGCAATGTTGTGCGTAGAAAACGAGGCCTCCCCGAGGGACACGTCCCCGAGGGACACGTCCGTCCGCACGTCGCGCGCCGCTTCGTTCGGTCCGTGCAGACGAAAACATACAGATCAGAAAAAATAAAACGGGGAACCGAGCTGGTGCAGAGGGCAGCGCCGGGTCCTGGGGGGGAAACGCCATCCACGTACGGAGCGGGTCGACACGTCGCGCTACAAACGTGCTGCATTATTCAGCGCAACTGGAGGAGAGCGAGCACTTTACTTTATCGGACAGAAAACCGACAGCGTGCCTTCACTTCACCTCATCACACACCGGAGACGCAAAAAAACAAAAACAATCAGCCTGAGAGTTGTTAGAAACCAACCCCACCACCCCCACCCCCACCACTCACCTGAAATAGGAGCTACACGTGGCCAGGACCATCTTGTGACACGGGAACTCGGCGTCCTCCACCAGCAGCACAACATCGGTCAGTAACTTCTGTTCGTAAAAGAACTTGAGCTGCTCCAGCAGGGAGACGGCGTAGTCCGCATTGACCGGCCTGCGCTCACTGAGATCCGACATGGTTGCATCCCATGAATCGCGCCCCAGTTTTGAAAAAGTCACGCGGGCCGGCGGGAGAACCGGCGCTCGAGCCAACCGGGAAGAAAACACACAGAACACAAAAAAAAAAAAAATCTTAAAAAGATTCAGGAGGATAAAGTTGGTGCTCCGGGAGTAAAAACTCGTCCAACACCTCCACCGGTCCGAGTGGAGGTGTTCAACTCCCGCTCGCCGCTTCTTCTTCTTCTTCTTCTGGAGGCCGAGCCGAGCCGGACCGGGCCGAGAGGACGGCGTCCGGGGTGAGGAAGGGGCTGTTTGTCCTCGTGGGTCCGTCTGTTGTCTGAGGTCACAAAGTGAGGCACCGGAGGTAGAGAGAGAGAGAGAGAGAGGGGGAGGGAGAGAGAGAGAGAGAGAGAGCGACTACTGTTGCAACACTGCTACATCAGGGCTCGTCTGGAAAACACAAGAGACAAACAAAAAGAGCAGCGGTCAGTCGGTGCAGCGAAAAATAACTCTACGGACACTTTTTTTTTTTTTTTTTTTTTGGAGCAACGAACGTCCTGAAATCTTGTTTCGTATGAAAACCTGCACTTTGAACCACCTGCTGCCGTCTCCGTCTCCGTCCTCTCCGTCAGGTCTGAGTTTACTTCACAGACTCTCTACACATGAATTCAAGAATACCTTTTTCTTTACAAAATCAACACGAGGAAACCCCGACTGACTTTAGAGAAGGGCCCCGAGGATTCAACGCAAGACCGGGGGGGGGGGGGGGATGCAACAAAAATAAAAAGCTAATGATGTCCTTCTGTCAAAGTGTTTCATCAACATGTGGGTTGATAATCACCACCGCCTCCACACCGGATCACATCTGTTGGATGCTGATACCGGTGTTGTGCCGTTATTATTATTATTATTATTAAGCCCCCCCCGCCCCCCCCACGTCGTTAAACAAACATACATTTTGAAGACTAGGTTGCTTTTTGTCTGCTATTTACTACTAGAAAGAAAATCACCTCTCAAAAGAGAAAAAACAGAAATCTGTTTCTGTTCATCCCAGCATCTAATTATTTTATTTATTTATTGGGGGGGTGGAGGTGGGTGGGGGGGGGGGTGCAGAGGTGCTTTAATACGACACGACACCAGCGACCACCCCGACAAGACACCCAATCCGCTGTCGTCTTCTCGCCTTAACACCTCCGTTGTCAACGCGCCACCGGCCGCAGCTGTCAATACGAGATCCTGAATATTTCACATTTCTGTGTACACTGTGAGGTCAGCGTGAGCGGCCGGCGAGGACATTAGGACGACCCGAGGAGACGCCGGCGGGACCGGGACACGAAAATAAAACACGGGAGACACTTTTCTAAGCGACCACGTAAATAAAAACGTGTGATCGGAGAGTGTTTCATACCGTGGGGCAGCAAATTCGCTCTCGCAACACAAAAACTTGTTTTCGTTACGGCGTGATCTCCGTTTCCGTGGCGACACGCGGGGTTTCGACTAAGGACTTCAAAATAAATAAATAAATAAATCACGTCATGTCCAATAGAAGCGAATGTAACATGCCACTCCAGGAAGTAGTCCGACCCTTAGCAACGACCCTTAGCAACAGATGGTTTCTCAAACTGAATAAATACAGCACATAGAAACACCAAATTCAGACATAAGGTCGGGTTACCACGGCGACCAGGTGGGTTTTTTTTTTTTTTTTTTGGGGGGGGGGGGGGGGATGTTGATGAAGGTTAGAAATACACCAAGATAATAGCCCCCCCCCCCCCCCCCCGGAACCTTTTTGATCCAACTCCTTTTTGTAACTTATAAATACCCCCCCCCCCCCCCCCCCCCCCCCCCCCGGTGTGTGTACATGTCATCACATCCTTCATCTCAGGGCTTCAGACCATCTGTGTACATCAACTTCAAACACAGACTGCCCCCCTCCCTCCCTCCCCCTCCCAAAAAAGGCCGACATTCAAAGAGTGTTTGTTGTTGTTGTTGTTGTTGTTGTTAGCGCGTCACCGTTAACCACCGTGTGTCCAAAACAAACCGCTGTCGGGGGGGAGGGGGGGGGGGACTCATCCTCGATCAACTCACCCGACCAGACGGTGATGACGTCACATCGCGGTGTTTAACGGAACCGGTAATTTACCGACTTCAGATTCTTCTTCTGCTTCTTTTTATTTGTGTGTTTTTTTTTTTTTTTGCTGCACAGCTCCGCGGTTAGCTTAGCCGTTAGCCACCGAGTCCGTCGGGGTGTACGATGTGGCGGGAAGACACGTCGAAACGTCCCGCTGTCAGACAAGTCGACAGCGAAATTGATCACAGAAAGGACACGACGGGAGCAACCTATAGAGGGAGGGAGGAGGAGGAGCAGGAGGAGGGAGGAGAGAGGAGGGAGAGAGGAGCGTGCTGCTAGCTCGCGAGCTAAGCTAGCCGCTACAGAGCTAAATAACCGTCAGCTAGCTACCTGCTTGGAGCCACTTCTCCCCCCGACAGATGAAACGCTCCTCCCGGTGACCGACGGCCGGCTCCACGCGCTCATCCGCGGCGGCGGGTCTTTTCCCGTCAGCAGAGAGTGTCGGATGAACTCGATTTTGAGGCATGAGAGAGTTTATGTGGAAGCGCCGAGCAGCGGACAAACGTTCAGCATCAGGAGCGCCTCCAGACCGGAGGCCAAATGAGGATACTGCGCATGCGCACGAGATGAGCAGGCCTCCGTCTTTTTTTGTTTTTGTTTCTGGAGAAGAGAAACAGAGACCTCTGCAGGACAGACGGAGACACAGGGACCTCTGCAGGACAGACGGAGACACAGAGACCTCTGCAGGACAGACGGAGACACAGGGACCTCTGCAGGACAGACGGAGACACAAACAGAGACCTCTGCAGGACAGACGGAGACACAAACAGAGACCTCTGCAGGACAGACGGAGACACAGGGACCTCTGCAGGACAGACGGAGACACAAACAGAGACCTCTGCAGGACAGACGGAGACACAGGGACCTCTGCAGGACAGACGGAGACACAAACAGAGACCTCTGCAGGACAGACGGAGACACAAACAGAGACCTCTGCAGGACAGACGGAGACACAGGGACCTCTGCAGGACAGACGGAGACACAAACAGAGACCTCTGCAGGACAGACGGAGACACAGGGACCTCTGCAGGACAGACGGAGACACAAACAGAGACCTCTGCAGGACAGACGGAGACACAGGGACCTCTGCAGGACAGACGGAGAAACAGAGACCTCTGCAGGACAGACGGAGACACAGGGACCTCTGCAGGACAGACGGAGACACAGAGACCTCTGCAGGACAGACGGAAACACAAACAGAGACCTCTGCAGGACAGACGGAGACGCAAACAGAGACCTCTGCGGGACAGACGGAGACACAAACAGAGACCTCTGCCGGACAGACAGAGACACAGAGACCTCTGCAGGACAGACGGAAACACAAACAGAGACCTCTGCAGGACAGACGGAGACGCAAACAGAGATCCCTGCGGGACAGACAGAGACACAAACAGAGACCTCTGCGGGACAGACGGAGACGCAAAAAGAGACCCCTGCGGGACAGACGGAGACACAAACAGAGACCTCTGCGGGACAGACAGAGACACAGTGGTGTGGAAAACATGAGCTCCTCATAAATATGCATTTATTTTCTAGAAAGAAACCAAAAAGGGACTTTTATGTGGGATTTGTTGTTGAATTGTTGGTTTCTCTGTATAATGTTGTGAAGTCCCACTGTAAGGACTTTTTATGTGTTAAGTGCCCTGAAATAAGCTGTGTTGTGATTTGTATAAATAAAATTTAATTTAATTGCATTTTCACCATGAAAAATTTCCTGTCAAATTGTCCCACTATATTAAATGTATATTTTGTTTATGTGTAGAAACACAGGCTAGATTTGAATAGATTTTCATTTGGTTTATTTATTAGGCCTACCTAATATATATTGTATATTATTATATTATATCCCCCCACCCCCCATATTTAATTGTGAGTGTTATTTTTGAATAGTATAAATAGTAATTTATTCACAGGAATGTTTTTTCCTTTCTTTGCTGAGGCTCGACACTAATTCGTCCGCTTGCACTTGAAGTGTCCACGCGCACGCAGCTGTTTCCTATATGACTAATTAACGGAGATGTTTTTCTTTTTGTCAGTTGGACGTCATGTGGACCTGAGAGTGCTTCGTCTCTACTTCTACTTTGTTTAGAGACAAATTGACTGTAAGGGGGGAGGAGAAATAAGCTTGCCTTAAATTTCTAGAAGCTTGGGGATGTTTATTTGGTTGTTTTCATCCCTCTGTGGTGTTTTATTTTGAAAGGCTGAGCGAAAAAGGGACAGAAAATGGACGGTAATAACTTCTTTTTTTTTTTTTTTAAATGTATTTCATGTGCAAATGTTGAGTTAGTATTTAGATTTGATTTGTATCGTTGCTCTTAAATAATATTTGAACACTGCTGCTTCCTGTAGATGCGAGCAGACAGCCACAATCGTTTGGGAGTGGACCGCAGAGAGGTCCTCACCCCAGACCTTTTTTCTATGTCCAGCCTCCATCTCAGCCGTACTACCTCTACCAGCAATGGCAGCTCAACCCGTACAATCAGTATGGTTTGCCTGGAGGTATCCAGCTTTAATTTAAACCCTTAATTTGTTGCAGTCAACTAAATATCACATACAATTTCACTGTGTTTTCTCTTTTGCATATGTCCTAGGTTTTAATTTTGGCCGTCCCTGCATGCCCCCGTACCAGTACATGCAATATCCCGGCTTTGTTTTACCACATGCTCCGATCTATCCGATGGATTACAGGCGGATGTTTGAACCTCGCTACCACGCTCCCACGTGGGGCGACCTGCCGCAACAACAACAGCAACCACAACAGCAACCGCAGCAACAGCAACCGCAGCAACCACAACAGCAGCAGCAACAGCCACACGAGCATCGGGAGATGGCCTGCTCGGAGGCCCAAACCGACCCCAGTGGCACCATCACCAAGCTCATCGAATGCCTGGATAAGATCCGAGCCAGCGAGATGCAGGGCGCCGACCGGGAACTCGACTCTGGCGTCGCGTCGCAATCCTCGGGAATGTTCTCTCCCGGAGAAAAGAAGCAAAACGAAGAGCAGGGTCACGTCCTGGCTTCAGCACCTCACGGCAGCGCCGCAGAGTCCCCGGCTGTGACCGTCAGCGGCTGCGCTGAGGCGGCGTACGTTGGCGAGTCCGGCCAAACGTTCTTTGACGCCCTGGGCCCTCAGGACTGTTGGTCAGGAGGACTGGAGGAGGAGCTGCCCCTCGACAGCTCCTCGGTCCACGAAGAGTTTCCTGAGCTCGAGCAGCAAGAAGCAGACGAACACTTCCTCCCTCTTGAGAAGGGCGTGGTCATGGATATCCGGTCAGATATCTCGGTGACCGATCAAAGTGTTCCTAAATGTGATGCTGTAGAGCTCCTCGAGTCGACGCCTTCACTTTCCTTTTCCTCCATTCAGGAGTCTAAAAGCCAAGACAAAATCTCAAAGGCAGAACATCCAGCAGCTTCTTTCGACGAAGCCAAAGCTGATGAGAGCTGCCAGATCCTCAAGCTGCCGTTTGAAAGCGCTCCAACACCTGCTTCACCCGAACGCCTCTCCTCCCCGACGACCCCGTACTACTACAACTACCTCTCCATGCAGACGACGCACGAGCGGATGAGCGTTCTCAGTCCGTCTCTGGACGAGCTCTCCTCCAGAGACGAAATGTTCTCAACGGACTTGGACGACATGGACCTCTTCCCCAAGCGCGTGTACCCGGGCAGGAAGCTCACGGAGGTCGACGACGACGATGATGGCTGCGGTGGCGGCGGCTCCCCTCGAGCTGCCGAAGAAGTCGAAGAAGTGTGGCTGCCGGGTTCGAAGAGGTTCGTGTGCGCCTGCTGCGGGAAGAGCCTGGCCAAAGGGACGGGCAGGACCAAAGCCCACAGCTCCAAGAAGTACCGGGACGAAGCCGGGGACTCGGACTCGGACGGCAGATACAGGAGAGGGTGCGAGCTGCCGGTCAGAGTGGCGGTGAAGAAGCACTCTGCAACCAGGAAGACTCACTCTGTCCCGCTCAGACATGCAGCAACACCCTGGTCTGCAAGAGGCCAATACAAAAAGGCCTCGGACCCGATGGACCACGACATCCATAAGCAGGAGAAGGGTGAGACTGAAGAGGTGGACGGTCAAGGTAGGTCTCCGCCAAGAGTTTCTCTCCTTTACATCAGCATTTTATTTATTTCCGTGCCGTTGAATGACCTCTTTTGACCTTTTTAAAAAAAAATTTATAGAGCGACTGTGCAGAGAAGATGTGACCGCAGCAGACCAAGGCAGGTGGGCTGACGGTGGCGTGATTCCCAGGAGGAGACCTGCAGCCACTCTGCAACGACAAGGTGAAGTTTAGTCGGCTTTGGGACTCCACTAGTGAGCTGATCACTCTACAGCTCCAAATGTAGCATAAAGTACACAACGGACAGTTTGTGCAGCCAAGTGAGTGCTTTTTTACCCCCAAATCATCTAGTTTACTCCTCTTCTGTTGGAGGAGGCGTGTCCACAATTTGCTTCCTTTTTTTTTTAAGGACTCATGAATTTTAAATTTATCCCAAAGTTTTTTTTTAGAAGTGTTTGAAATCTTAATTTACTGCCTGCTCTACAGTAAACTTGATTTTTTTTTTTTTTTTTTTTTTTTTACTGCTGAATAGATTATTTTGCTGCCATGGTGCTTTCAAACAAAATGCTCAAGTTCATAATGTTCATGTCGATAGATTCAGTTATCTATAAGTAAAAAGACACAAAACTGGCGCACAGCAGGGTAAAAAAAACAACCTGTATATAACACCTATAAATTATCAACCTTTACCTCCTTAATTATTGGCACACAGCCACCCAAAACAAGGAAGTGCTGCTTTGTGTTAGGCTCTTCACTCTCACAACCTGTTTCAAGAGGTCACCACCTGGATGCTTTTATTTTGAAGCAGTTGTCACACATGCAGAGCTCTTTACTTTTAATCCAATCTTCAAATTGTTGTCCTTTTTATATAATAATAGATATGAGCACTCAGTGGAAAGTGTTGTACCACAGGCCGAGAGATGAGGACCGTGACGACGACGAGCCGCCGCCTTCACACTGGGAGAGAGGTTCCTGGACTTTTTTTTTTACATTTTGATGTGACTAACGTTTATCTGTGAATGTGATGCTTTTAAAAACTATCTGTCCGTCTGTCGTCAGGCTCCACGATGAGAGGAGAACCGAGATGTTAACGAACCCCTGGCTGACTTTGGAACAAAGTGTGTTGAACTGTAGGTGAAGCTTTTTCCATTAATCACTATTATTTCCAGATGACTCTGGTGAAAATGTGTTTTAATGCCTTTTTTTGTTTGTTTTCTTTTTTTCTCAGGTCCCCCCTAAAAGGTGTAATTGTTGAAGGATGATATATTTAGAGCACCGGGTGAAATGCACTGCACAAGGAGCCTCTTTTTGTTTGATAAAGCAAAAACCCAAAAATGTATTAGGGTTCAACTGAGCCACTATCTTTGCACTATTCATGATTCATGGATTTCACAAATGGGCTGAAAGATTGTGTTGCAGATGATGACGTGCCACTGTTTGGGGCCAGTCCAATAAAAAAATAAATGTAATTATTTAAGTTTCGAGGTGGTTCCTTCTCATTCTCTCGTTCTGGGATAATTTCATAGTTCTCATGTCTGTAGTAAAACCAGCTTTTTCCAGTTTCTTTCTATTAATACTACTGTTATACTTTGCAAAAAAACTTTCTAAAGCCAACATAAGGCTTCACCAGCTTGTTGGTCTAGTACGAGATGTTCTCTATTGCTGCAGTTATGGAGAAACACAGAGGATGTTTCATCCAAAAATGACTTCAACTTTCAACACTCAGTTGATTTGGCTCAAAAACTCAAGACAGTTGAAGCCTCACTTTCATGCATTACAAAATATGAAGCTGTTCCTTAACCCGAAAACTAAATTACAGATAAATGAAGATATTTTGGAGATGTGTCCAAATGCGAAGCATCTAGTCTAAATGGTTTAGAAAGCCCTTTAAAATGTCCTTCAGGTGGCCCAAATCAAGAACTGCTTACTAGACCACTGGTCACTTGGTCACGCTGCAGGAAAGAAAACCTGGCAAAAGTCAAAAGTTTATTCAACTCAACATGAAGTCATTATCAGAGTTATGGTGTTGAATGAAAACTAAAAATGTCATCCCTTCATCATTTTATTGTATGAGACATTTGTGTTCAAATTTAGCCATTAATTGGCGCATGAATTCTTGAGTTGGGGGCACAAACTACTTTTGTGGGGTCCCAGTGACCTTTGACCTTTTAACGACCAAACTTTAATCAGTTCATCCTCAAGTCCAAGTCAACATTTGTGCCAAATTTGAAGAAAGTCCTTCAGGGCGTTCCTGAGATTTTGCGAGCCTGGGATGCGAAGGCATAAAACTATCAACCGCTTTATCGTGAACAGGCTGCAACAACTGCCCATTGGCTGCATATGAGTGGGTCACATTTCTACTGAAGAAGCTTGATTCTTGTCTGTTAACATGAGATCCTTTCACTTCTTTGCTATCTGTAACTTAAAGGTGAACCCAGCAATGCAAAGTAACCAGGAATGTCAGAAAAGATGTCGGTGTTGGCATTCGTGTTGTTGCCTTGTCCAAACATCCAATAAAGGCAAATAAACTGAAATTTGAAACTCCACCTGGGTGCAAGAGAAACATATGAGCCCGTCTTTTGACTTTATAAGTCAACAAGCCATTTATTCTTCATGCATAATGCTGTCTTGAAACACTGCTCCAGGCTGCCAACGAGCTCCCACATCACCTCCTTATTGGCTCTTCAGAGGTCAAAACTGAATATTAAAACTGCTCAGCTGCAAATGAGGAAAGCTAGAAAAAAAAGGAGCTTAATAAAGATGCAAAAATAACAAGATGATGTGCCACTTTGAGTTTTGTGTCGATGCTTCTCTCGTCGAGCCAACGATGTCAAAGAGCTGCAGGTCTGTATCATTAGTGCCAATCAGCCTCCCACCACTCCTGTCAATCATTCCAGGTAACAGCAAAGCCGTTGAAGTCATCAGTCTTTCTTTTGCCACATCTCTGATCTATTGTCTGGCTGTCCTCAGGTGAGCTGATGGCGCAGCGGGAGGGAATCTGCAGGAAACAAACATTTTCTTCATTGGCTTTAAATGCAAGTCACTCAACTCTAATTGGACAAATGTCACCTGGAGCTAAAAACCCAGCCAATCAGTGCAGCATTTGATAGGCTCGCTTGTTGCCACACATTTCAAATCTAAAACGTAAAGGAAAGCTGTGTTTTGCTTTATCACTGGTAATCTTCCTTTTTGCGTGTCGGTAAAACATTTTTGTTTGTTTTTATTGTCCAATAACACAAGAAAACCCTCTGGTGTCAAGCCGTTGTTTGAACTCACCTCTCTTTGTTCAGATATGGAGGCAGCCACTTCCACTTTACCGCCAGCTTACGGTCTGGGCCCTCGAGGGCCAAACGCGCCGCGTGGAGCGCCGCAGTCCCAGGGACCTCATCATCCGGCTCCGGGGCCTTCAGGAGCTCCGCGTCCTGAGGAGCAGCATCACAAACCTTTCTTCTACATACAGCCCTCGCAGCCATACCTGCCCATGCAGTGGCCTGTGCCCATGGCCGTGCCTGTGTCCTACAACCCATACTACGGATACCCCAGTTTAGGTAAGAGACAAAAACAAAACAAAAATCCTAATTCTCCTTGTAGCTTTTTGGTGCAATTTAAAGATTTTTTTTTTCCTGAAAATACTTAATAATATGCTGCATGTTTTCTGGCACTTTAAGGCCCCTTCATGCTAAATGTTTGTAGAAGTAAAGTCTTCTTCCTCTAAATTCTACCAATTTCTCAGAACTTCTGTCTGGATTTGCAAATAATACATAAAGCTGGTTTCCATTATTTGAAAGAACGCTATGTTTAGTAATTCAATCACGTTACATGTTCCTCCATTACTAACCGTTAGCTCACCATGCTAATGCAATGAGACGTTACGTTGACTTGCACATCAAACACACGAACAGATAACTATTCAGTTGGAGATAAACTTGGAGGAAGCTTTTAATATCTAGCTATACAAGGAGGAAAAACAAACAACTTGAAACTTTATGCAACAGTTAAACTGATATTTTGTTGGGAAGGCCTGGTATGTTTTGAGAGATATACTTAAAATATTTTTTTTTTACAAACCTTGACGGCCATTTTAATTTCCAAAACTTTCCTTTTTTTTTTTTTTTTATTGTCAAAGGTTATAGCATGCCAATGATGCCCAACTATCAGCCAAACCCATACATGGAGACGCCCGGTTTTGTCGTCCCCCATACCCACCTCCATCTGATGGACTACCGACGAATGCTCAACCCTCAGTATTACCAGACCATGGCCTACCACGCCCGCAGGTTCCGCTACCAACACAACTCCCCGGCCAAAGAGATGACCAGCTCTGAGGTGCAAACTGAGCCGCTCGCAGCGACCCAGAGGACCAGCGCCCCGACTTCCGATGACATCCAGTCCTCTAGTGTCCTCTCGGCTCGCAGCAGCGACAACCCCCTCGGTGCCCACACCGGTCAGCTGCTCTCACCGGACTCGGCTGTGCAGAAGAGGGATGACTCTACAGAGCTCGATGACACGGTACCCTCTTCCACCACCAGGACGCCGCCGAACGGCAGCTTCGTGATCCAAACGGAGGAGCTGAGGATCGAATGCTGCACCGCGCCGGTGGGACTTCAGCTGCTGCACGCTCACGAGACCGCAGAAATTCCCCGCAGCTTCTCCCAAGACGTGGTCCAGTGCAGCTCGACTCTCCAGAATCAGGTCCTGCAGGACGAGGAGCTGCGCCGCCCGGCGGACCCGCCGGAGCTGGCGCTCGAGGTTTGTCCCGACGTCCTGTTAGCCGGGACGCCCAGCGCCGACGAGCAGATCCCTGCTCTGGAGGAGTTCGAGAGCCGGACGGTCCCTCTGACTGCGGGATGTCCAGAAGCAGCTTGTGGCGAAGCCGAGGAGACGGGAAGTCAGAAAGACTCGAGTACGACTCCGAAGAATTTTCACTTCCAAGTTGTTCACCCGCCATTCGATTCCAAGTATCTGGATGAACTGAGGAAGATGGAGTCCACGGTTTGGTCAATGGAGGAAACTTTGATTCGCTCCCCTGACTCGCTGATCCACAACGGCCTCGCAGAGTCTCACAGCAAAACACAGACTTCTGTAAATGAAGCGACGTCGGCAGAAATGTTTCTGCTGAGAGAAGAGCCTCCCGCCGACGAGGTCATCGCTGTGACGGAGAGTCCTTCTCCGGCAGAAGATGAAGTGGAAGACATGGTCGTCACCGATGATGGTCTAGGTGAGGAGGTGTTGTCAGAGGCTGATCTGTACCCTGTGATGGATGTCTCTGAAGAAGCTCGTATGACTGAGCTGACACCCACAGCGGAGGTCGCTCGCGCACCTAATTCGCAGCCGCTGGATAATTCACCTCTCCAGGCGGATAGAAACAAACACAGATGCGAAACAAACATCCAGCTTCACCAGGACACCTCCTTCGACTCGCTGCCTGCCTACCTGCCCTCAACCAGCTGGCTGGCTGACTTTGATAACGTCTTCTACTGCGGCAGCAAGGCGGCTCCAGCTCCCAAGAAAAGGAACAGACCTCTGAGCATCGCTGGTTTAGATATACCAACCATAAGAAGGAAGCTTGACCAGGAGTGCAAAGAACAACTTGCCTTTCGCAAGCCGAAAGAGAGGTACAAAGACAAGGTGGATCGACGGAGCCTCTCCGACCACGAATGCTGCATCAACAGAAATTTCAACGAGAACACGTTCAGCCCTTACGTGTCCAAGAGGGATCGGCTTTGCTCCAGATGCCTGGCGGTACGTGGGGGCTGCATATCTGCCGGTCCGGGACAGGAAGGTCGCAGCTTGAAAAGAAAAGCCGTTCCCTTCCAACAGCAGAACAACGCCGTCCTAACGACCTGCGCAGCGTGTAAATCTCACACCACGAGGCGCCTGGCGAGAAAAGGTTCCAACCCCGACGTCCGCGGTCCGCGACACGATCACGACAGCGACGGAGAATCCTCCGAGAACAGCTCGTGTCGTACGCGTCCGAAGTGGAGGACCGCCGAGGATCACAGGAACATCCTGGACCTCCGGCGGCCGCACACATCCGAGCACAACCTGGAGAAATGTCCCGCCGCCGTGTACCCGAAGCTCAGGGAGAGGAACTGCGTGTGCAACGAGCTGCGGCCCGTCGCATGGGAGAGGTTGCGCCACTGTCCCCACGGCAACGCCATCCAAGAAATGGACGAGAACTGCGCCGCACCCGCGTCCCTCCAGGACAAGTGGAGGAGCAGAGACCGTGTTTACCCGACACACCGCTGGCAAACTGGTAAGCAAATGTTTTTTTTAAACTTAATTTCTACCTTCCTGTACAAGCGTCTTTATTTGAAAACTTTCCTTCCTTCCAACAGCGAAGTCGTGGAAGGCCACGAAGCCCGGCACCGACGACGGCTCCAAAAATGAAGCCAGATCACAACACTTGAATAAATACGAGAAATCACAACCACAATCACAAGGTTTGCTTTTTGACATTTTTATTCTCTCCAAAATCAGCTTAAATTTAAAGAGGAATTTTACAGCTGGAAAGTTAATTTTTGAAATTGATAGTGCATAGAAAAGACATCTAATGTGTCATATTTGGACCATATTGTGTTAAAGATGAGGTTGCAAGTTGGAATATTTGTCCTTAACTGTGGTGATAAGCAAAACCGAAACAGTTTGTCTTTTTCTTGCAGGAACTCGTAGAAAAGACACACGATGCTGATTTTGCACAAGCACAATTCAACAAGTGAAAAAAGAAAAAGCACTTTTTTAAAAATTATGCACACTTAGTTTCACTGTTTTCCACTTTATTAAATTGTATAGTTAAATCACAATGTTCACTATTTATTGATGTTCAAATAAAACACTTATTTATGATAGTTTTTTGTAGTAGTCTTGTTTTTGCAGCTGCTCTTTTTATATTTAGAGGTAAAATGTGGTTTAAGTTGTAGTTATTACACATTTCCGCTAGATGGAACTATTTCTATACATGCAAGTACACAAACCGTCCACCATCAGGTGATAACATGTTGGCTTTATTGTTTTACACGAGGATCCACAAATATATTTAAACACTAGAAAATGTCAGCGTAAACATAAATGATTAAATCTAATTTCCTCAATTGAACTAAACTGCATTTTTCTTTTTCCAGTTTTCATCTCTGGTTTGTTCATAATTTAACAACATGCCACATTCACATTTGACCTGGAATGACTTGAGGTGAATGTGGATATTTAGTGTTGACATGCGTCACTTTGGTCTTCAGGGGATCAAACCTGTGACCTTTTTGATAAAGGAGCAGCTCGTAGTCGACAACTTCACCAATTAAAGTTGATTCCTTTTTAATGTCAGTAACAGAATAAGGAAAAAAAACAACAAAACAGGGCCAAAATGGAAATGATACGAACACGCCTTCAACTCGAGAAGTAGTGATTTATTCTCTGGTGAAAATTCAATTTCAAAGCGGCTGTATTTTTGTTGGGTTATTGACTATTTCTGTAGCGCCACCAGCAGGCTGACATGTCGGTGTGAGTAAAATGATTTTGCAGAGTTTCCAGACTGTGATCACACTTAAAAACTGGCTCGGCTAACAAAATCCCTCCCGTTCCCATCCGCTTCAGCTGCACTGTGTTTCTGCGCTGATAGCAACCATGAGCATGCTAACCCAATAAACCAAGGTGGAGTTTATGAAAAGGATTGCTCTGGTTTGTGTTTTTAATGTGGCTATATGCACTTACCTCCAGGCGACTAATTTCTGTCTTTACTTTCAGTCAAATTAAAAAACAAACTTTTAAATTGATTCATGAAAAAAAAAATATATATTTTTTTTGCAATTCTAACTGGAAACTTTTGAGCTTTTGATCAACTCCCTAATGGGTTGCAAAGTCGGCAGCAACCCTTTGAATTACTTTAAAAAGAGCTGCAGATATTAGCATTTAGCTGGAAAGCGGCGCAGCCTGTCAGCAGCTCGCCGGGCTGCAGGGCTCTTAGCGTGTTTTCATGGTTTTGCTGACATAAACAGGACTGAAATGGGTGACTAGTTTTGTACATGAGGGTCGGGGGAGGGAGGGGGGGTGTTTTAATGTTATGCTGACTTGGACCCGATGTGTTTTGTAACGTGAACCCTGTTATTGACTGTTAATGCACAGAGTCGCTCCCCAAAGGGGGAAAAACAAAAACGAATGTATTGAATAAAAAATGGCTCGTGTTGGACAGGACTATTAGAGTTTATGCAGTGTTCAGCAGGCCTTTGAAAACCATGTAATGAAACCACCGACATGGCACTAAATAAAGCAGGTAATGGTATGTGCAACAATAATCACATTCCCGGCTGCAGGGGAGGTCCATCCTCGGGTGTAGACTCGCATGTTTCTGTCAGTTGCTTTTGTGTAAAAAAGAAACCGCGGGAGTCGAGGTGTGATTTTTCAGGGTCTTTCAACGGGCCAACGATCGCTTTACTTTCCCTCCGATTGCTTTGCTTTCTTCTCGCCGTCCTCCGCGGAGAGACGTGCACAGAAACAGCCCACACAGTGTGCCGTCTTCAAAAGGCAAGAGAAAGGCCCGCTCTGTGCATCGTTTCGAAACCGAGACAGTCGAAAGCTTTTCCGCAATTTTTGAAACGACCCCCATCTTAAGTGATTTCTGGCTGACGGGGAGCTGGCGGCTCTTTGAGGGAGCCCAGATGGGACGAGGAAAGTTGCGGCAGTGAAGCGCAACACATGATTTCCCCTCAGATTCGTCGTTGCTTTTGTTTTCCGGGGCGCGGCGGGACGGACGGTTCGGGCGGTCTCGGAGCTCATGTCTCGCGGACTCCTTGCTTCACGCCGCCGCTCCATCTTCGTGACGCCTGCATTATGGGTAAATGCAAAAGGCTTCACTGTGATTGGTTCCCGAGCGGGAGGGGGGGGATATAAACATATTTTCATGCAGAGCGACGTAAATTTTTTTTTTTTTAAAGATGAAGAAAACCTGCCACGCACGGACATATCACAGCTTCTCACTTTCTGTCGCTGCAAAGAAACGCTCGCTTGTATTATTATTATTATTATTATTGTAAAAGAAAACCAAAAATGACAGATGTTGTTAAAAAGATAGATTTTAGCATTTATCTGATTGGACCATTTCACCAGCAGAAAGTAGTTCAGTTTAAATGGTTGCTGTTTAGTTTTTAAAAGGTTTTTGTTGCTTTAATTTAAATATTTACTGCTTCTACTGTTATATTCAAATGTATGAAGATTTTTGCATATTCTCTTTGTTGCGCTTTAGTTAGAGAAAATGTACGCGAGTTATGTTTAATATCATTCATTTCTTGCCTTAATGAGTTTGTTGTTTAGCTCCTAGATGAGTTTTGAAAAGGTTTCGTAATGACCTTCAAGCAGCAGCAGCTCCCTGCAGGGTTGGACGATGACAACACAAAACCAAAAGGAAGCTGCTTTTAAAGAATCACATTTCATCACGAAATCTTCCCTTCTCATCTTTAAATTGTTGATTTAAGTTTAGATTAAGTTAAGCTGAGCTCCTCTAACCGTGTTGTGACTCCGGCTTCGTACCAAATGCACAAACATGAGAATCAAAATGTTGAACTTTTCCTTTAAGGGTCTAAATATTTTGTAGCTAAGGTTAAATGCAGAGGATAACGTAGACTTTTTTTAATTATCTTAATCATTTAGTCTATGACATAAAAAAAAATGGTCAATTTTTCATAGCGAAAGATGGCTTCACATGCAAAATACTCAAAGAAAGAGCAAAGAAAAAGCATCAAATCCTCTCGTTCGAGGGTCTGGAGTCAAAGAATATTTAATATCGAGTCACTATTTTTGGTTTAAAAATGATTAGAATCGTTTGTCTGTCGATCGTTTGGGTTCGTGTGCCGTATACGGCACCGTGCAAACATTTTAGGCTCTAAAAGAAAAAGACGAAAGGGTCAAACATTTGTTTAGTGCTGCCTAAAAAGTGGGATGTCAACGTACCGTTGTGTGTCTGAATTTATAACCAAACCTTTTCCCTTCATGTCTGTATATATCGTGCGTGCATAGAAACCCCTCGACAACGTCGGAGCAGTTTGTTTCAATGTCAGTGTGTGTGTGGCGGCGGCGGCTTGAGTTGCCTCTAAAAGATGTGGGAGGTTAAGAGCATCCATCCTGCCTCCTTTAACTGTTTGGAGTGAATCTGTCAAGCTGTCAAGTCGGTTTTTCCTGGAGAACGACGGAGCGCGTGTCACGCGGTTCAAGTGTTTTTGAAATGCTCATCATCCACCGGAGTCTCGGGGATGACTAAGTGGTATCAGAACAGCAGATTACTTTGAGGAGAGTTTCCTCGAGTGCTCCCGACTCCTTTCACAGAGAAATGATCAAAACCAGAGCGCTGCGGGTAGAAACACAGTCAGAGATGATTACAGCGGTAAATT
Organism: Brachyistius frenatus; assembly: GCF_029030835.1. Classification (NCBI taxonomy): domain Eukaryota; kingdom Metazoa; phylum Chordata; class Actinopteri; family Embiotocidae; genus Brachyistius; species Brachyistius frenatus. The sequence goes on along the minus strand of NW_027210664.1, from coordinate 1,432,256 downwards.
GGAGAATAGCCTGAAGAATTGATGTTTTTCCTCATTTAATCACTATTATTTCTGAAGCCAAGAAGTTGATGAACATTTTTAGTATTATAAATATTGAGTCAAACGTAAGATGAGGTACCTTTTGAGTGAGAATGAATTATCGGTTCTAAATACGACATCGGCCTCGACACCAAAAGACAGAGAAAAACGTTAGCAATTAGCTTGTTAGCAGCTATTTGTAAAAAAAAAATAAAAAAACCGAGAGCTGAATCTTTCTGTGTTTAAATGGAGTTTCACATCCACGACATCGTAACTCAAAATGTGTCCTGAGTTCCCGAGTTATGACGCGTTTACTGAGTTCCATCTGAACCAAGCGTGTCAATCAAACCCGATTTTTGGAGGCCGTATATTCATGAATGACGGGATTATTTTCAGATGGACCGCCAGAAAACTAATAAAAATTACACCATAATGACTCGTGGAAATTTTTTTTAATTTTTTTTTATTGACCTTCATAAGAGAAGTTGAGAGGGGGAGTCTGGATGTAGCCAGACACTTGGACTATTCCACCCCTCTCAGAGTGGTACATCCCAAAGTAGTTTGATGTTAGGTTGCCTTTCTTGAGCAATTCTTATTTTGTTGTATTATTTTATATATATATATATATATATATATATATATATATGTTGCTGCTGTATTTTCTGTTTCCCTGAAATAGTGCAGGCGCCTGGTGTTCTGCCTGCTGAGATGAATAACGGATCTCTTTCTTCTCGCCTGGCCTCATTGTGTCTCACGCTATCGGTCGTTTGCATTTTACTCTTCTTACGTCATGCTATAATACACAAATCAGCAGTAAAGCTCCCATAACTGTAACCTCTGTAAGTATTTGTGATCGAACCAGTCGCTTTTTTCCTTTCAGTGTCTCCGTATAGAAACCTGCACATCGTCAGGTCGTCTCTGAGACAAACACTCGGCCGGCGTCCTGACGTCTCCGTCTGGTCTCCGCGGCTCCTGAAGGACATGATGGATGCTTCTTTGAAGGATCCCTTCTGTCATCCAGACGCCTCAATTAGGGCTCCGGCTACGGCTGGCCACTCCGGACTGAGAGGTAGGAGGGCGGCATCAGTCACTCAGCGGACCACGCCGACTTCTGGCAGTTCGGTCCAATCGGTCAGCTGACACAGCAACAACAACAACAACAACAACAAAAAAGCAGCTCGGTAGATGCTGCAGTTCAGACAGTGGGATATTTCCCTGCATGGTTTGAGATCTGATAACTGAAAATAAATGTGTTACACCTGCTGCGAAACACAGGCGGGGTCATTTTTCAGCGGCAGTCCTGTGTGGCTCAGTGGGGGGTGGAGGGTGGGGGATGGGGGGGGGGGGTCCCGCTCTCAGGTATGTGCTCAATGAAGCAATAACAGTCAAGGTCACGCTGTGCGGCGGTTATTGGCAGCAGCAGCGAGCTGCAGCTGGAGGAAATGTAGATCAACCAGCAGCTGCAGCGAAACGTGACCTTGACCGCGTCGTTGCTTTTACACAACGCCGAGTGTGTTTACGCAGCTCGAAAGCGAAGCCCGATTAGCTGCTCTTTTAACGCTGAGGAGTCGTTCTCTTGTTGTCCACGACGCCGACCGGTGGCAGTTTATTCTCCCGAAGTTATTTACCTTCACCAGAATGAATTTGACTTCCTGCCGTTCCCGCTTTCTCCTTTGTTTCATCATGTCTCGAGCTGCGTTCGAACGTGAGAGCACGACAGCGGACGGACAAAAGTATGTGGACACCTTCGGAGGGCCGATCAGAAAGTGGAAGTCGCGTTCCCACAGTTCAGGCGGTTCACGGCGAATGTTTTCCCCTCTGATGCCTCAGAAGGTTCCCGGTGGAACTCAGTGCTGACAGTCTGACTCTGGGGGACGAATTCACGGTGACACAAAGAAAACCCACCTGGTGTCTCCTGGCCTGGCGTGCCGTCTTGGACGGCGAAGCTCCGCCCCCTTCTTGAAACGTGAATATCGCTCAGAAACAAGCTCGCCCGGCTCGTCGCTTTATCGCCGGAGACTTTCTGAAGCTTTTCAAGGTTTGTTGACCGTTTCCAGAGTTTGACCCCAAAATCTGATGTTTCAGGTCTGTGGTGAAATCAAATGTTCTTTCCTAAAAGTCTGCCTCACAAATGTAAAACAAACCGGCGTACGTAAATAAACTATCCTGAGATATTTTTCTTCCAGCAAATCTGCATTTTATTTAAATCTTTGTTTCTGTAGCTGGAACGTAGTCAAAGCAATTTCTCTGTACTTACAGTTTTTAATAAAAAAATTTTAAAGTTTTGTTTATTTATTTTGTCATATTTCCAGTTTCTCAGTCTAAATCTGCTTTGAGTGACCAACATAACAAATTGCCGCCGAGTTTTCCAGCTGCGACATCAAACAGAAGGACACTTCAGACTGACGGCTCTGATTGGCTCATTTTCATCACTTCCAAGTACTTCAAGTTGTGCTTCGACAACAACGAGAAAACCTTTATTGGATGTGTTTTTTTTTTCCTGCACCTTTAGCATCTGATGCCTTTTCTCTCTGGATGAGGTCGCCACCTTCACAGTTTGAAATCAGAAGGATTATGAAGTAACCAAAAGCCTCGTTTCAGATGATTATGATTTCCACAGCAAGTGTTTACCGAGAAGGTCGGCTCGATGCTCGGCTGCTCGTGTAAATGTCAAAGGGTTCTTGGGTTGTTGTTTCGTTTTCTCCTCACGATGATCCACATCGTCGTGCCTTTCTCAGCTCGAACCAGGAGCTCCTCTCAGACGCCGCAGAGAGCGTCAGAATAACAGAAATCACCGTCTCTGCAGCACAAACCGTGGAGCGGCTCGGCCTCGCCGGATATTGAGTCGGCGTGCTGTGGAGAGGAATACGGCGTGAGGGTCTCCGGGGCGTCGTGTCCGGTAACGGCCGAGCCCGAAGGGGAAGCCGAAGCTGCAAAGTTCAGCGCGTCCCATTTGTTCGCTGCGAGGAGAAACAGGTCCATCACGCTCGGCCGAGGCGTTTAATGGAGCGGCACCACGTTGATGGTCAGAGTGCAACAGACTATTGCCGGCATTTCTAAGACTTAAAAAACATGAATATGCAAATGTATGCAGGGCATGATTACATCACCTGCTGGGTTTGGTCTATGTGATTTGTTTCAGCCTGGTATATTTGACTGTTTATTTTAGTTTGATATTATTCTATTTTTATTTGTATATAATGTGCATTTTAAAATTTTTTATGTTTAATATTTTTTACTGCCACTGTCATTTTTATTGCTTTACCCTGTACCTGTATATGCTGCTGGAGACACATTAGAGAAGATATAAACAGGATGATCAGACCATTTGGAAAGATAAAAGGTCGTGAACACACAAACATCACCTGAAATACAACTAACAAAAACAGAACTTATCCTAGATTGGTTAACTTATTTAAGTATTATCTAAATCAAAATCTACCAAAAACATTGTGAAGAAACAAGCTAAATATGTAAACTAAGAAGTACAATCCCCCCGTGACACGGCAGGCATTTGGTAGAGTCAGATCAGCCACTTCCTGTATTTAACAGCTCCACTTCCTGGAGGACTTTTTTTTAAAAAAAAATTTTTTTTAACTCAGGCCTTGTAAGATGTCCTTCAGCAGCAGGAACTCAAAAGATAAAAATGAAAACTTAAGAAAATCTAACCAGAGATAAACATGTTGACGATAGAAAGTGAATATGCCGTCAAAAGTGATAAATAAATGTAAGTACGACAACTGAAATAAACCCACATTCATTTGAATCTTGTGAGCAGGAAAACCTAAACTTGACTCTGACAAATGAACTACAAATAATACAAAAAGGAAAACTAAGGTGTGAGTTTCAGATGGTTACCAACTTTTAAATTCAAGTTTCATGCAAATGAGGTTGGTAGTTTTTCTGTAATCTGGCCAACGACCAAACAACCAAACCTCCCCGCAAAGAAAAAAACAGATCAGCTGCAGGGAGATTTTCACTGCAGGATGTCGACTTTTACTTTGAAACATTGAGTAATTTTTGTTCCCCCTGCAGCAGTTTTATATCGGAGATGGATGTCTGAAAGTAGTTTTCATCCCCATTCAAAAAACATAAAGAGCTCTCTTTGATGCTTCCTGTGTTACTTCAACATGAAAGGAAAGTTCTCAGCGATGGGAGGAGAAAAAAAAAGAAAAAAGAGTGCCTTCAAAAGTGTAGCAATCTTTCATTTATTGTTCAAATGTGAGGAAAAACTTTATCTTCCTGAAAAAACAAGTTTCCAGCAGAAGATGCACCTTCATTAAATATCATTTGAGACAGAAGAGTAGCTGACAGCTCTCAACAAAAACGCTCCACGTTCAGAGAACACGGAGAGTTTGTTCCGTTGTCACGGTTAATTGTGCGTATTTCCATTTTTCTGAGCACTTTAAGGGACTTCTCAAACATGTCAAATTGAAAGTTTCTCCTTGCCCTCGGAGGACCGGGAAGAAAGTTTCTGTCATTTGTACAAAGTCGCTGTTAATTGTGTAACAATGAGGTCCAACAAATGTGTTTTTTTTTTCCCTCTAGCGGTGTTTCGCAGGCGACCTTTCAAAGCAGAAGTATCCAGGCAAGATGTTTGTGAAACCTCAACTGTGACGATCGCAAACCCGACGTCAGACTCGGTATGAGCTTCTCGTGTTTCAGTTCTTGTAGACTCGTCGTTTAGCGAGCAAAAATAACAATAATCGAAGCTGCAAAATTACTTGTAAACATTTAAAAACGTCGTTTTCCAAGTAGTTTAAAAATCCTGCATCGTTACAATCCTGCGGTCTGCTTTAATGCCTTCGTTGCTGTATTTCCTGCCTCTCTACTGCCACCTGCAGACCAGTGAGAATGTGATTTTATGCTGTAATACTTTCAGCAGAGCTTCTGTTGATTACATTTTTTTTTTGCGTTAAAATGGCAGGAATTTTTGAAGAATTGTGGAGATAGTTAATTATTGTGATTATTACGTTTTATTTTTTTCCCCTCATAGCGAGCGGAACTAGCACGTAAGTCAAAATCATGAAACGCTACCTCATGAATATGACCTACGAAGTCATATTTTATGGGGAAGGAGATGATGATGAAATGGGTTTCCACACACTGAAACCAAACAGGACGTCGATCTCATGCAGCAGCTTGATACTGCGGTGATGATGATACCCGCTTCCAGACATGAAGTGAATACCCAGCGGTGAGTAAATGATCTGCTCCCGGATGAGGAGGTGTGTTGAGCTGCTGGAAAAGGTGTTCGTCGGCCCGTCGCTGCTGCAGGATTAATCACGCACATCGTTAACCGTCACAATATTTACTTGTTGGACACATCAGCTCCGACCTCGCACGCCGTGAACAGCCGAGCAGGGAGTTGTTTTTCTGGGTTGAGTTCTTGGCAGTGTACCCCCCCCGCCCTCTCCCCCTAACTCCCCACAGAGGTAATCAGCACGGCGTTTGGGGGCTTTTTTTTTTTTCCAGGCCAAACCTCTGCAGAGGCCTGTGCACAGGGCGTTTTACCCAAACACAAACAGCAGGAGGGAGGGGGAGGGATGGGGGGGGGGGTGCCAATGACGACCAAAACTCAGGAAGAGGGAGATTGTAAACATGTGTAGGACGGGGAGCGGGAGGGCGGGGGCGGCCCTCGGAGAGCTCGGAGGAGGACGACGTGTTCCTCTGCAGGCCTAATTGCCAGAAACACGCACCAGATGTGGCTATCAGGCAAAAAAAAAGAAAAGCAAAAAGGATTACAGGAAAGGAAGGTTAACAAACAATAACACGCTGGATGGAGGAATGAGCTAATCCTGGTTATGTAACCACAGAGAAGAAACACACACACACACACACACACACACACACACACACACACACACACACACACACACACACACACACACACACACACACACACACACACACACACACACACACACACACACACACACACACGTATACCTGCAGCTGCTTCCTCCACCGTCTCCTCTGCAGGTTTAAGAGCTGATGACACGGCGACACCAGAGAAACACAAACTTGCTGCTTTCTGCATCTTCACTCTTTATGTAAATAAAGATGGAGATATAAAAAAAAAAAATGTGAGGGTGGATTTCTGAAACAGAGTTTGTGATGTGTTTTGTGTCTCTTTGCTGTTGTTGTCTTTCTGTTCGCGTTGGTTTTGAGTCTCTGTTTCTTTTGTGGGTTTGTTTTTCTTTCATTTTTTAGGTCAGTTTAAGTCAACATGTGGTTGAGGTTGTTTTGTCACGTCGCTCTGTGCGTGCTGGTATTCTTCGTTGTGACCGTGGACACGTCTCGTTTCCTGATCCGTGAGTTGTGTGTGCCATTTTTTCTATAGACGCTATTTTGTGCCTCGTTGCAGAAATCCTGTTTCTATTTTTGTTCATTTAGCATTTTGTTGTTGTTGGTGTCCTTCTCTTTCAGATCGTTTTAACTCTTTGCATACATCAGGATTCCTCTCATGTTGCATCTCTTTGTCACTATTTTACGTATCTTTGTAGTTGTTTGACTCATTTTGCAACTGGTTTCCATCTTTTTATTTTTTTTATTTTGCATCTCTTTATAGTTGTTTCGCATCATTTTGTTGACATTTTTAATCCTTCTGAAGACATTTTGCAGCTCTTCAGTCACTTTGAGTGACTTTGTAGTCATTTCGTGGTCATTTCGTGTCTGTTTGTTGTCATTTTGAGTGTCCTTGTAGTTGTTCTGAATCATTTTGAGACTGTTTTGCCTCTTTTAATAGTCACACGATTGACTTTTCTGTAACTGTAGACCACAGCTGAGCCTGTGCCTGGTAGGTGTGTTCACTAATCCTTCTGCAGATACATCTGCGGTTGTAAATGCAGGTGGATCCCAACGGAACAAGGATTCCCTACCATGCGTCAGTGTTTTGACCACAACAGGGACAATCAGCCTGTTCAGATATTAAAATACAACCTGAAATGTAACAATGGACTTATCTTTATATCTTACGTACATTACCACCAGCTATAAGGGTGTTTTTTTTGGTCCCATAATTCAATATCCAGATCCCCAAAATGACATATGGCGGTTGCTGTAAAGATAAGCTGAACCAAGCCTGTCTTTACAAAACTGCCATTCAGACTTGCAAATCAGCCCGCGAGCTCCACAGCCGGAGACACGCAGCCCTCATCCTGTCCGACAGCATAATGTCCTCTTTCAGCTGAGCTGTCTTTGTACGCCTCCTGTGATAAGCCGCGCTACATTTTCACTAAAGACGATGAAACTGAAGCGCAGATGGCACGAAAGCGTCGACCATGTGGTCCGCGAAGAGAACAGAACAGAGAAACTTCTACTGTACGCGGCGGTCCCATCCTGAAGGAGCCCCCGCTGGGCCCGACAATCGTCTGCAGCAACACACTCGCTTCTTCACAACCTAATTAAATCTGTGATACTCGAAAACCCCCGAAACATTTATCTCACAGATGCTTCTCTCAGCTGATGGTCTGATGCGAAGCTTAAAAGTGAAAGGTAACCTCGCTAAATTTAATGCTTCTCCCATAAAATTATCTTATCCCTTTAACTGTGATGAATAAACCTCAAGAGCGAGGAAAAAAAAACTTGATCCCCTGCCTGCTTTTCGGGGCCTGTTAACACAAGATATGGAGTTCTTTTTTTCTCTCACTTTCCCGAGGCGGTGCCGAGATAATCCCTCATGGATAGGAAATATCTGACCCAGCCGCTGATTTCTGGAGACCCTGCTGCGCCTCTATCATGGATTAGTCGAGCTGAATTGGAATCAGAGGCTGGGAGGAGATGGAGCCGATGGCCAACCAGGTGTGAAAGTGCACACATTTGCTGTCATGGTTTGGTTCATCTCAAAAAATGCATGAAATTTCCTCCCCGGAGACGGTCTCGTAACGAGGTCATTAGACCTCTGGACGCAGCGGGAGGCTGTGCAGAAATTTTAAAAAAAACCCGCCTCTGCAGTTTTGGTGGGCTGTTTCTGCACACACACACACACACACACACACACACACACACACACACACACACACACACACACTGACTGCATAATATATTCATCCATCTCCACTTACTATTAGAATTGAGGGTCAACTCTGAAATAAGACGCGGTCGGCCTCAAAAATTCAATTTCTGCTTCATTTTCAGAGATGCTAATACGGCCGTCGATATATTCGGAGGACGCTTTCGTTTTTTTCTTTTTTCACGCCTCACACACGTGGCAGCGCGCCGACAACGCAAAGCACCGCCGACTCTCCCAGATAGCGACCGACTTGCACCGCGCGCGCTGCCAACTAAATTAGTGAGACATCATTGATCACCCGCAGCCTGAGGAAGACGAGAGAATTAATTAGACGGAGATCAGACGATGAAAGGAAGGAAGGGGGGTGAGGGGTGGGGGGTGAGAGAGGAGACGACGAGAAGGGTGAGAGAGAGCGGCGAGACAAAGTGAGTGAAAAAATAGTGTCTGCAGAGACGCAGCCGGCCGCCGACAGACAAACTGGGTGGATTTACAGCTTTACGCCCACAGTCAGACTCCTCGTGGTGCGACTCCTGTTCTTGTCCGTCAAGCTGAGCCGCCCCCTCCCTCCCCCCTCCCTCCCCCCTCCCTCCCCCCAACAAGGTTGGAGACCACTGATTTTAATATTTACCCACATATGCAGGTAACACCCTGTTTTTTTTCCAGTAATTTAAATCCATTCATGAATCTCTTCTGCCCTCCTCTTCTTCTGCATTTCACCAGCTCAGTGTGATATTTGTCCAAAAATGTTTTCTGCCAGTCTGATAGACGCCAACACGGAGGCCTATTTGGAAACCAATACTTTGATGGTTTTACACGGCATATGCTCACACGTACTCCAAAAAGAAATCACACCCGATTAAAACTTATACCTAGCTGAAAATTTGGAGACACCTACTCATTTATTTAATTATTATTATTATTATTATTTTTTTTATTTTTTTTTACCATTTTTTACAGTGTAGAAGACAAAATATGTGTAGATAGAGAGAGGGAATAGTCGCCTGGAATAGTTTCCAGTTAACAGCTGAAACAGGTCAAAAGTTACCTCGTGAAATTTCTTAATGAGACCATCAGTCGTGTTGGTGTACAAACTAACAGTCCTGTTTATCTACTGTAGAAATCCATATTACAGCAGGAGACATTCAATTAAAGAGAAAAACAACAGTCCATCGTCACTTTAAGACACGAAGATCAGTCAGTCGTTAAAACTGTGATGAAATTGTTTAATGAGGAAGAAAGGAAGACCGACAGCTCGTCGGAGAAATCAACAGTGAACAGCAGCTCAGATTAGAAACCACATCGATGCTTCCTTAAGAGTTCACGCAGCATCTCCACATCAGCTGCTGTGTGAATCGGGCACTTCATGCTGGAACAGCTGCAGAAGAAGCCACGAGCGACGGGAGGCCGAGAAGAAGCAGCGACCTGCCGGGAACCGAGAAAACGCATCGGACCAGAGGAAACGTGGACTTTAATCTGACGAATCCAGCTGTGGTGTGTTTGGTTCCAGCTGCCGTTTCCCACCGCGAAACAACAACTAAACCAGCAGGGCGACGTCTACATCCTGCAGAGACAGAACCATCCGACCCGCTCTGAGCTCGGCGGGACCGTCGTCGTGTTTTTTGTTCCAGCAGGACGATGATCCGGACTCTGTGAGCCGCGTCACGTGACCTGATCTCCACCGTCGCCGAGCCGAACCCAGCTCAGACCATTCGGGACGAGTTGGACTGAAATAACATCAGCCCTTCAGGGGAGCGGGAACTCCTTCGAGACCGTCGGCGAGTTTCGCAAATGTGTCATCGGAGCAAAAATGAGGCGACTTTAAAGAATCTCACACCTCAAAAAAAAAAAAAAAAAAAAGATTCAGCTTTGTTTACATTTTTTTGCTAACTAACTAAATCCAAATGTTATTTCTCCGTTTTTTTTTTTTTTTTTTTTATAGATTCAACCAAGTTTCAAAACATCAAACAAACACCACAGACACGCTGATTGATAATGCATGAGATATCTTTTATTCATCTTTTATTTTAATGTGGAAGAAGCTACATATTCCAGCTTTAAAGAGATTCAGTACTAATTTGCACCTCAGTAGATTTGCCGAGGTGTTTTTTTGATCTGACCTCTACTGCAACATATTCCCTGAATTCATCTCAGCTTGGCTTCAAAAACAAAGATGCTGCAGGCCACATCTCCTGATTTAAACTACATCAGAGGGCATACTGTATCTATCAGGACACAATTAAAGGGATGATTTTTAAAATGCTCAAGAATAATCAAACAAGGACCGGTGTTTTTTATCTGCGATTCCCTGTAATCAAAGAAATTCAGGGGCATCCAATTAATACCCGTTCCTCCACTTCCAACTCAAGTAAGTCAAGTTTTATCTACACAGAGTGGTTTACTGAAGGGAGGAAAATAAAATAAAGAGAAGACGGACAGGAAAACGGAAGAAAATACCGTGATAAGATCATTAAAAAGACAAAGAAAACAAGTTAATGCGAGAACAACTTGTAATTACCATGAATGGATGATGGATGGATGATGGATGATGGATGATGGATGGATGGACGGATGGACGGATGGATGATAGATGGATGGATGTATGATGGATGGATGGATGGATGGATGGATGGATGAATGATGGATGGATGTATGATGGATGGATGATGGATGGATGGATGGATGATGGATGATGGATGATGGATGGATGGATGATGGATGGATGGATGGATGGATGGATGGATGGATGGATGATGGATGATGATTGATGGATGGATGGATGATGATTGATGGATGGATGGATGGATGATGATTGATGGATGGATGATGGATGATGATTGATGGATGATGGATGATGATTGATGGATGATGGATGATGATTGATGGATGATGGATGATGATTGATGGATGATGGATGATGATTGATGGATGATGGATGATGATGGATGTGAGGTCCCGGTGTTGTTGACCTTTCGACCTTTTAACACCAGAATCTTCACCAGTTTGAGTCCAAGTCCGTGTTTGGACTAAAATGTGCTCAAAGTCAGTCGGATCCTTCCTCCCGGGGGAACAAAGGAAACTTCACGGTCGTCCATCCAATAATTGATGAGATAGCCGCACCTTATAAACACGTCATCATCATTCACAGAAGCCGCCCGTCTCGCCGTGCGTTCACCTCTCGGCGAGTTAACCTCGGCAGCTGAAGTTTAATCCGATTGTTGTTTGAGAGGAGCGAGGAGCAGCCGCCTCTGTAACGTGATTACTGTCATTCACAAACATCCGTCTTGGAGCAGAGACTCCAGGAAAAGCAGGTCAGTCGGGGCCTCTATTTTATTTTTAATTTTTTTTTTTTACCTGAGATAAACTCGATCTCACGTCAGAGTGTATCCAATTATATATCCTCAGCCGAGGCTCATTCAGAACGAGGTCACCTTAACTCCTATCTCGTCCTCATTGAGCGGAGATTGAAAGGAGGGGATTTGATTGGATGATAGCAGTCGAGGCAGGAGGTGGTGGAGGTAGTGGGGAGGGGGGGAGGGGAGGGAATATCAGCGAAATTTTCATCAGCATCCCTGTCTATCTGTTTTGGAAAGAAATACTCGGGCGGAGGGGAGGTGGGGGTTGGGGTGGGGTGGGGTGGGGGGGGGGAATGCCAGCTGGAGTGTGAAGCAAAAAGGCGGCCGGTCAGGTGGTCAGCTGAGTCAGCAGATGTCTTATCACTAGTTTTCTGTACCGCTGTGTGTGTGTGTGTGTGTCTGTGTGTGTGTGTGTGTGTGTCTGTGTGTGTGTGTGTGTGTGTCTGTGCGTTTGTGTGTTTGTGTGTGTGTGTGTGTGTGTATATGTGTGAGTGAGTGAGTGTGTCTGTGTGTGTGTGTGTGTATGTGTGTCTGTGCGTTTGTGTGTTTGTGTGTGTGTGTGTATGTGTGTATGTGCGTTTGTGTGTGTGTGTGTATGTGTGTATGTGTTTGTGTGTGTGTGAGACTGTGTGTGTGTGTGTATGTGTGTGTGTGTGTGTGTGTGTGTGTGTGTGTGTGTGTGTATAAATGCAAAAAAAAAGAAGAAAAGTAAAACCGTGCACATAAAGTTTTCCAGGTGGATTCATGTATCCACTCGTACCGGATTAAATAAACAAATTGACGACCTGGCGATAAAACTGCGTAACACCTGACCCGGTGTGTTGACGGGTGTTTTAATGCGACGCTGCAGCAGGTTCTCAAAGAGTCGATGATTTAGTAAGACGCTCTTTTATCCACTTTATCCTCCTGTGATCTTCGGCTGAAGGTGATCGAAGATGTGGAAAGTTGGAGGGCAGAAACTACCTGCAGCGATGGAAATATTCTGCTTATAAGTTTTGATAACATAGGAAAGGTTAAAGGTCATTTCTGGCTTTTTAAACTCGTACAGGCAGCATGAAGGGTTTCGTAAAACATTGATGCTGCAAAAATGAGTTCAGGAAACGTTTTATTCACGAGCAATAAAATGTTAATAAAACTGCTGCTTTGAGCTGAAATTACAAAAAAAAAAAAAGCACTTAAACTAACCTTCAACTGCCAAACACACACACACACACACACACACACACACACACACACACACACACACACACACACACACACACACACACACACACACACTCACACACACACTCACACACACACACACACACACACACACACACACACACACACACACACACACACACTCACTCACTCACTCACACACACACACACACACACACACACACACACACACACACACACACACACACACACACACACACACACACACACACACACACACACACACACACACACACACACACACACACACACACACACACACACACACACACACACACACAGACACGGCGGGCCGCAGCTGAGATCATAAAACAAAGAGGACCAGTGATTCACACAAGGTCAGCCTCTTGTCCCCCCCCCCCCCCCTCCCTCCCCTCCCCTCCTCCCCCCATCCCTCCCCCCCGTCCCCCCCTCCCTCCCCCCCACCTTCCTGCTGACTGTAAATCACATCACGTCAGGCAAAATGCTTAAAATGTAAATGTCCTCATCACGGTGGCTGAGGGTGGTGATTGGTCCACCGGGTCCTATCGGTCCGCCGGGTCCCATCGGCCCGCTGTGGTGGAGTCGGCGGGGAGCAGATTGGCCACGGAGCGCTTCCCTCCGACGAGCCGCCCGGGGAGGTTCACTGATTCCACTTAATTTAACGGATGAGCTTCATTTCAGTCTGCTGGATTTGTGGATGCTTCCTTTGTTTTTTTTTCTTTGTCTGCAGCTCTTCATAATCTCTACACGACGCCGACGCATGTTTTCAACATTTGACATCGGGGGTCGTAGAAAGGGTTTCAGAAACCCCCCGAGTCCTGACTCAAAAGACGACCACACCGATTTAGCTTTTTGCACAAATCGATTACGATCAAATCGGAATGGAAACATTTCATTGAGGCAGAGATATGCTGTCTGCCCCGGTGCAGCCTCGCTTCATCCTTGTCAAAAACAATGCAAATCAACCTCCAACAGTTCAGTTATGCTAATAGCAGCTAATGCGGCCTCCAGCTGCTCGGCGTGCCCGGACATTTCAAGCTTGTAGACTTCAAACCCAGCGAAGTGGTACACGCTAAATGGAGCGCTGCAGCTACAGCGTCGTGTAAAACAACCCGGCGGATGGATGAGCCGGATGATTCGATCTGACGCCGTGTGCGGAGATCTGGCTAAAATCACGTTTGTTGGAAAAAAGCTGCAGGAAGTTTGCAACGTCAATATTCGAGCTGGAATTATCCTCCGGGAAAAAAATGGACTCTCCAGAGAATTTCTTTCAAGCCAACGCGATCTCAGTTGCTAAATTCGGATTCTCTAATAATTGTCCCGGTGGTTATTTTTTGGAAATGTTTGCTCCAGACACACACCGTCTACAGAGATTTAATCCTGGAGGAGATTCATTTGCAAAAACACCAAAACATGCGTCTTATTTTTCCATTTAAAAAAAATATGTTTAGTCCAATAAGAGCCTTAAAAACAAACAAAACAATCATATTATCCAATATTGTCATCAGGGTGTTTGAAATGGTAAAAAGTATTTCACCTTAACGCGAGATTAAAAACAAAATGTTCACATAGATTGGGAATCATTTCTTGGCAACAGCAGCCGTGATCACCGGAGGAAAAAGGTCGGCACCACTCCTTTCATGTGGAACCAGCTCGCCTGCCACTTTGAACGGCTCGACCCGCTAAATAAAAGAGAGTTTTGTTTCCAGACCGAATATGAAGGTTGACGAGGCCCGTCGCACTTCGAAGGACTCAAACCGAACCTTCTCCAGCAGCTCCACCAATCCACCGCAACACGCTCGAGGCAGTCGTGCGTCCGTCCTTTGCCTCGATAAGACGGGAACAGAAGAAGAAGCTCGAACAGACTCCGTCCATTTACTCTGTTTGGAGCCGGTTCTGTTCAGAGTTCCTGATTTTGAAGCTTTAAATCGCAAAAAAAAAAAAAATAAATTTTTTTTTTCACTTTCGCATCTTTAAAGTTTAACGGGCGTCTTGGAGAGGCAGCGTCTGATGTTCGGCTTCAGAGTTGGTCCCTAAGAGGGGAATCGGCGGCTCGCTGCGGCGCCTGAAGCTCAGTTCAGACCGAAGACGAGATGAAATCATCTCTGTGTCTCAGGTTCAGGGAATAAATCGGAGAACGAACTTACAAATTGCTCAACTTTTTCTCTTTTCCGATGCGGTTGTCGTGGGAACGTAATGCATTCCACTCAACACCGGACTTTACATTACGAGAGACACGGCTGTGGGGTTGGGAGATGTGTGTGTGTGTGTGTGTGTGTGTGTGTGTGTGTGTGTGTGTGTGTGTGTGTGTGTGTGTGTGTGTGTGTGTGTGTGTGTGTGTGTGTGTGTGTGTGTGTGTGTGGGGGGAGGGAGGGAGGGAGGGGAAGATAATGTGCGAGACATAAAGCTCAGGAGTGCACGTCGCTTACTTATATTGTATTTTTTTTTTTTTGCGGCTGCGGCCTGTCATTGCACATCACCGAGGCAGCCGAGCTGCAAGCACAATAGGCAATTAGAAGCTCCCATGGAAGCGGAGAAGACACGGCCTGCAGAGGGGGGTGGAGGAGGGGGAGGGGGGGGGGGGCATCCCAGCAGAGGGAGAATCACCTTTATTTACTCATCGGGAAAAAAACCACACGTGGAAGCTTGAGGGGGTTTGTGTTTGTGCCGTCGGTGCTCAGAAACATGATTACACAAGAGTCACACACTCTGCTCTGATAACTCAAATTGTGCAGAAGAAGAAGAAGAAGAAGAAAAATAAGTAACCCTCCCCCTCCCCCCTCCCCGTCTCCCCCCCATTGCTCTCTGTTTCAGCCTGAAGTGGTACCAGGTGTTTGATGCTTTGTGATGTAAAAGTCGACGGCTGAGATGAAAGCCGGCACACAAACTTTCACCGCCGCCGTCCCATTTGGAGTTTTCCGCCGGATGACCTCATTTTCCAGGAACGCCGGAGTGCTTCTGTTTTCTTCTTATCGCACGTTCACACGAGGCAGCGAAAAGACGACGGCCGACCAACGGGGACGCACGCCGACACGGGTGTCGTTGTCGGGTCGCATTTACACCAAAGAGACCAGAACATCCATCCAGAGACCTGAAACCACCATCGTCAACCAGAGGGAGAACAGAGCAGTCCCGCAGCAGATGTTACCGTGATGTTATATTCAACTTTGGGTAAAACGCCGCACTCGGCACTTTTTACCCAGCCGTCCAATCACAGCGAAGGAGGGGCAGGACAAAAAAACGCCAAAGATGTGACCTAACGTTAAATCGTTTTCAGGAGACGCTCCTCCGACCTCACGTCTGGTTCCCTTCAGACGGCCCGGCTCCCCGTCCAACTTCAGTCCTCGAACCAAACGATGGTATTCGCGCGATATCTCGGAGCCTACAGGCTCCGCCCACCTAAAGACCGCCAAGTGGACGCGCAGCTGCCCCCGAGGCGCTGCGCTCGTACAACTGAAGTCCAAAAGGCAAAACACGAAAGCCTTTAAAAACTTTACCAACAATTTTGTTTGAATCTGATCGTTTCAGTCGCTCGGTTAAAAAAACCGAACCTGCTCGGTCACCACGACAACACGGCGGGGTAGAAAAACGGCTCCCCGCGTTGTTATGGACGGAGAGCGTTGAGGACTGAAGGTTGCATCCTGCCTGCCGGTGTGTTTGTTTAGCCTCCGGTGAGGAGAGCGCGTCCTCCGAATGCCAATTAAGCCGGCGATGGTCAGATCATCGTCACGCCGCGCTGATGACTGGCAGGTCTGACACGCCGGCTGAGCCGTGCACGGGGTTCCTGTAATTAATTGCCGGCGGCTCGGCCGCACGTGGGCGGACGCAGAGGATTTCAATGGAGAGCATACTCGGTAATTAATTTTTTTCAGAAACAAAGGGGGAGAAATTGGGGCGGCGTTCGGCTTCGCTGCTTTCTGACAGAAGAAAGTCAATGTTTTTTCTTTTTTTGCTCTGTTTGCTGCAATCGATCTCTGAAGTACAATTTGTCGGGTTTCTACGGAGCAAATTGAATAAGGAACCAAATGTACAGCATTTGTACATTGTACAGCGAGGGTAAGCTAAAACTTAAGCTGCGCTCTCTCCCGTGAGAAGTGCGAGTCTCTTCCACGTGTTTGAACCTCGCGGGGCTGCATCCACATTTAGGCGCCCAAAAGTCAACATTAGCATTTCATAGGCGTATCAATTTTCATGAAGTCAATCTTGTACGAGATTTCCCAAAACTCCCCCGGAGCCCCGAGCACTATCAGGCATTTACGGACTCCAGGGGCGGGTTGCCATTTCGGAGCCTTTATGCATCACAAATTTAAAGTCATTATCCTCCATAATTAAAGTAAATATATCGAAGGCTGCTTACACTGCAGTGACACCATTAGCCAACTCCAGGGGGACGGAGGCTTCCAGCTCAGGTGCTTTCAAGTGCACACTTTCACACACACACACAAATATAAATATAGCATCTCGTTCATTGCCTCCTCGGGGCTCCCTTTAATAATTTAACCCCAAACTGTGAGCCTTCAGTGCACGCTGTACGTGGACGTGGTCTTCTTAAGACATGTAATTGCCACTACTTTTAATCACTCTGGTCTTCACATTTAATTATAGTGTTCAATCTGATGTCTGTGAAATCCTTTTTTCGGAGCAAATTTAGAGCAGAAGGTTGTTATAATATTCCTGTAAATCTCTCAGAGGAACCGAACACTGACTTTATCATTATTTCTGGTATTTTCTTTTCATCTCCTACGAGGGAGTGCAGCGATATTCTTCTCTAGTCTATCAGATGAAATGGCATCCTCTTATTTTACTTGCACAGTGGCTTGTGTTGGGGAAAGACACTTATTGGAGGCGCTCTTGGCCGAACAGACCAGAAACACTTGGACTACAGCCACCTGGGCATTTTAGCAACAAGAAAAAGGTGACTAGAGAGATATTTGAAGACTTGGACCAATCAGAGGTGACCAGAAGGGCTTTTAAGGCCGACCAACGGGGCATTTAGTACTGATCGAAATGAAGGACCGGACCAACCAAGAGGGGTATTTTAGCAACACAAGGGGCAATTAGGGTGCCCGGGCTCTGGGGCTAACCAAAGGAACAACTGGACCACGCAACCGCAGGAGGAAGACGTGACTAGAAGAGCATTTATGCTGACCAAAGGGGTATTCGGGCCCCACAAAATAGAGACATTAAAGGCACTTGGAGCCACGCGAGGGGCATTTAAGCAAGAAATAAGAGTCTAAAGTGGTATTTGGGCTGAAAATAGAGGCATAAGGGCACTTTGAGGAACCAGAAGGGCAATAAATAATAAACTAGAAGGGTATTCAGGCTGATAATATGGACATAAGGGCACTTGGAGCGACCCGGGTGCATTTAAACAAGAAATAAAAGACTTGGACCAATCAGAAGGATGGTATGGCCGGCCAGAGGTGAAACTGGGTCAACCAGTAAGAATTTTGGCAACGAAAAGGGGCATATGGGTCTTATGTAGTGGCCTATTTCAGGCCACACCGGAGCCTCAATATGTCCCGACTCCAGAAATATTTCAGGATATGGCACAGAGGGCAGACTGTGCCCCCTTGCGTGCGCCTCTGTTTCCCACTTTGAAACTGTGAGTGACTACAGAGCCCCGTCAGGATGGACATTTTTTTGCAGTGCAGTCTCAGCCACCGGAGCCACCGGAGCGCAGCGGTGCAGCAGGACTGCCGGCTGCCTGCTCGGGCAGGCAAACACTCTCATCTCCCCTCCACCACCACCACCACCCGGCTCAGCCTGGTTTATTCTCCTACCTGCAGCCTTGTAAATGCATGCATATACAGATGCTTTCTTTCCCTCCTCTTGACGGTGAGAGGGCGTATCCGCTTGCAGAAGGAGGCAGAGCAAAGTAGAGCGCGAGTGGGAGCAGTGGGAGGGCTTGTCGGTGTTTGGGTTTTCTTTTTCCTTTTTTTCTTCCGCTGGATGGAAACATATGAAGAAAAACAGTGAAGAGCCACGCCGCCCACTAAACAAGCCGGAGCGCGCACAAACAATTTTCGCAACCGCCGCCGTTTGCAGCTGCTCGCTGCCCCGTTTAAAGGCGCGGAGGAGCGGCGGAGCGCAGACAGCCGCTGACGGACCGGCCAGACACGGGAACTAACGAAAAGGTGACAGTGTTTCTCCCCTCTTGTCTTAAAATGATGATTTACTGCACGGAGTCTGGTTTGAAGGGCGTTGAGGGAAATAAGTTTATTTCCGACGGGCGGATTGGCTTTGTTTTCTTTGTGGAAGGTGGCAGCAGCATCTCCTGCTCTGCTTTGTGTCTGCACACTTTTGTGTGTGCATTGTGTTCAGTGATTTCCCGCGACACGACGTGCAGGATTGTGACCTTAATGTTGGATTATATTTTTAGCAGTCTGTGCTTTTGACAAACGCTGCTTTTTAAAAATGTGTTTTAAAGAACTTGTTTTTATGCATTTACTTCCTTTTTTTTTGTTTCACCATCTCACCTCCTTTGTGTTGTCGCCGTACCTTCATTAAAACTGCACTATTGTTATTCTCATTACTACACTGCTGGGGTCTGATAGCTTTACCTGACTTCTGCAAATCTCATTAACGTGAATTTGTTGAGGTTTGGTACGACTTTTTGGCCACTTATCAAACATCCTCCTGCAATCTCCTGCAATAAATAAATGTATTATTTTTTTTGTGCGAGTAAAATTGACTTCCAGCCACCTCTGGAGCTGAAGTGCAAGGTGACAATGAAACAGAAGTGGCTCGTGTTCTTTTTAAATGAGTTGGCGTTGATAAGCGCTCCAGCTGTGCCACCAGTGCTCTCTGCCTGATGCAGCACTTGTTGTGCATTTTCAGCAAGAAGACGGGATTTGTATTTAATGCAAACTGTACGCTGTTCACCAGTAATCCAGATTTAAAGTTTACTCTCATTCAGTGGCTGCTGCATTCCTCATTAGGTCCTCCTCTTCTTCTTCCTCGTACCTCGTAATCCCCCCCTGGTTGCCGGACTCCATCCAACATTTAGGATGCGTTCGCTCTCACTTAATTCCCTGCTGGTGTAATTGCCTGCAGGATTAATGGGTTTGTGTCAGTTTGAGTTCCTTGTTTTGCGGGCAGTAAAGCTTCACTGTTTCCTCCTTGTCTGTAAAATCAGCATCGTCATTTCTTTGTGTCTCAAGATGACGGTGAAGGTCTTGATGATTTACTGCACGCTTAACATGTCAGAATCTGTCCCCTGGAGATGAAGACTTTTTTTGGGCGGGTTGTTTGGACAAAGCAAGGAATGTGAGGATTGTGATCTTGGACAGGTGAACCAGCCAGAAGGCCATCGGGGGCAAAATTAAGCTGCTGGTCCCCAATTATCCCCCAGTTTCTCTTACTTTCTTTGCACTGTCTGCAGTCACAGGTTTGCTGCCTGGTAATTTGAAGTAGCATCGGGGTCTCCAGTCACTTGTTGGTTTAGTTTATGCAGGTGCAATGTGTAAATTTGGACGTCCTGTTTTCTCAGCCCCTACATTTGTTTTCAGGCGTTCCCCAGGGCTCGATCCTTGATCTTCCATATTTATATGTTATTTCTCGTGGTTAAATGCCTCTATTTTCATGTTCATGCTGATGATACAATTTCTTATACCAGTGGTCCCTTTTCTCATGCAGTGTTAAAATTGCTTTAGGATACTTCTTCTCAAAATGCAGCCAGGACTAAAGATGTGTGGTTTGGTGGGAAGGACACTGGATCCTTTTCCATCCTGGACTTTACGATGAGTGGAACCTTCCTAGAGGCACTTTATGGTTTATATATCAGCCTAACAAGAAATATGTCAAGATAGCACATTGTCCTAATCTGATCACCATATTGCAGTCAAAGGTTAAAACAAGTCGGTTTGCTGCCAAGAGTGTGATCGTCCATGTGACCCTATTTCCCTTGATTGATGACCTCTTTTGAAGCTTAACATAATTCATCACCGAGTTATTCAATTTGTCTCAAATGCTCAATCAAATGGCCCTCTCTGCAAACTTGACGTAATATTCACTGGTTAATGTTTATTTACAAAACTCCTCTTGGATGCTCTGCCCCCTCTGTTGATGTCTGTTATTGCAGTCTGCATCAGTAAACAAGCTCAATATGTTGTCCTCCTTAAATCCAGCACAAGGTCTGACCTGTTATTCCAGTCTGCTGCTGCTACTGATTGGAGTCTGTTACAAAAGAAACACACCCACTAAAACTGGATCATTTTTTATCTCTATCTCTGAATATTTTTAGTGCTGCTTGCAAATGTTTTACTTCTGTTTGATTAATGAGTCATTGGCCTCTATCTTCTGTTAATCTTCTTTTCCTTTAGTTTTCTTCGACCTCCCATTTCTCTGCATTACTACGAGTCGCCCGGCAGTCTCGAGTAAATACGAGTTTGCTCTTAATGGCCTGTTGGGTAAAATAAAAGTAAAGCAGAAGAAGTTTGAACTTGAGCAGCTGGTGCATCCATCTCCTGGGCACTCTGACCTGTTATTACTGTCTCTGCGATGGTCATTTTCAACCTCTTAATGTCTTTTAATAGTGTTTGTCTAACGCAATAAATGAAGAGTTATCAGCACTGGTGAGTCATTAGGAGACGATGTAGTCGCAAATGCAAACAGCTCTGCACGTTACAGGAGCAACAGGATGTCCAACGGAGTGCCAGAGACTCAGATTTAAACTCGCATTACTAACGGATGATGAAATCTCTTCCTAAACGACTGTTTATATTCTTTTGATCGAATCGGACGGTTAAAATTCCTGGTTAAAAGCCATTTCTCTAAACAGTCACATGAATTCGTTAAGTTGCTTGTTTCTTGGACAGAGTTGTGGTAGCCTGTCAACCTGCCAGATTAGAGGTTTTTTTTGACAATTAGAGGCAGTCAAAACAAATCTGATTGTGCTCCACTTTAAGTGGAACGTGATTATTATACAGCTTTTCTAGATTAAGAAGACGTCAGACCTCCAAAATCCAAATGGGAGCATTCTCACCTGAACAAAACAAAAACAATACATGCTCTACCGAACCCTCTCCCACACTTGGCCTCGCAGTAATTTAAAAGCTGCTGAGGCATTTCACAGAGACATTGCAGTCTTTGTTTCAAGCAAAATGAGAACAAAGGTCTGAAGCTGCCAAAAAAAAAGAAAAAAAGAAAGATTGTTATCTCAAGGGCTTCGCTTGGTTTAATTTGCTCAAGTTGTTGGAACAAGATAAGGAACTTTTTGGAGCACTTTTATTGTTATGTGGGGAATTTACAGTCAAAATATTATGAATATCTGTATAGAAATCTCACTTTTGAGTGTTAATTCTGAAGCCATTTGGTCATTTTGAAGATGCCCACTGACTTTACATATATCAGGAAAGGTGGCAGCACCCTCATAACCCTCAGCACAGATCAGAAGAGACATGCTATATGGTCGAAAGTATGTAGACGGGGTTTACTGATGGCCTAGAGCGGTTTTATATTAGTTTGGGCTAATTAAGGGAAGTCTTAATGCTATAACATCCAGCGTAATGCTGTTTTGGTCAGTAGAGATCTCCCAGCTTTGTGGCAACATTAACAATATTTCATGTTTGACCACGTTTGGTTGAGAAGAACTTCAGGGCCCTGAATTCAGTCCCATCCAACACCTTTGGGATGAGCTGGAGCCCAGTTTTTAAAATCTGATGGAAACACTGAAACCAGGAAAGTAGATGCTGTTATTGCAGCACATTGATGGCAATTCTTTTGGATGGAGATGTTCAGCTGTCACACATGGACACAAAGTTGTAGTGTCCACATACTTTAGGTCATCAAGTGTAAGATGATAGTGTATTAAGAGAGGTAGATAATCGATGGAAGGGTGGAAAATGGAAAATAAATGCTTTATTGTACCAGTTTTCTCGTCCCAGTTGGACAGTTATAAAATCTACCTGCTAATTTTAAATTATATTATGACTTTTCTTTTTGCACGAAAACCCAGCAGGGAACACTGAAACACCCGACTGAGGCATAATCAAAGAGATTTTAAGTCCAACACGCATTTTTTGAGGAATAGTGTCACATCTCTGTCCAATTTCCATGCAGTCCTTGGAAGAACTCCAGATTATGCAGATATACAGAATTCAGCACCAGTGTGACTAAATCTCTGGGGAAATATGTCTCCTCATATCACCTGCACTTACCAATATTTACTCGGGTTTATCTAACAGCTGCCTGCGTTGTGTGAGCAGTGAGAGGGAATGAAGGTAAACACTGTCTTTGACTTTGCAGAGGCTCGGAGCCTCAGATACATCCCCAGCTTTGAAATTGTCCTTTCGAGCTTGTCCCGGGATCTTAGGTCAGACGTCTTTCTTTTCCACTTTATCCTACTTTGGCTGGACGAGAGGTATTTGAAATCTGATTTTGTGAAGTTGGCATGAGAAAAGGTTGCAGATTCATTCTGTGTCAAATAAAATCAAGCAGCTTGTTTTTTTTAGTTTCTGGTAGGTCAACGTTTTGTCACCGTGATGTCCTTGTTTGTCCATTTTTCCTCATTTTTCCTGCAGGTACGACTCAGTGATGTAGCTAAATGATTTTGGGGTTTGGGAAATATGTTTTCATTTTTTTTTGGCACAAATTCACAAATTAATATTGCTAGTTTGGCAGGTATTTATTCCTAAACCCAAAGTATCATCAAATCCATGTGATGAAAAAGAATAATAAGACAATTTAAGAACCTAAAATATTTTGAATGTTTGGCACTTTGTTTGAGAAACGTCCTCAAATTTCACTTTCTCTCAATCGCTGAAGGTCCGATGTTATTTATAATGCTTTTTATATGTGTGGTTATGATTATGTATTTTTTCCCCTATTGGTTACAGTAAGCAAATCAAACATCTCGACCAAATTTCACGCCAATCTATATAATAATTGTTGACATATTTCAGTCTGGACCAAAGTGGTGGATGACCATCTTATACAGTTATGGTTTGCAGGTAGATGCTCCAATTAGAGCATTAATTCATTTTAATAACCAGTTTAAATACAAATGTGAAGAATCTGGTGAGGATAGACCCATGAAAGCAGAATGTGTACATTATTTAGTCCCTTTCATGGCTTCACCTCTAATAACCTGATAGATTTAGATGAGTTAAAAGGCTCATAAATGGTTTCCAAACTGCACATTTCAGCTAACTGTGCCAGTTGAATAAGAGAAGAAGGTCATTAACTAGATCAGTGGTTTCATGTTGGTATCAAGTTGAGCACGTCGAGCCGATGTTGACGCAGGATTTAGAAACCCACCAGATAGTTTCGCCCTCCACTCGTTTCGGTAACCTTTCAGGGGATCTTCAGTCCGTCTGTTCGTGCCCTCCATACATCACTTCCCACTTTATTCTCTTTTTCATTTCCCAAAAATGCACCTCCGTTCGCCTCCTTCATTAATTTCTGCTCTCCCGGGACGTCGGCAGGTCCGCTTCCACCTTTCCCTCGGCTTCATTTGCATCTCGGCTCCACACGGCTGCTCAAGTGTTTTCTGGGAGTCAGGTGGCTAATTGGTTCCCATCTGTTGGGAGAGAACGGCCTTTTGGGTAATTTGTGTCGGGAGCTTTACCATATTGATTTAGTTTTTTTCTCCTCCGTCCCAGAGTTCAGCTTCGTATCTTTTTGTTTTCTTTTAAAAATGTTGCAGCATTTCAGAATTTTTGAAATGTTTTCTTCGATGGCTTCGACTTCTGCTTTCTGTGTTTTTAGTTTTTATTCTGTTCGTTCATCAGCGGTGAAGGAGTCTTCACAGGGAAGACGGAAACGAAATGTTGTAATCTGTTCTCCTGAATGAATAATTTTGCAGCTGCTTTAATGCTCATCGCCGTCTTCCACGACACGTTTTCACTGCTGTTTCGATCCTGCGGGGAACAAGACGGTTAACGTGCTCTTTCCGCTGTGTTAATAATTTCACAACCCGTATTTGCAGCACGGAGGTTTCTCTCTGTGTGCAGATACGGTCGAGAAGGGAGGAAGTGGTTGGGTCGCGCAAACCAAAACAGGAAGTGACAGAAAAACACTGAGACGCTTGTTCAGACAGACACGAAAACCATAAAAAGGACAGTTTGTTTTTTCGTCGGTTCTACCTGCAGTTAAGCAAATAGATAATTTCCCACAGCAGCCCGTGAGACTGCTGGCTTTCATCCAGACGGCAATTCACTGCAGCGTTTTAACATTCAGCACCAACAGAACAGCCTGTGTTCGGCCTCGGGGGGGCTGCGATGAACCAAATCCAGCTTGTTGATCATATCTAGTGTTTTGCATGTTTTAGTTTTAATGCACAGTTCTTCAGTAGACGTGTGAGCTCATTTGCTGCCGCTCGCATCAGCCTGATATCTGCTGGAGACTCTCTGGCTAATGCTAACGGCTACGCTGCTGTTCCACTGCAGAGATGTTTTCGTGCACATTTACAACTCCACTTCCACAATGTGCACTATAAACAAAGTGTATATAGATAAACTCTAACGTACGATGTTTTTGCCCAAGACTTGATCCGTATCTCCGTAAATCTGTTATATCTATATCATCTCTCAAAAATATTACCCAAAAGTTTCAACCAAGTGATAGTCAGATGAGGTAATTAAGCCCATGAGCAGCATTCAGAGCACAAAGTACATTTTACAACAGATTTGAACATGAATATCTGCTAAAAAACGAAAAACACTTCAGACTTCATCCTCCACATTAATCTCATTTTATGAAACACTATTATATCACTGTATGTTTCACCTCAAGCTGTCCATCACTCTGCATCTGTGTATTTTTATTCATCGTGAGCATCACTCGGAGAGAGCTGCTGGTGATGAATCAATTTCAAGCCCTTTCATTTTTTTTTAGATTTGTTTTTTGAGAGCTTCCCAACAACTGATGGAGGAGCGCCGGCGTTGACCTTCTGAAACCAGAGAAGGTCTCCGTATCTGCCAGGTATGAAGAAAACAAACAAAAAAAGAAAAAGCAAACAGCCGAAGGAGAGTGTGAACGGGCAGATGGAGAAGTATTGCTTTGGTAAATTAAATTTAGCTATAAAAGGAAAAGAGAAGAGGAAGAGATGAGGTTAAAAGTGGCAACAGGAGGGAGGAAGATGACAGAAGTAAGTCGCCCTGTCGGATCTCCTCAAATTGAGACGAGAATTGCACACATCAGCATATTTAATGCAGTTATCGCCTTCAGTTGGGAGATATCGGGGGTGTGATTGTGTGCAGCAGGCCCGTGAGCTGATACTGCCGTGTTTCTCGCTGCTGCCGCCCGACACTCCATTTGTTCAGCCGCTCTAATCTAAAATGACTTGCGTGCGTACGACTCCTCCATCTATCCTTAATGACGCTGTTTAATGCTCTTTTTTGGGGGGCGGCGGGGGGGGGGGGGGGTTGTGGGGAACCGTTCGGCCCGGGATTCCTGAAAAGGATCCAATTTGAATCCATCAGCGTCTCCGCCGGTGTTAGATGCCGTTACTTTCCACGGATTGTGAAACGGTGACGGACGGTGAGTCACGTGTTGTTGGGAAAAAAAAAAAAAAAAAAAAAGTACCTTTTACCTTCACGATCCATGAAATGGATGAAGAGGAGGACCTGGTTTCACTGTGAACACGACGCTGTGCAGAACATCGGGTTCTGCAGTTCACATGTTTAATACATGTGTGTTTGTTTGTTTGTTTGTTTGGGTGTAAGAAAGATGAATGTTACCTGCGGGGCGTGTTATTGGCACCGTGACCGATGTTAATGAGGTGATAATCAATGTATAATTCAGTTTTTCGAGGCCTCTTCGTCGTGATAATTGTCGTTATTAGCTCGAAGAGGGAGCTCTAATTGGACGACGACGTGGTGCACGATTCCTCAAACGATCCGGATATGATTGACGAGCGGGAGCGTTAACGGTCGATTTACGTTGGCACGACGACGCTGCGATCGACGCGTCCGAGGCGGGAACGCGGAGGCTGATGGATGTCGAGGCGTCTCAGATGGATGAGCTCGTGACACGTGGTCGTGTTGCTGTGAAGGTCCGCTGCACCCCCCCCCCCTCCCTGCCACAGTGAGTGATGTACCTGCAGCCCCCCCTCCCCCCTCCTCCCCAGGAGTCATTCACACGGTAACACAGGTGATGTCAACTCTCCACCTCTTGAGTTTCCCCACCGACGGCCGTCAGCGTTCAGATTAAAGCTCGACGAATCCTAAAGCGTCCGAACGCTCCGGTCGCGTGCTCGGCAGCAGCTCAGACACCTGACCCACTTTTTCTTTTATTTCAACGTCTGGGGCCGTCTGCCTCGACGCCTCGACGCCTCGACGCCTCACGCACACGCCTTCATTATTCATCGCGGCGACGGGACGCGATCTGCGGCAGACGCTCTTCATGAAAGCATCATGAGCAGGAAAAACAAAAAGGAAGTGGCATACGGAGACTTAACGACTTCAGAGGCTCTGAAAGATTCATCTCACCGATGTTAATATTATTATTTATTTTGTTTTATTTTGGCCGGGCAGGTACGCAGACATCTCTCTTCCCTCTCCGCTTCAGGCGTCTAATTTTACTTTCAGATTGAATTTTAAAAGCTATTCCAGCTTGTAAAAAAGTGGCTCGCGGTGGTGGCAGTCAGACCGGCCGCGTTTTATTTATTTATTTTGTTCTGTATTTTATTCTGCGTCAGGTTCTGGCAGGCTGGGACCCGGGAGGAGAGTTGTTAATGTGGTCGTTATCCCGGGAGGGGAAGGTCTATGTTAAAATATTGTGTGTTTTTTTTGTTTTGTTCAGGGTGACCTCCCCTTTTGAACCTGGCGGAGCTTGTTTTGAAGGACGTTCTGTTGGAAAAGGGCTGCATGCTGTGTTGTGTCTGTAGGGTAGAGGAGTCACAACACGCCTGCTGGGACTCAGATTGTTTTCTTTTTTTCCTTTCGTCTGTTACACAAGGACACGAGCACAAAAAAAAACAAGGATGGGACTCGATGGCAACGAGCTGCAATGAGGAAAGAAGAGAAGACGAGTGCTCAAAGGGGAAGTTGAGAAGAAGGGCAGATTAAAGTTGGCAACACCATGAAGTCTGTCAGTCCACCTCTTCGGTCGCGAGTTAAGTAACTTTTAGATGCATTGAAATGTGGCGTTCGTGGTTCCCTGAGGACGAACCCTGATGACGTAATCCAGGGGTCCTCCATTTTGTTATAGTTCACATCAAAGATGCTTCATCAGCTGCCTTGGTGGAGCTCAGCTATGTGAGTAAATGTTACAGAGAGCTCCATTAGAAGCTCGGGGACGCTTTCATTTGGTCGAAGTAGCAATCGGAGGAAAAAAAAAAAAAGGTTGGAGACTCCTGACTGAAGGAAACCTGAAGGGTTGGAGATGAACGTTGGCCTTTGTGAGTTTTTAACGGCACTGACTTTAAAAAACAACAACAACAACAACAAAACAGCCAGATTTCTGGTCTTGCGACATCTCTGATTGTGAAGTTTTTATCCCTCCATAATCTGACTTGTGGCAGGTTATATCTCACTTATCCTCCTTCATCTTTTTCGTCCACCACCTCACATTTTACACCCTAATAAAGACGTAGTGTCTTTGGATATTTATTTCCGCTCAGCGCTGCCAGTGAAGCCCGTCCTCGTAGCCAGATTTATACTCCGTTCATTGTTGGACATAAAACAAGTGATGGGTGGCGGCGATGGAGGTGGAAAGGCTGTCGAGACGAATCATTTTTGTATTTTTTTGTATTGTTTTATATCCAGAAAGGGTACAGTACTGAGGCGGGTTTAGTTGAAAATCGAAGCCACGTGTGTGATTTGCCTTCGATGCAGATAGACTAAGTCTGTCACGTACATCTCCGGAGAAAGCTGTTTTCTATGCGATCCAAACCTAAAGACGACAAAAAGGGAATATCTCTTGGGAATTTCACAGATGTTCCTCTGAAGATAAAGCAGTACAAAATAAAATCGTCCTTACACGGTCCTGGCCAGCAGGGAATCGTCAGCAGCAGCAGCAGCAGCAGCAGCAGCAGCAGCATCCCATTCACTGTACTTCATCCAGCAGAAATCCTCCGCCGGGCCTCTAATGTGTCTTTACTGCTGCGGGGAAACGCTTCACTGACTTCACCCCATTTATTTATTTATTTTTTTGCTCTACCTGTTTTTAAGTCTGAATCGGCACACGAACAGAATGAGGAACCGAGCCGGGCCGCTCTCGGTGGCTGCGGACCTCCGTGGCGGCCGGCGAGGCTTCGCCCGGCACCTTGCCGGCGGGAAGGTTGACGGTCGCATGTGGCGCTGCACGAACCGCCTCCCCTTTCCACGCACACACTTTCACCACACACACAAAGACACAAGGTGAAATTAGTGCCGCTGTGGAATCGCAGTTAGGATTTCATTTTTCTTTTTCTCATTTCTTTTGTGAACATTTACATCTGCGGATATGTCGACGTTTTCCAGGGTTTTATCAATAAAAAATAAAAAAACAGGATTGTTGGCTCACTCGTCTTCATGTGACCTGAATTATGAAACCCCAGTCATGTGACAACAGGTGGTCAAATGAAAGCATGAGCTTGATGAAGACCATGAGTTGTGGTCAAAAGCGCTGTAATGCTTTTCTTTTTTTAATCCATTTCTCTTTTTTTTTTGGATATCTTGGAAATGACTGAATAATAATAATAATAATAATAATAACAATAATAATAATAATATGAATGTCAACTTGTCGTATTTTTCAGTTTCTTTCAAATCCAATTTAATTAATTTAAACCGCTGGGAAAATCAAATTAAAAACAAACCATTAATTATGTGTGTATGTTGGTGTTGTTCTAACAATGACCTGATATTTATTTGAGGTTAGTGACTAATAAACAGCTTCATTAAAGGCTCGTTAATGAATTTTCCAGAATTTCTCTGAAGGTCACGTCGGTGATTAGCGGCCGAGTGTTGCTGTGGTTTCCAAAAACGTGATGACGGGATCACCGTGGTATTAACAAGCAGCATCACAAGGTCCAGGTGACGATAGTCGACCAGATAAAATGATGGAAGACTTTACGAATACCAGAAGATTTGAGCTTGAATCGTTTGCAGAAAGAAAAACGTCTTATCTGATGAATTTACTTTGTCAGGACTTCTTTGTGCAGTTTTTACTCCATTTAACCTTCGTTGTTTGTTGTATGAAAGAAGATGTCAGGTTTTTGTCTTTTCATAACTTGCCATGTCACCATGTTTGGTGAGCTGTAATAAATCCCCTTTTTTTTTTTTTTTTAATTTTTTTTTTTATAACAAACAAATTGAACACCGTTTGAAGCGCACTTCAAATCGAGAATCAAAACCCCGAGCGGCTCTTCAGCAGCTTTTAAGAGACAAAAAAACCAAACCTTCTACGAAGCATTTCATTTTTTAAAAGCCCCCCGTCGTTGCTCGGTGTGCCGAATCGTGAAAGCCGGCGTGTCGGACGCATCAGGTGTTCCTCCTCTTCTTCCGCTCCAGAACTTCGTTTGTCTTCGCCTTAATGGGGACGGACGATTGTTTTCCTCCTTGTGAGCATGTTTCCACACAATTTGAAATAATTGGATTGTAAATTGATCCTACTTTAGAGCCCAAACCCTGGAAACCGGAGCTTTGGCCGCGTACAACGGTTTAATCTGAATACTAAATGTTATTAAAAGCCTCGCCTGCTTCGCTCTGTGTAGGACAGTGTGTACCTGGTAATGAGAAAAAAGCCCCGAGGGCCTATTGCATTCATTGTGCACCAGCGTGGTCTAATTCAGTAATTAATTGCCTTAGTGCCTGGATGGCGCTGTAACGGTTTTGAAGATAAACAACACGACTTTCCTTCATGTCGTCTTCCTGTCCGGAGCGGGGAAGCGGGAGGACGTGGAGTCGGACCGCAATGTTTTCATAATGAGCAGATACGACCTTCGGCTGCGTTCCTTCATTAATTGTGGAATAATTTGTTGCTTGAAGAAAACTTTGTTGAGTAATCAATCATTTGCAATAATTTTGTCCTGCAAAAAACGTAAACATATCAAGTTGTCACTTGAGAACATTGTCGGCCACTTTTTTTTTTTTTCTTGTGGATGTTTTTCACGTATATTTTTTCTTCATCCTATTTCATTTTTGAAAACTGCATCGGCCCGCTGATTGGTGCATTTTAGAGCTATTTGTGTATCTCTGCACGAGATGAAGTGATTTCCTGTAATCGTTGTGTTGTAGGAGCTCGTCTGTCTTGTATTAAGTTCAGGAGGAGAAGCTCCAATCTTCTGAGAAGTTTTTGATCGTACACAACCGACAAATCACGACTTCTTTTCTTTTTTTTGACACTTTTGGGATTCACAGATTTGGAACTTCCTCCACTGAAGACGTATTTTCATTATTAGTCTGATGATCATTTAATTTTAAATCTTTTTTAATTTTTTTTTTATAAAAGCTGGAGATATCTCATTGTTCTCCGCCGGTGGAAGAATTATTATTATTATTTTTTTAACGCCATCCATCTGAAAACCTCCTCAGCCATCGTTGCGTCTCCATCCTCCTCGTCTCTGCTTACACGGCCGAGACAGACGCTCCTCACAATGTAGATGACGGGGAAAAAAAGAGAAGGAGACGAGGCGGCGGGGGATGAACGAGGAGGAAGAGTCGGAGGGAGCGATGGAAGGAGAAGTGAAAAGGCCAATGGAGGGAGGATAAGCCACGTCTCCGCTGTCCTGACATTTCTCTCCGTCTCCCCTGGGAACGAGTACCCCGATATAAACGCTCCAAACTGATGATGGAGGAGGAGGAGGAGGAGGAGGAGAGGAGGAGGAAGCTTGTTTGATGTGCATTAGTTATTACGGAGTCGGCGTATAATGTGGTTTCAGGTTGATGTAATTAAAGAGTTCGGGCCTCAGCAGTTTTCTCCGGACTAATTTGTTTAGGAGGCGCTGATTCCCCCCGCCGGCCGCCGACGGCACCGCGGTGACTCTGCTGCAGCTGTTGCTGGTGGTCATGGCAACAGGAGGGCCCACAGGTGTCCGTGTTGACATCTCTGTCGAGCTAGCTGCTCCCTCGGGCGGACGCATTCATATTCAGCGCTTCGCACCGGGCGACGGCAGGAAAAAGACGCTCACCTGCCGAATATCTCGGAAGGAGACGTCCGGAGAGATCGAAGCTCCGCTTACATCCGGCGTTAACGCGTCATCGGTGTCCGGATCAGGATCCACTCATGGTAAATTACCGCTCGGTGATGGAGGACGGTGCTTAAGCCTGGAGGTGATTACTTTATCTCAGCGTAAAGACTAAAAGCCCCTCGGTGTTAAAACCACGACTTCGTCTTTTCTTTTTTTAACCTTTCTGCTCATTTCCAGATGAAGTGAACAAGACCGAATATGATGATTAACGAACTCTGAGCTGCCTCGGTGAAGACTAGTTGGGTAGAGCGAGACAGGAGCCGTATTTCCTACGTCTCTAGCCGTCTTTTAATGCAGCGCTGATGGCCAAAACTACACGAGGACATTTTTTTTTTATATCCAAAAGGGTCAAAGGTCAACATCACGTGTGGTCAGACACAGAATCGGCGACACGAATCTTTGGGCGTCCTCCTGAAACTGTGAAAATGTTCATGAAACATCCACCTTTTAGAAATACCGTTGCCTTTTTGCAGCTGCATCCGTATTTGAAGCATCGTCTGTTGTCATGGCAACAACTTTGCGTTCTGAACTTCCTCGCGTTTTCTCAAGTTGCAGCGTGGTTGACCTCTCCGGGCCACCGTAGAAGAAGAAAAGGTGACGAATACAAAGTCCAGCACGTCGCATTCAGACTCCGTCTCAGTTTTGAGATTCAGACCCGATGATCCCAGATGTAAATACACAAAGCTGCATGTTGATTTATTTACTGATGTAACAAACGGACTAATTTCCGTTTTTAAACCTGTTGTTTTCTATTTCAGCCCGAATCCTAAAATGAGGCCGTATTCAGGAGTGTTTTCATTCATTCATTAACTACTACAGGGTGGATTCCCTCCAAATGAAAGTCTGGCTCGAGCTCCAAACACATCCGTCTTTGCCGGAGAGGGACGAGTCTGAATCGGAGCGTGTGTGTGTGTGTGTGTGTGTGTGTGTGTGTGTGTGTGTGTGTGTGTGTGTGTGTGTGTGTGTGTGTATGTGGTTTTCCTCTTTGGTTTAAAGCCCTGCGGTTTGGCCGGGACAGCTGATACGAGCGTGCTGCTCGTTCTTGATGTCACCTTGCAGGATTTTGTGCGTATTGATGTTTCTTAAAAGTTTACCTCTCGCAGGAGTCCTGAGCTGCCGGCGGGGGAAGTTCAAAAAAATGCAGCGCTTTGAACAAAATTAATAAAAATGACCTCAGTTTCTGCTTCAAAACCTCATTAAAACTTCGCAATTTCCTGATTCTTACCAGGCAGTTTGGTTATTCGGAGAAAAAAAGAAGCATATTTCAAAGGTGCTGCCGTTACTTCTCTCATAATTTAACCATTTTGCAGCATTAAGTCCGTCGGCTCGGCTCGGCTTTGGGGAACGGCTTTCTCTGCGAGGGGTTTGATAAAAAGGAAACCTTTATCTGCATCCAGAGGCCTTCCCCTCAGCGGGTTGACGACTGATCCTGCAGCGCTGCTTCCTCCCAGAAACCCCGGCGATAATCTGTCCGCTCCACAGGTGGCCTGAACGCTCAAACAAAAACACCTCCTCGCTTTTCCTCTGGAAAATAAATATTTTTAAGCTTTGTTGCCACGAAAAAATAAATCCCAGGTGGGAACGAGTGGATAACCGTGGAGTGAAATCTGTAAGTGGTATTGATGAGTTTTCCTGATTTCTGGCACCGAGCCGCCTCGAGTGTGTTGCTGTGTTGGAAATCCCAAAGACAGGATTTTACAAGATTGCATCGAAGGATGTCCACAACTTCGGCCTCAAAGTGAGTGGCAGCGTCTCCTGTGGGTGTGTTCGCTTAAAGCCGGAGCGAGAAGGCTTTTCATGTGTCAGTTATGTCGATTAGATCGAACTAAATCCCGAACCGGAGGTTCCAGCTGTCACCGACGGAGGTGGATTTACTGGTTTTAGAGAGTTTACGCTTCATCCAGAGAAACTTGCAACACAAATATTAAATGTCATCCTTTTCTTGTCTTCAAGCACCGACATGTCGTATCTGTCTGAAACGTTTCCAGTTGTTTGGCCTGATCTTCATCAGCCCCGCAGACGTCGTAGGAATTAGAGATGTACGAATTTCCTTCTTTTTTTTTTCCAAACTTCTGCTGACTCGGCTTTATTCAGTAATGGAGGTTTGGTGTCGGCCTCCCGGCACGCTGACCGCTCATTTCAAACCGCGTTGTAGACCGAATAAAAAGAACAATGTTTTGAATTAGAAGTTTTAAGATGCTGGAACCGGAAAATGCACAAAGAGTTTTCAGTTATTCAAATTGGGTATTTAAAGTCCGACGCTTCCATGAACACAAATTCTTTAATTTTTGTTTATAGATTTTAAGTTATAAGTGTCTTCTGTGATCTTTACAGAATATAGAAGTTATTTCAATAGTTATTGCTCTTTTGCTGATATTCTGTGTAAAATATATCTGCCTACATATATATTTCTATATATAATTTGTGATGCATCTCTTAGATTTGACTAATTTCTCCTTCTACTCTAATTTGAGTCTCAGTCTGATTTTCTTTTATGTCTGGTTTTCCTCCTGAAAATGAGTAACTGATGATATTCATGAGCCTCTGCGCTGCACTGTGTTTAACACCATGTTAATGCTGCCGTGATGATCATCCTTCAGGAAAATACGCTCCATATTCATGACTCCAGGGATCCTCGTTCCTCTTTCAGAAGTTGGTGTGGCGACACCTCTGTCTTCTCTTCAAGCTCTCGTCTCCCTCCTTTTGTGTCGTATCTCAGTCGAGCCGCTCGTCTTCGTCTTCGTCGTCGTCTTCGTGTCGGCTCGTCTTTCGGCCCGTTGATTGAAACGCCGTCCGGACCGACTCCGCTCGGCTGATTTATGACCTCCGTAGCGGCGACGCTCCCGCCGCGAAACCCTCTCTCCCATCTGCTTCCATCTTTTATCCCGCTCGGCGTATCTGCTGCATTTCATTCGACATTGACCCTGTAAAACAGTTTTTTTTCCGTTGCTGGAGGCTGCTCAGCTCTCTCTCTCTCTTTGCTGACTTTGCGTTGTTGCTCTGCATCGACTGCGTCTTTTGTGCGCTCGTCTGTTCCCCCGCAGCCGTTTCCATGGGATGTCGCTGCCATCGATTGACTCGACGGGCCTCGTCAGAGCTTGTTATCCTGTCGATGTTCCCCACCAACTGGTCCAGTCATTAACATTTAGGTTGTGTGTTTGAAAAAAGGCCCGAGCAGGTGTTGGTGGAGCTCATTTCGCTCGCCCACACCTGTGCTGCTGTCGGGGAAACGCAGCGCGGCGTTGAAGTGTGATGGAAAGATGCAGCGAAGCCGTAAACACCGTCAAGTCTGTGTTGTCTCCCGGGCAGCTGTTGGAGATTACGGACCCGTCGCTAACGGGCTGTAATTAATGGTTAATGAATCTTTTACTGAGGATTTATAGCTCAGTTATTAACGTTTGGGTTGCCAGGTTGTGGAAAATCCTCCTTCATCCAACTTTCTAGTGGATTTCTTGACTTCTAATCATTTAACAACTTCTACTGAGACTTTAACTGGCTGTAAAACTTAAACTAGTAAAACATGTAGAACGTAAAACACAGAAATAGTGAAACGTTGGTTTTGTAATATAGAATTTGCTCCTTTTGAATGACATATTTAATAGTTATAAATGTTGGGAAACCATTAATAAAGTACTGAAGGTTTCACACTTTCTAATAGAGGTTTTTAAAGGATTTTAGTTTTCTTGATTTGTAACAAACTCTTGGCAAAAGTTATAAATGCTAATAAATCAGGAATAAAGGGCCTTCAGCTTTCAATGTTAATAAGAAGTTAATGTGCTGATTAAAAAAAGCTGCAAACACAGATAACGTTTAGCGATCTGGCAACCCAAACGTTCTTCTTATTAATGGCATTGAACTGACCTCCGCAGCATTAGTAAATGGTGTATTTACACATTAAATAAATCCATTAAAAACAGCCAATAAAGCCTTATCAGTATTTAAAGCAAGATAGCAAGTATAAATATAAATAACCCGACAACTGCCCTCTATTCTAGACTGTGACCGGGGGCGTTCTTTCGATCATTTTTAAACATCCACAGCGGATAAATATCGATGTGACGTCGCCCGCAGGCGTCTCTGAGAAGACTTTTCGAAGCTCGGGCACAAACTCGGTGAGGAAGTGGCCTCCTCAAGTCTCAATATCCTCCCGATGGAGCGGTCCGTGTGAAAACTAAACCCGTCACTTTACCGTGTGAATATTCTGTTGACCTTTTGTGTTGTCGACCTCCAGGAGGTCCAACGACCTCTAAAAGCCCACCAGCTCTTCTCCACCTGCTTCACAGCTCATCTGGCAGCGACGACGTCTTCTGCCTCCGTACTCTCTGGCAACTTTACGCTTTTCTCGGCCAAAAATGTAAATGTTAAAAGCTGATTGAAATTTGAAAAACTTTGTCAAGTTTGACCGCCGACCCACGAAAAAAAACAAATCGAATCCCTGCAGAGAATATCCAGGAGGGATTAGAGGATGGCGATGATGTCTGCTTAGTCCGTAATGAGCGGTAATGAATTACTGCCACAGAGTGTGTGTGTGGGGGGGGGGGGGGGAGTCTCTGCATAATACCTGCACATCTCCCAAACAACTCTGCAGGCTGAAGGACGGCGTGTCCTGTTTTCTTTTTTCCCTCCTTGCCGCTCAGATGTTTCTTTAATGATCGCTACGTGTTGTTGACCTCGGAGGATCTCGCTGTCAGCTGCAGGTCTGAGGGCTCTTTTGTGCAAACCGATTGTTTCCTCGGGCTTTTCCATCAGGAAGCCGAGTCGGGAGTATCGTGAGGGCCGAAAACCAATTTCATTAGCGGTGCCTTGAAAGGAGTGAGCGCAGGTAGCCTCTCGCATGTTCGGCCTCGGGAGACGCCGCTGAAGGTCAGCCGTGTCAGCTGTGTGTGTTCAGAGTCTGTGGGTTGTATGTTTGACATTTGTCTGTTGTTGAAGCTTTGCTGCAGGGACTCTTCTAATGTGTGTGTGTGTGTGTGTGTGTGTGTGTGTGTGTGTGTGTGTGTGTGTGTGTGTGTGTGTGTGTGTGTGTGTGAGAGAGAGAGAGAAGTGAGATCACAGGTTGATGGCGTCTGTATGATGTCCGGCAGGTCGAAGGGCGTCACTCGACTCATGGAGACGGTTGGACGAGTCTCCCGGCTTCTTCTCTTATTTGGTTCTTTTGCCTTTTTATTTATTTTTTATTTATTTTCTCCACCCTCCACCTCCCACTGCTCTGTTCACTCACCACACTGCAGAGGATCTAAACCTGCTGGGGGGGATGTGGGAGATGGAGGGGGGGCAAAAAAAAGATCACACCAACCAGAAACCAAACACTCCTCTGGAGCTGAAATACCTCATTAAGTTAATTGGCAAAGATTTTGGTAATTGATGAATCATTGAAGTCATTTTGGAAGCAAAACATTCACCAATTCCCAAAATAAAAACAACTATTAAATGTTATAAGTTATGAGTGGCATCGTCATTATTTTCTGACATTTTAAAGTCATTTGTTAAAATAAACAACTGTCAGACATATTAATAATCAGTTGGTTGTCCCCTCACAGTTCTTCTTTTTATGGAAAACACGACGTCGCCTGAGGTTTTAATTTGTGTTAATTACTAAAAAAACAACCAAGACCCCGAAGCTGAAACGATAAAACATTTAGTTTATTAATGGATTGAGTCATTTCACTGAATATTATTTGGCAACAGTTTTGCTAATTGACTAATCAATGAAGCCAATTTCCTTTTCAGAAATGTCCAAAAGTCAACGGTTCAGTTTTTTTAAACATGAAAACTTCATATTTTCACCTTGTTTTTTGATAGTAAATCCAATATTGATCCTGGAACGAAGGCCATGTTTGATATTTCTTGGTATTTTTGACAGTGAACAGTCAATCTTGTGTTCCAGTAAACAACTGGATGTCAGACGTGCTGATAATGAAAAGAATTCATTCGTACTTCTGTGATGGAATAATATGAACCCGCGTGAGGGTTTCTGTATTATAATTATTAGAAAAACAACCAACCAATACTACAATTATTAGCTGGCAACAGTTTTTCAAACTGATTAAAAGTTTAAGTAAATTTGTTTTAGGCAAAATTACCAAAAATGCCTCTCAAGTAGCATCTATTTTCAGTGATTCATATGATTTCTGCATTATTAAATGAATGTTTATAATCATACGCAACCAGCACCCAAAGATTAAATACAATTATATGAAAAGCAGCAAACTCTCAGATGTGAGACTCTGAAACCAGCCGACGTTTCCCATTTGTCCTCGATAAATAATGATTGATCCGTTATCAGAAGAGTCTTTTCATATCTGCTGGTTAATTGTTGTGTTTGAGCTCTGGGTTACTTTTTAAGTGCGTATAAACAACTCATTAGAACAACTTCAGATACTCGGAGCTGCCTGAGAGGCCGACATGTTCGTGCTTCTCTGTCGGGGAGTTATTATTATTATTATTATTATTATTTAATCTTCTGTCAGCTCAGGCTGCCGCAACATTTGTGCAAATTAATTGACACTGAAAATAACAGTTAGTCGCAGCTCCTCAAATGTGAGGATTTGCTAACTTTCTCTGTTTTGTATCATTATAAATGTAATCTGGATTATTGACCATTTTTGCTCCCAATAAAGACCACCAGCGTGCCAACCGGCGAATCGGGCAAAAAACAAACAAAATCAAAGTCTATTTACTTGGCAACGTCTTGACGTTTTACTGGAGGATGATTGGAGGAGAAACTATAGAACAGCTGTCCTTTAAACTGGGAATTAAGCACCGAGAATTCTCTGTAAAAGCTGATTCACAGTCCCCATACGTCACATCGTATTTTAGAACCCGCCTCGTGTTTGTACTCGTTGAGGCTTTGAGGCTTTGAGGCCGTGTTTGTTGACGTGTGCAGAAACCAGGAGCATATGGTGAGAATAATCATCGCACCCGCAGCTCCTCGTCTTCGGTCTGCTGCAAAACTTGACTGTTATATCTGCACTTGTTGTCAGACTGTTGATTCACTGGGATAAAGAAACACATCTCAGTCTCTTTGTTATCTCACCTGAACGTATTGTTACACCATGAGAGCCATTTTTATTCTTTTCATACATGTT
Source organism: Brachyistius frenatus (assembly GCF_029030835.1). Taxonomy (NCBI): domain Eukaryota; kingdom Metazoa; phylum Chordata; class Actinopteri; family Embiotocidae; genus Brachyistius; species Brachyistius frenatus. The sequence goes on along the minus strand of NW_027210664.1, from coordinate 1,393,460 downwards.
AAAGTTTCTTCAACACACCTGCTTTCAACCAAGTGTTCCTGAGCCCAAGCATTAATTTCCACTGATTTCTCTTCTCCACTGTGAGCGGCTCTGTTGTCATGCTTTCAGAACCTTGTTGCCATGGCGCCACATTTCGGGTGGGATGTTTTCCCCCTCAGACGCCTCAGAAGGTCCCGGTGGAACTCGGTGTTGACAGTCTGATCTTGGGGGACGGAACCAGCCAATGGAGAACATCACGGCCATTTCTCAAACGCCGAACTGTATTAGCAGGTGTCCCGGCATTCAGAGGATACCGAGGGTTTTATTTATAAACTAGCCAGTTCCTCCTTCAGGAAAATGGGCTCCTTAATTGTTGCACAATGTGCTTTATGTTGGTTTTAATGTGTATTTTGCAGCACAACCAGCTCCTCTTTGTCCTTCCAGGGACGCCACAGCTGTTACTGAACGATTTCCGCCATCCGTCCTGCCGTTACCTCGGTTTCCCTTGTTTTAAAGATTTCAATTTGCACTTTAAATAGAAGGATTAAACGTAGTTAATTGGTTTTATACCCAAATGATTTAGGATTATCATAAAGAAGTATGTCAACTTGCTTGAAAGCTGGATTGGATTGGATGGAAGAAGAAAGCTTTTCGGAAAAGAACAGAGAAACTCTGAAAAATATCTTCAAACATACAGAAACAAGGAAAGAAGGCTTTTGCCCTTAAATGTGTGCAGCCCACTTACTGCTAAAAAGCACTATTAAGTGATAATTATGATGCAGTCATTGATTCTTTATTGATAATTAGTTGCAGAAAAAAACCAATCCATTCGTAGGTACAGTGAGATTTTTCCTCTTGAACAAAGCAGCATCGATGCAGAAAACTCAATAATCTGAATTCAGAAGAAGGTCGATGATCATTAAAGGGAAACATGACGACAGAGATGCAAAACGACTGCAGACAGACCCACAATAACAACAAAGAGAACCAAAACAACAACAGAGGACCAAAACAACTGCTAAAAGGCAACAAAATCACTCCAGAAAGAACATAGTTTGATGCTGAAAGGCTTCAAAGAGACACAAAATGACCACGAAAAGATTTTTGTTAAAAAAAAAAAATAAAAAAAAAATCATAGCAGGAAACAAAACTAAATCCAGTGCTGTCAAAAAAAAAAAAAAGTCTAATACTCGGATTAGACGGATTAATATTGTTTTACTGTTTATCTCTTCATACCAAAACTGTAAAAGAATCTCCAGCTGCTTCGGACGTTGCCTCCATCCCGAAAATTCACAAAAAAGAAAGAGGAAAGGGAGAAAAATCACACGACATGTTTCTGCGAGGAGTTTGGCGGGAAAACAACCTGTCGTTGTTGTTGTTGTTGTTGTTGTTGTTGTTGATGCCAAACGGAAAAAAGCCTCGAGCAAGTGTCAAAGCGGCGTCACGTTTCTTTTTCATCCTGCGGTAGAAAGTATTCCAACTTCCTCCACGTGTAACTTCATTAAATGTTGGCGTACGGAAAGAAAAAAGTCTGATGGACAAGAATTATTGTTTATTTTGAATCTGCAGTTGTTGGTTTGGTGTCTGATTGAAAAGTAAGCGGACCTAATTGTTAACTTCCTGCGTCCTTCTCGCGACCGGAGGCCGACATCTCGTATTTCTGAGCCCTCTCGGTTATTATTTTTATTTTTTTAAATTGTAGACTTTCTGTTTGGCCTCCTGTTGCCACGGCAACGTCACGCCCTCCATCGCTTGTGCTACTCGAACCTCCTTGAAGTCCTTTCGTGTTAGTCACGTTTAAAAATAAACATTGTTTTGAATTATTTTAACACATTTTATTAGCAGATACTTTTTTGTGCCGCTTTAGTGGTAAATACTTTTTTTCGTTGGTGGAAGAAACTGCGAAGAGTTTTAAAACTGAACAAAAAAATCAAAGGGAGATTGGAAGATAGTTTTTTTTTTTTTATTTCAACACAACATCAACACTTATAAACGTCATATTTCACACATTAAGTTGCTGATAATTTTGAGAGCCGCCTACAGACTTCAGTTTTGGTTAACGAGCGAGTTGTCTTACTGCGTCCGCACACTAGGGGGCGTTGGAGATCCAGGAAGCACTAAATGTTGTCTTTCTTAAATACTTTTTTTTTTTGCATAAATGAAGGTCTTAAAACTTATATATATTTCAGTTTAGCCATCATTTATTTTTAATTTTTAAGTGATTAATACTTAACACAATAAATGAAATGCTTATAAGTAAATATCTGCTGACTTTCAGTGAAATTAAGTTCTCAGAAAGCATTAAAAGACACAAAAATAGTCTTTTTATCCCCCCCAAAAATATTCTGTGTCGGAGGCTTATCGGTTCTTTCCTGAGGCTCAACTTTGTGGAGGAGGGAGCGTTTGTTTGGGTTTTGCCCGTAATTAACGCGTCAAAGCGCCGGGCGAAGACGCGGGAGGTGTTATAACGCCGACGAGGCGACATGCAGCGTTTGGAGGGCAGCTCTAAAAATGTGCCGCGCCGTCACGTCTGCCACCTCTGGTCCTTTATTTTTATTTTTATTTTTATATTTTTTTCCTCCCGACTAAAACTCGGGGAAGCGAAGCTTTGGTGGCGTCGTGACAACTTCTGTCTCCTAGCAACGTGCCGAGATCCGAGAAAAAAAAAAAAAAAATTGACTGACAGACTGTTGAAAGCGTGCGCTCGCGGCGTCGCCGTGAGTGCGATGGATGTGCGAGTCGAGGTGAACAGAAGGCGGGATGTGTGATGAATGTCTAATCGGGTGTTTTTTTATTTATTTTTTTTTTTCACCTGCTGAGCTTCTTAAAAACTCAGGCTGCTTCTTTCTAAGCTTTTGCAGAGGAAACGCTGCTAAGGCACACAAAAACATCCATAAACACACACACACACACACACACACACACACACACACACACACACACACACACACACACACACACACACACACACACACACACACACACACACACATTTCCCTGCTGTGCTGCTCGCTGGTGTGCGAGTGATCTCGTACTTAGTTGGAGGAACAGGGTTCGCTGCAGCTTCTCGGGTAGCGACTCTTATTCACCGCTTCCTGTCAGAAACGCAGAGGGAAGCTCTTCTCCGTACGAGTCTGTGATTCCCAAACGTCTCCTCGCAGCGTGTCATCAAATTTAATGACCCCCCATCCCCTCTGTGGTGAAGTCTTATTTTAATAAGTGAGTGGAAGTGTTTCATCGCACAGCGAGACGGCCTCCATCAGAAGAACCTGCTCGTACCGGAGTGATTTCTGCAATGAAAAGGGGAAAAAAAAAAAAGACCATTTTGGGTTTAACAGTTAAAGTCATTAGTCATCGAAAAGCACTTTCACTTATGAAACACGAGAGCCGTCTTTGTTTTTGGAAATATTATGGGAACTTTTCAGGAGGCGTCATTGACCCGTCGTTAACTTTATATATATATATATAAAAAAAAATGAATCCTCATTTACATAGTTTGTGAAAAGCAGCCAGATTAGCGCCATTAAAAAGTGTCAGAGCCGTTTGAAGTTTTCGGGCCGAGCCGCCGCGCCCCGTCTTTTATCTCTCCGCCTCCTGGATCTGTTTCCTGGATCTGGAGATGGAGATCGAGCCTCCGGGGCCGCTGAAGTCGCCGCGTTCACCTCTTTCATCTGCTTTTGAAAATTGCGCAATCTCTCGGCGCTGGAGACGCCTTTCATCGGAGAGCTCGGAGGGCTTTACAGTGATTTGTTTTGCTGATGAGAGTTTTTTGGACTCCGCGTGACCTCGGTAAGGATTGATGGGCGAGCGCAGGAGCAGCCGGCAACCAGCAGGCAGGTGTGTGGCAGCGTGCAGTCGGAGCAAATGTAACCGATAAATGAACTCAATTTTCAGATATGGAGATAAATTTGCCTCTAAAAGTCAGGATTTTATGATTTATCGCTACAGGATTTGGTTTATTCTTCACAGTTAAGTCCTTCCAACAGAAGCTGACGCTATTTCGGGTTCAATTTTCTCAAGGTTTTTAAAAATACAGAAGATGAAGATTTGATTTAATATCACGTATTATTTATTTTACTTACTGGTGACGTGTTGTGGACTAAAAGGAAAGGAAATGTGGAAACTGGATGACGTGACGTCGCCTCATTCGTTCCTTTAGGCCCAAAGAGCACGTGATAAATCTTCCCAAACAAATACTGGTTTTATTCACAAAAATAACATGATGATAATAATAATAATATAACTTATTCAATTGTCAGCATTTGTTTGATTGTTAAAATGTGAGAAAATACAAAGACATTTTATTAAAAAGTACATCATAATGGTCCAAAATGTCAAAGTGATGAATTAAAGAAACGATGGAAGACGAGAAAACAAGCGGAAATCTTCACATTGAAAAAGCAGAAACTCTGAATTATTTGTCTTTTCTGTTCGACTTTGACAATTATTATAAAAAAAAAAAAAGGTGCAAACCAATTTTTGACTTTTGTCTTATTTTTCCAGTTATGACTTCTTTTGTGTTCATTTGTGCTTCACTGATCAATCCTGTTCAGAGTCAACATTCAAGTTCACTTGGAAAAAAAAAAGATTGTCCTGAAAGGCCTTGATTTTCATGTCACATTCAGCCGACGAAATCAAATTCGGTGATCGCTGACATGCAGATTACATATCATCAAGCTGCTCCGGTTCGTTCGTGGGCGCTTTGTGCTGCGAAAAAAAGAGGAAACGATCACTTTAAACCAAAGATTTGGGCTGAAAAGTCACACAAAAAAACACATTTTGCTTTCAGTAAGGTGTTTTTTTTCTGCATTAAACAAGTCAAATGTCTGACACGCACACATAAATCCAGCAAAACCACACTTGAATCATGTGGAAATCTTACTGAGGAACAACAACATCTGTAGTTCTTCGTCTGCATTTGTGCAAACTCGCGTTTGTTTGTTTTTTGGATCGTATTTGTTGTCATTTTGTCTTCTGCGTTTGTACTTGGAGAGACGTTACAGTCCTCTGTGGATGGGCGGCCTCCCAGGAGTCCGTGTGGCGAGCGGGCGGGTGGTCACGCTCGGGCAGAGCCGTGGTGATGATGATGATGATGATGATGATGGGGCGGAGGAAGAGTCCATCCAGCAGCGTCTGCCAGAACTGACGCTCGCTGGCTCCTCAAGCTGGAAATTGCCATAATGTGTCCTGCAGGGGTCGACGGCTCGGGCCTCTATCAGGGGCTCCATCTGCTGCACACACACACACACACACACACACACACACACACACACACACACACACACACACACACACACACACACACACACACACACACACACACACACACACACACACAATGCAACAGGCTCCATCCTTGGTGGGGCTGCACAGAAACACACACTCAAACATATTAATATATCAGTTAATCTGCATATTTCTGGATGTCCATCATGATCCGTCAGACATTCGAATGATCATATTTGAGTTTGTAAGAAGCTGAAAATATTTGACGCCGTTTGCTTAAAAAGAAAAAAGGTTTATTGGATTATCGGAAGAAGTTGCTGATTCATTTTCTGTCAGTCAGCTGATCGATCAATTAACTGATTGTTGGAGCTCTAATGAGGTCGTTTCGCATCTCGTTTCCTTCTTTCCGTCTCTCATTCGGCCATTTTGTGTGTTGTTTTTGATCCTTTTCATCATATTGATTCGCTTTCTGGTCAATTTGCATCTCATTTTGCTCTTTTATTGTCTTCTTAGAGATGTTTTGCATCTCTATTTGGCCTCTACACGGCTGGTTTGTGCTTGATTTTTGATCTTTTGTGTCTGGTTTTGGTAATTTTTTGTGACTTGATTTGCACCTCTTTCTTGGATATTTGGGATTTTCACACCGTTGGTCCATTAAACTCATTCTGTAATCCATCGTCTCCTGAAGACGGAAGGACTCTCTAATGTCCTCAGTTTAATGTCTAAAATTCAAGATTGGTCCTCGCAGAGATAGACATCCCCGACTCTGCAGCGCGCACACACACACACACACACACACACACACACACACAAGTAGGCCGCTTGCCCTTTGACCTCAGCAAAATCGACGCTCCAGCTTTATGGAAACGTCGGCTCGGCACGTTGCCCACGGCAACGACACACGGTGGAGGACACGTGTTAGTCAGCGCTGTAACGTTCACGCTGCTGGAGCATTTCCACATTCAACAGAATGTAAAAAAACCACAAAAAACAAGGAAATTCGGCAAACAGTTTGGCTAAAACATGCCAACGTGTCAGAACGACGGCGGTTTCACGTCTCCTCTCAGTTATAACCCTCAAAACAAATGCTTTATATATATATATATATATATTTTTTAATGACCTCCTCCCAGATTTTTATTTATCATCTTTTTTGTCTAAGTTGTACTTTCTTTTAAACAACAGAATCTGGTAGAAACTGATAAAATGACATGCAGCTGAAAAATGTAGAAAAAAAAAAGCTTGTACCTGGAAGTACAATTATTTTTGTGAAACTACTACTTCAAACATAAAACAATTAAACCCAGCGCCTAATAGATGTGGTCGACGGTAAAAAATATCCTTCGTCCGGGTCTCTGGTACGAATCCGGGCTCTCGTGGTTGTTGCGTTTTTAAAAAAAATATTTTTTTTATCACCTGAATCACCTTCATCTTTTTTTTGCACCTGCTGATGTGAACGAAGCCGCATGCACCACGTCAACGGTGACGTCACGCCGTACATCACCAGGCGTCTCCTCCGGTATGATGTCGCGCCGGGTGTAGCTCTGTGTGTGTGTGTGTGTGTGTGTGTGTGTGTGTGTGTGTGTGTGTGTGTGTGTGTGTGTGTGTGTGTGTGTGTGTGTGTGTGTGGTTATTTTTAGCTTCTGTCTGCGAGTGCACTCTCTCCTCGGCCCCGTGGGGACGTCTGTTTTCTGTTACTCCACGCCGGCACGTCGGTGTGCTGGATGCTGCCGCTCGGTCGCTCCGCATCTTTACTAACATACACTCCTCCACAAAAAACACACACTTTTCTACACACACACACACACACACACACACACACACACACACACACACACACACACACACACACCAGCCCAGACGTAGAAACTTTCCGCCAAACGTTTCCCCCGGGTTTTGTTTTAATCAACTCTCTTCCTCTCGGGGGACGTCTGCCTGTCGTCGTAACTAACGGTATAAAGGTGTGACAGAAAGTGGGTCAGCCAGGTTGCCCTGGTTACGGCTCAGTTGAACCGATAAATCACGTTGCTAAGTCGCTCCTCGAGCTCCTCCGACGTTGTTTCAGGACCTCGCAGCGCTCCTCGACAGCAGGCGTGTTGTTTCCTGCCGACTGTCTCTCTGTCGAGACGGCGTGTTTTCACGGTTACCTCGGACGACCCGAGAGACCGCCGCGTCGTCAAGGCTGCGCTGGCGTCTGTAACTGAAAACCCACCGATATGACAACTGCACGACACTGACCTGTGAGCTGCTTTGATGTTGAAATATTCCTTTTAGTTAAATTTCAAAGGAAAAAAAAAATCGATCTTTTTTTTGTTGTTTTCGTCATACTTCTGGAATATTTTACACTGCCCGACCTGACCTTGGTCAACATATCCAAACTGCCTCCTCTGATTCGATAACTGGAATAACCGATATTGCTGTTTCGATATTTTTCTTTTGTGTTGATTCCACAGATTATTATTTTTTTTTTTTATATACATAAATATGCAGAAAGGAATAGATCGACGGGGGAGGAAGGGGGGAGGGGGGGTCACTCTGTAGGTGAAAAGTATGAAGAATTGATGTAAAAGTAGAGGAGGAAAAGCTCTTCAGTCAGGAGGAGGGCGAGAGGCAGAGCGACTGGGCGGATGGGAATATTGAGCCACAAAGCATTTATGTCGGATCAAAGCTAATCCTTATCTCTGGGAGAGGATTCAGTAATACTCGCGGCTGTCTCGCCCCCTCGAGGGAAGGCCTCGGCGTCCGTCTCCCTCCGCTCCTCTTCCTCGTAAAACCGCTGGGATTTTTCCTGCACCTTCCTCACGACGTTGACTCGGTGTGTGTGTGGGGGAGGGGGGGGGAGGGAGGGGAAGTAGGTCAACTGGGGAGTGCGGAGCGAGGAGGAGGGAGTCCATGGTTCCTGAAGGAATTGTCCTTCTTCTTCTTCTCTCATGTAAAGTGATTTTCCTTTTTGGAGGTTTTATCATATTCAAAAACTCATGAAAGTGGAAACACATTTGTCTCCCGGCGAAAAAATTTCGTATTCTCGTGGAGTCGCGAGTGGGCGTGGCCAAATGGCTCGAGAGCGCCCCCTACAGAGATGCCCCGGCGGCCACATTTACCTAAATTCACGAAATCCGGTGGACACGTGTATCACACCTGGACGCACAAAAAAGTTACATCGCACCGTTACGTCAACTCGACAGGAAGTCCACCATTTTGAATTTAGTCGCCATTTTGGGCGATTTTGACACGTTGTACTTTGTCGAACTCCTCCGAGGGATTTTGTCGGACCGACTTGAATTTAGGTTCTCTGGATAGAAAACATGTTTGGGATTAAAAGGTATCAAAATAATATGTTTTCATCGATGTGTGTGCCCGTAGTTTGGTGGCCATTTTGAGCATCTCGCCATGAAACTACGAGTTGCTTTAAATCTTATGTACATGAACCGACCTTCTCCAAACATCACAGGTATGATAACAGCCCCGCCCTGAAGACCCCTGTGTGGTAATATTCGCTCATAGTCATAGCGCCCCCTGGTGGACACTGGAAATGACACTTTTCATACTTTCACATTCTACGGCGAGCTGGTTGACCACATGAACGTAAAGTCGGGTCACAACAACCTAAACATGTAGTTGATGATATACTGAGACATTCGTTCGACTTTGTCAATGGGCGTCGCCGTGACGATGCGGCAAAGTTGGATGTCTCGCCGTGACACAGGAAGTTGATGTTTAAGGTCAAAGGATGCTTGAAACCTCACAAAATGTGTCACATATATCTGGCGTGGTGAGACGATACATGTGATATGTGTTTTGCGAGTGGGCGTGGCCAAACGGCTCCCTCGCCGTGTCACAGGAAGTTGATGTTTAAGGTCAACGGATGCTTGAAACCTCACAAAACGTGTCACATACATCCGGCGTGGTGAGACCATACATTATATACCTGTTTTGTGAGAAGCAGGGATATGCAGTCCCTCTCGCGCTGCATGTCGGGGAGACGGCTTCGGGGAGGCGGCGCGTGGGAGTGCAAGGGCCTGTTATCACTGCTTGCAGTTTTAATTTCTTTTTGTTTTCACAATCAAATATTGTAATTTTCCCCCGTCGGACTCGAGCGGTCGCTTCTCCCTCAAGGATTTGCTCAGCTGACCCCGAATGACCCTGTCAAAATAAAAGTGTTCGTCGCTTCCAGGTCTAGAAAATGAGGCCGATTCAGAAGTGCCTTAAGCTGCAATACCACCTGGTGCCACTAGAGGTCAATACATTTCTCCACGAGTTATTTCTCGTGTTGTTAGTTAAAGTCGTTTCTGGAGGTCCATCTGAAAATAAACCCTCATTAATTAGAAAATAAGCTTCAAAATGATGTGTTTTTGAGGGGTGTGTCTGTTTGATTGACAGGCCTGTTACGTACCCCGAGGACATCCCGAGGCTTTTCCAGGGATTTTCTAGCTGAAGGACGACGTGGCTACGGACGAGAGCGTCTGGGCTCCCGTGTTTACTCTGCTGCGAACCGCGTCAGATCAATCAACCAAATGATTCCCGTTCGATGGGCGGGCTCTTTAAAAAAACGCTATTAAACCCTAAACCTTGTCTTGTTGCGGTTTATTTACCGCCGCTCAAGGTCAAATGTGATCATCCATCCTTCCTCGTCCAAATGAACCAAGCTATAAAAGGAGCGAATGAACCGCTGCGAGCGTGCTCGGCGTGAACTCTTATCTGTCATCGCCACATCTGCGTCCCCGCCGGGCGCAGCGGCGCCTTTAATTGCCTGCGATCTTGTTTTTGATAGAAGCGCTGAGATGTTGCAGGACAAAACCAGTGGTCACCCCCTTTTTTTTTTTTTCCATTGCTGTCGCCGCTCGTCGTCTCTCTCCGTCTGTCTCACCGTCACGCCTGGAGGGACGCCGGCTCCGTCGCCACGGCAGCGTCCAGACAGGAGACAGTTTTTCACACTTGAAAATGTTCGGAAGGCGAAAAAAAAAAAATCAAACTTAAAGTTGGCAGGTTCCTGTTTGGTTATTCATTGTTTCCATGGTGCTATTTTGACAGAGTTTAATCATCTGTAAAAGCAAAACTATCCCGGCTTCCGCATGGATTAACACTGGTAGACGTGATTATGCGGGAGGTGGAGGAGGAGGAGGAGGAGGAGGAATTTGTTGTGGCCTGAAGGAGACGGTTAAAAGAATTAGAGGTACTTAACGGAGGCCGAGGCTCGGATGAACTCGGCCCTTTGCTGCAGTCCAGCTGCCGGCTGATGTGAACAATATCCCTTCAGTTTGTAAATGCATCGAGGTGGTTCGCCCTCCCTCAGGCCCGGATGGGAGATTAGTAGTCTGGAATGGGAACTGGGAGTTTGGGATGCATCACATCATCTGAAGTGAAGTCAAGCTCCTCGAAGGCTCAACGGCAAAACGGGAAAAATTCCGATTTCAGCAAAGTAAACAAGAAAAGCAAGAATCAGAGTCTCCAGATTGATCAGGTGATTCACAAAACTTTCATGCACTGCTGGTAAATTATGCGGCATTGTAATGACAGGTTGGTGAAGAAATTGTATTAAATGCAGATCAGTCAGGTTTTGGATCCTCTGGTTGGGTTCGGAGGTTCGTTACTGGCGTGTCCCGAAAAACCAAACCTTAAAATAATCACATTTAAGAACGTTTATATCAAAATTAGGTTGATGATCATTTGGAAAAAGTTCTTCACACATCTGATCAGAATTCAGTTCATTTTGTCCTGTTTGCTAAAAATGACCAGCCAGCAGAAAATATTGACTTTACATCACAGCGAACTATTTTGAAACTTCTGTACGGGTGAAAAAATAAAAAAATAAAATCAGTTGGCACACTCGTGTAATCCGTGACCACGAAGAAGTGTTTTATAACAACAACAAAAAAGCGTTGACGAAGTGAAAAGAAACCAAAGTTTGTGCGAGTCGACCCTTTTTTAGTCACGGTTTTTTTCAAAGGTTAAACACGAAGCGCTCAACGGCAGCATGGTTTACAAAATGTTTGAGAAACATCGGAGAAATGGTAAATATTGGATCTCATAGTTGAGCATTCAGTATTTGTTTTACTTTCTGAGCTGATGCTGCAGACTGTTGAGACGTCCGGAGACGTTTTCCAGCGGATTCCTGCGAATATCCAGAAAGAAAAGAATCCCGCTTGAATCCACGTTGCTGCCGTTGCCTTCCCTTCTTGTCTAACATGTGTTTCTCTGGCGTTGCAGATGAAGGGCGATGCTGCCACCGAGCGGCTGTGATGTCACTGTGAAGTCGGCGGTGGATCGCGGAGCGTCGGAGCCAGCCGTGCTTTCCCTCCCTTCACCCGGAGAGCCTCTCTTCTAGATCCGCCCGGTGTTACGTCGCTCTCACCAGCCAGGAGAATATTTATTTACTACCCCCCCCCTGAGATGGAGACTCTTTCCCAGGATTCGATTCTGGAGTGCCAGATCTGCTTTAACTACTACAGCCCCCGGCGGCGGCCCAAACTCCTGGACTGCCGGCACACCTGCTGCTCGGTGTGTTTGACCCAAATGCGCAGCAGCCAGAAGGAGATCCGCTGCCCGTGGTGCCGCGGCGTCACCAAGCTGCCCCCGGGCCTGTCCGTCTCCCAGCTGCCGGACGACCCGGACATCATCACCGTCATCGCCATCCCCCACGCCTCCGAGCACACGCCCGTCTTCATCCGCCTGCCCAGCAACGGCTGCTACATGCTGCCGCTGCCCCTCGCCAAGGAGCGTGCGCTCGGCCTGCCCGGCGAGCTGGGCTGCCGCTTCCTGCCCGGCGGGCAGCAGAAGGGCGTGACGGTGGTGACGATGCCCGAGCAGCGGCCTCTGGGCCTGGCCATGGGGCTGGAGGGCGTCAGCATGGGGCTGGAGGGAGGCGACGGGGAGAGGAGGGTCATGGGCCCGGTGGGGGGCGGAGGAGGAGTCGGAGGGGGGAAGGGCTCCACGTGGTCCGGCGTGTGCACGGTGATCCTGGTGGCGTGCGTGCTGCTCTTCCTGCTGGGCATCGTGCTGCACAACATGTCCTGCATCTCCAAACGCTTCACCGTCATCTCCTGCGGCTGAAGAGGGCGGGGGGGGAGGAGGCCGCTCGGACCGCCGCGCCCCCCACCTTCCCTCAACCCCCTCACCCCTGGACTCCTCCCCCACCCGCCCGTTAGCCCCGCCTCTCCTCAGGAGCGGGACTCAGCTGAGGACTAAACTCGCATCACGGGCCTTCAAGGAAACTACGGAGCGACGTGGAGATGGCAGGAAGGAGATCCACCAACCGGTCGGCCGTTCTGATTCTTAGTTTTCTTACTTTGGACAACTGAAATCAAACGGAAATACACATTCAAGTCTTTTCTCCGAGCCCTCTCCATTATTTCCATTTCCCCTGAATAAACGCTCCAGGAATCTCCTCAGACGTGTTTGGCCAGCTGTTTTTATTGATTTTTTTAGGCCGGAAGTTGGTTTTCCTGTTTAGTCTGTGGTTTGTAGATCAGTTATCATCGTGTTGTTTAGGCGTCTCCAGCTGGTCTCCAAGTACACAGAGTCCAGACTCGGCTGCTCTTCGTTCCCTCGTATTAACTGTTCAGGCGAGGGAACTCAAAACCAACACGGATTTCCTTTTTTCCTTTTTATTTTTATTTTACACAATTTCTTCAGAACAAACTTGCTGTGATGGTTCATCGTTGGTATAAAGGAGGATTGTAAACGTTCATACGTGCCACAGCAGCTAAACTACAAGTACCGGTAGAATTAAGTTGCTTCGTTTTAGGGCTTCAATGGTATGAAAGAATGCGTCAAGGAAAAATTACATATTTGTGATCATTTATAAAAATTATACATGTTTTCTATGTTGTGTTTTGGCCTGTCAGCAGCTTCCACAGATGGTGATAGTTGCTTTTTCTTTATGACTGTTTTCTTTTCTTAACCTGAACTGGTAAAATGATTTGATGAAACTGTGTCCAGCCGCCTGTTGAGATGCAAACCACCAAAAAACATGCTGTCGGATAAAGAAATACTTGGAATTGGTCGACTTGCATTTTGGAAAAGAAGAAGTTGTTGTTTTTTTTGCTTTATTTCAGAGAATTAGTGATGATCAATATCACCTTGATATCTGCCCACTGTGAAGAGAGCTGCGTTAGCTGTACGCTTCTTTCAGCTGGTGTTACGGGAAGCTACGTGCTACATGCTAAATAAGTTCCCGCATCTAAAAAAAAAAAACTACTACTTTTTTTTCGCAGTTGTAATTTTTTAAGTCTTAAACAAACAAAACAAGCCATGATAACATCATTTGAGCGCTTGGGACGTATTGCTAGTTGTATTTTTGCACTTTAAAGAGAGCTAAGCTAGCTGGTTCCCTTTGCAAGCATGCTAGCTCCCCATGTAACTTCCCCCCAAAACATAAGTTGATGTTTTGACATTTCTGATTATGTTAAGGATTAAAAAAAAAAATCAAGTTCAGACATGCTACAGTAGGTAAATCTGAGGTCTTTAGAGCTGGCTAGCTTTTCCCCTCTACTCCCAGTCTTTATGCTAAGCTAAGCTAATGGCTCCATCCCTGAAGTTGGGTGTTGATCCTCTCATCCAACTCTCTGCAAGAAAACCCAATAAGCCAAAATGTCAAGATTCACCTTCAAATAAAGGAGGTGCCACATTTGACCTTCGACAGAAGTCTTTTTTTAAAAGTTTTCTTATATGATGGCAGCGTTTCTTTTGGTTTTTCACCTCCGTCAGGTTTGTGTTTCCCTCCGAATAGGTTCTTTCCACGTAAAACAATTTCTTCATCTACTCTCCCGCTGCAGCTTCGGACCGGGCTCTCTCCGCCGACCGCTCACGTCATCGACTCCTCGTCCTAAAACCTTCCTTAATTCAGAAAGCGGTGGGTATGTGGGCTCGGCTGTGCTGTGCAGCGGTGTGTGTTTATGTGTGTGAGTAATGGGTCAGTAGCGGGGCAGGAGTGGGCGGCTGCCGCAGGGTTTCCTGTTAATGAAGGCAGTATCGATTTATCCGCTTTTGAATATTTCTCCGCAGAGATGGATGTTGCTGGGGTTATTTTTTAGTTTTTTTTCTTCTCACTTTTCTATGTTGAGGCAAGTCGTTGGTGTGTTGCTGTAAAGCCGTCGACTGAACGGTGCACACAAACAGGGCGAACTCTTTTTGTACAGCAGCCTCGTCATGTACAGAATGATTGTAATTTTTCGGATAAATTTTTCCTTTTGTTGACATGTTTTTACTTTGTTGGTATTTAGAAGTCAGATTAGAGATGATCTTTGTGTGTTTGCTCTTTAAGATACAAACATGACAAAGTTATTCAACGCACTTTGAGGCATGACACATCAAAAACATGAGGAAAGACCGTTTGTTATTTTGGGCACTTGCATATAAAAAATACTGCATCGAAATGTTGCATATAAATACATATATACACATGTTCACTTAAAAAAAAAAAAAAAAAAAAATCTTGTCTAATACAACCAAGTTATTGATGATCCAAATACTGAGAGTACAAAAAAAAAAAGGAAAAAAAAAGTAGCTTTTCCCCCTGAAAATGACAAAACCTTACTTTGATTTGGACTTTTTAAACTACAGAGATTTCATTTTGCAGCAGGGCAGCTATTTGTTTCGCAGATGAAGTGGGAGAAGGAGTCGGTTAAGCTGAACTGGTTCATGTGCAACACGGTTGCTATGAGACTGTAGTGAAAAGCCCTTTTGAAATTCGGTGTAGCTTTGCTGGAAGTTGGAATATTTTTAGCTGCGAGTACTCAGCGCTCTGTAGGCTGCAGGAAAACGAGCTAATTTCTCAACACTTGAGACTGAAGTATTTCTTTCTGGCAAGACACTGAGATAAAAGAAAATCAGTTAAAATACAAAAGGCTATTCACATTGAACATTTATTTGCATTTACAGGTTGGAAATAGTGTTTTTTTTAATGGTTAATAAACCATAAATTCATGCTTATCAATAATTAATTTTGAGAACGATATTAAAGATTGCCAGATTGTGAAAACGTATTACTTTCATCTCTTTAGAGCATCTAAAAGACCCGTAAATGGACCTGGCAACCCAAAAACGTTCTGAATGGCTTATTACTGAGCTATGAAGCGTTAATAAATGACTTATTAACTTGTTACGGATGCAGTATGGACAGCAAACCTTTATAAGCACTATGTAAACATCTAAAAATGTAAAATATAATGGTTTGCAGTGCTACAATTCAGTTATAAACAGATTTTTAAAAATTCCAAGGACGCATCCTCGGGATTCAGAAAAAACAGATTAAACTTAAAAAACAAGTCAAAATCCAAAGAAGAAATATAGACATTTCGATCTCTGAAAAGAAGTCCAAAAAACACAGCTGCAATTCCCCCTTATGGCCACAGGTGCCGCCAAAAACAACAAACAGATCTTGGACATTGTTGCCTTACTGCACAAGTATTATTTTATCTGTTTATGCACCAGCTTCTACACATAAATAAACTGCAATATTTGTTAGTGTAAAGTGAAAGAGACTCAAAGTTGATGGGTTTGGTGCCCAAAATATAAAGAAAACAACAATAAATATTCTTATTTCATTTTTAAAATCACTGACAGATTTAATTTCTACCAAGAAATCGTCCCTTTAAAAACTGTTAACTGTGCTTTTATAACGAGTAATAACTTAAAACCTGAGCAAACAAAATCTGCATGGTTACATAAACGTAAATGCAAACCTGTTTTGTAATTATCTGGGTAAATCAGTCCTTTAGGTCGCCATCAAGCAGCCGTTTTGGGGACATCTGGACGTGCCATGGGTCAAAATCTTTTAATATTTTAACACCATCAAAAGCCATCATAACATTAGCTGCAGTGATAAATTATTATAAATCTGATTTACCTTAATAAAACACAAAGGTAGGAGTAAATTGTAACCTGAATAACTTAAATTTGACTTCACTCCCTTCATGATGAATGATGCTGTGTTCATTCCTTTCTCTCTGGCAGGGAATCATCATTAATGAATTAATTTTCATGTGATGAAACGGGGATGGAAAAACAAATCCACCAATTGGTTTTTTTTTTCAACCCATATACTGTCTATATGATAACTTTTATGAGTTTCATTATTTGAAGGAAAAAAACTGGAAAATGATGGAATGCACAAAAAGGCTTGTTCCGGTCAACCTATTACCTTTTTATCCTTTCAGTCACATGACATTTTCCTGTGATTTTTTTTTTTTTTTTTCCCACGCTGTTCATATCCAGGAAAGAAAATCTCCTTCCTGTTCTCTGTAATAATAGTTTTTTTTTCCAAATCTAAAACTGCCCTGTACATCTTTTTTTTTTTTTTTACAGAAACTTAAAAGAAGACAGAAACGTAGCGGGACGTTTGTCATTTCTGTGCCTGTGTGTTTGTAAAATGCTGTGAAGTTCCTGTTGTAGTTTCCTGCTTGTGTTCGGTCCGACGACGCAAGCAGCGGCTGTTTTTAGTGAACTATTAAAGCAAAACACTCTGAATCTGAAACAAGGACTCCGGCAGTCTTTATTTAAAAAAAAAAAAAACTACATTTCAGCATAATTGTCCTCTCTGGAGAAATACTACTTTCTTATTCAGAAGAAACGGACCCCATGAAATTTTATTTTATTTATTTATTTTTTAAAGCGTATTCCCTCTAGCTTTATGTATCGAAAGCTCATATTTCACGGTTCAGTAAACTCGGTGGAAGGCATGGCCTCTTTGTTTACCCTCAGGAGCCTCTTTTCTCCTCAAATATTTATTGATATAGTGTCACGGAGGTAATTAACGCTCTCCGGGGGCCAATTGCAGCCGGCTTTACTGCAGAAAAACACCTCTGTTCCTCTCAGGCAGCAGCGAATGATGACCGCGCTCCACAAGCAGCTCAATCACTGCTGCGTTCTTTACTTTAATGACCGCAGAGCCTCTTTATTTCCAAGGGCATCAATTACTCTGGAGTCTGGACTTCGTGTCGCGTAAAGAAGTGTTTCATATTCATTTTCCAGCATTTAAAAAAAAAAAAACAGTTTGCAGCTAAATATTTAAAGATGCGTGTTGCCCGATTTTGGTTTAAATTTACTACTGGGTCCATTTAGTCACGATGTTCACCACGGAACTGAAACTGGAGCAGAGAAATATCAGAATTTGATGTCAAACTCTGGAAATCGTCAACAAAGACCCTTGAAATGCTGCAGAAAGTCTACGTCTATGGGTTTTCTTTGACATTGATGGGGTTGTGTCACCGTGAATTCATCCCCCTGAGTCAGACTGTCAACACCGAGTTCCACCGGGACCTTCTGAGGCGTCTCAGGGGAAACATTCCGCCTGAACTGTGGCGCCATGGCAACAGGGTTCCCCAAAATGACAACACACCCAATGCATGGGCTCAGGAACACTTGGTTGAAAGCAGGTGTGTTGAAGAATTCATTCCCCCAAAATTTTACCCAAAGTCTGATGTAAAATCTGAACCTTGAAAATGTCTTGATTTATCTGCCCACCAAACTTCAAAGATTTGAACTCGTGCTAAAAGTCATAAGTAACTCACTAAAATTTCCTCATCTTTACCCGGATGGCTTCTCATTTGCATTTTTGTTTTTATCTCCGGCGCGCAGCATTAAATGTTTCGTCCCGGTAACTACTTTCTCGTATCACCGCATTATGCGAGCGCTCTCGAGGATGTATCATGGATTCTTGGCGTGAGTCCGAGACATCGTCATCCGTTTAAGTCTGGCAAGCGGATGAGGCTTAAAAAAAAAAAAAATTATGTTTCCCATTTGTAGTAGTCAGTGTTGGGTGACAGTGTGCAACAGAGTGAATAAAAGCAATATCAATTTTTCAGAGAACACTCCTATGGTATGTCACACAACTGAAAACTTAAATATTTGAGAGGATTAGAGGACAAAGTTCTGTGTTTTAAGCGTGGAGGCTCGTTTAATAAGACATGCCGAGGATGAAGTGAGGAGTTTTCAGTAGGCGGGAACCACAAGTCACTGAAGTCACAGTCACAAGAGAAACAAGTGTTTATAGAGCTACTATTCATGTGTAAAATACAGTATTATATCATTATAAACAGCAGACACTCTAAAACTGTACTGGTCAACATCTAAGAAATGTAAATGCATCTATCGTGGATTCAACAGATAAATATCTTTTATTATTCAATTTCTTCACCAATTTTAGCCATCCAACAACAATGTTTTGCCCTTTTTTATCTCTTACTGAATTTACTGATTTCACTTATTTTACTTGGATTAGTGTATTTGCCCAATTTGATTTTGTTAGCGGTTTTTTTTTGGCGGTTTCTGTGGGTGAAGCTGAGCCGGAGCCACGTGAAGCCTCGAGTTCGGCAGTTTGGCCGTCGAGATCCAGAAATGACCATATTTGGACGAGCAGGGGAGGAGCTTAGCGGTGGATCTGACTCCATCTGATTGGGAACCAGAGGACACTACGCCCCGCCCACTTATAGCGGGAAACCGCTATTCACCAGCAGTTCCTCCTCCATCGTTCCTAGCACAGCCTCATATTTTAAGCTCACGTTAGCTTTACTGTTTTTATCTCAATTACTAATCCAGCGACAAAATCATCTTTGACAATTTGCACGTTGACGTCTGAGCTCTGGTTCCCGCTGCAGCGAGGGAGAGGCGGCGGTAGGTCGGCCCGACCCAGAACGATCAAACAAATTGAAAAATGACAGCCTCGGAGAAACGAGCCTCACTTA
This sequence comes from Brachyistius frenatus, assembly GCF_029030835.1. Taxonomy (NCBI): domain Eukaryota; kingdom Metazoa; phylum Chordata; class Actinopteri; family Embiotocidae; genus Brachyistius; species Brachyistius frenatus. Next base: position 1,374,573 of record NW_027210664.1, on the reverse strand, counting down.
GCCGGCAAAACACAGACGAGTAGAGAAAATCAATTCGGTCTCTGGTGCGATCGTCGCTTCGGAGCGCAGGTGTGGATAACGACAGGTTAATTAGTTTGCATGTGTGGGTCGGTTTCACCTGCACACGTGCAACCCCCCCCCCCCCTCAACCCCCTCCCACAGTAAGTGATGGCTGGTTTGCTTTGCAGCGTTCGACGGCCCACATTTGCATTTTGAAAGCATCCACAAATGGAGGGCTGTTAAGCTCTGGACTCTGAAGCTCTTTGAATGGAATCTTTTTTTTTTCATTTTTAAAGTGGCGGACCTCGAGGTCACTTCATCCTGCTGATTTTAACTCCCACCATCAGACCGGAGCTTCGTTACGTGTTCATTTAAATGGTCAGAGGAAAAATTAATGAAGACGTTTCCTTCCAAATTGAATTACAAATTACTCCCACGCTCAGGAAATGATTGAACACTGACCAAGAAAATGTTTTGAGTTTGATGCCAGCAAATAAATTAGTCAGCTTAAGGCCCTTTGCCTGCATAATGTCTTGATGATTTTAATGTTTTTATATATATTGACCCACGACACCGAGACTTTTTAAAATTCACGAGAACTCTTGTCCTCTTGTGGTATTCATCTTCTCTGTCTGTGTCTTTGCACTTCCTGCTTTACGTTAGTTTGCTAAATTGTTAGCCTCTGTATCTTCTAGACGCCGTCCACGTTGCCTGTTGCCTAGCAACCGGTTTGGGTCAAGTCCCAAAAATGACTAGTTTCAGGATTATTTTCTCTCTCGTTAAGTAAGCTGAAGTCCTTTAAGTCTTTTATTATCCAGGTTATTCTGGCGTATTCATATTTTGTGCGTTGGACTGTAACTGAGTTACTCGTTTAAAAAAAACCAACCAGGAGTCCGAACACGCTGACGTTTACCCAGTTTAATTTACAGGAAACAGTAATCAGCCCGCCCTTCCTGCGTCTTCATCTCCTTCGTCAGCTCGTGCGTTGCGGTAAACACATTCGAGGCACGACGCGCTGCAGCCGGCGGACCTTTTCGCCCAGACGACGCTCTCGCTGTGACCTTTTTGCCACGATCAGGGCAGATGGCCAAAACGGATCCTGAACAGTTTCCAGTTATTTTTGTTTTCCTTCTTCTTCTTCCAAGAGACGTCCTACAAGTCTATACATCTCAGCATCTCTGCACATCCGGTGTGACAAAAAAAAAAAAAAAAAAAAAAAAGGTCGAGCTGTTTGTTTGCAGCTTCCGACAACAGAATCCACAAAGTTGGAGATATAAACCGAGAGCTCACCGCGGTGCGGTAAAAGAAGAAAAATAGGGCTTTTAATTTGAATGCGTCCGCCAGGCTCCCGTGTGTTCGTCTCGTTCCTCTTCACAGAGGAGGCCCGCGAGGTAACGGCGGGGCGCAACAACAGATGGTTTGGTTTTATCTGCGGCGAGCACTCAGCCCTCGTGCTTTTCTTTCTGCGCGAGTATTGTTCACTTCAATTGGAGAGCCCAGACGGGCTTTTCTTCCTCCCGTCGCTCCTGGAAATCTTCCTCTGACACCGACAATACCTTCCAGTCCCTCGTGCAATTACACCGCAAGGACTTAATCACACCGGTTGACACTTGCTGCCTTTTCTTTTTTTTTCTTTTTTTTGTCTCCTCGATTTTTACCTCTCCCCATCGACTCCCCCGACTCTGACTTTAATTACTGATTTAATACATGTGCTTTTTTCAATTTCCCTCCACGTCTTGTCTCTCTGTACACATCAGTGTCTTCTTATCGTGGAGGAGGGATGTCAAAGATCGCAGGGACGCTCGTTAAGAGAAGGTTTAATTGGGTGTTTAGGCATTCGAGAGCGTTGCTTGTCTAAGGAGTGGCCCCCTTCAGCTGAAGACTTCTTCTGTCAATCAAAAGGGGTTTGTTGGTGAGATGGGGGGTTAGGGGAGTATTCAGTGGATTGATGTAAATCAATCAGTCTATCCACAGGATTTATGGGCGTTAGGAGTAAAGTTGTGCAGAAAATGTTCAACAGCAGCTTTAGTAATCAATGACTTCCTTCGAACTTTAACAAAAAATACAAAACATTTGCCAATTTTTGCGATCTAATATCCTCAAAGTTCTTCAGGATCTTCGCTGCAGGTACAAAACAAGAACATGAAAGATGGGCGACGTCATGTAGATCTGTTAATAAAACACAAGAAGCTCGTTTAAGCTAAAGTAACACAACCAGGCCGAGAGTCAACCAGCTGTCAAACAGCTGAACTCCAATGAACCAACAGATAACGACGCTAACAACCCTCCGATGGAACTCGGTGTTGACAGTCTGACTCTGGGGGACGAATTCAAGGTGACACAACTCCCGGCAACGCCAAAGAGAAACCCACCTGGTGTCTCCTGACCCGACGCGCCATCTTCAGGTCTCAGAACAGTGAAGCTCCGCCCCCTTCTTGAAACGCGAACGTCGCTCAGAAACGACCTCGACTTTCTGAAGCAGAATAAAAAATAACGTAAATGTGAACAATCGTCACACATTTTAAACTCTTTGATGAAGAGCTGAGTGTCTCGTTTTCAGTCTGAGCTCGTGCGGTTCTGGAGACGAAACCGTCTCCTGGCGTCGCTCGTCCTTCATCCCTTCGTCTGACAGTAAACAAACAGGAAGCACTTCGGAGGGAACGGACTCGAGGGCTCTTTGTTGCGTCGTCATAAAGCGGTTCGCCGAATTCATCCACTGATGTTTATTGATGTTTGATGAAGAGGACGAAACATTAAAGGCAGAGAAAGAGCAAAACTGAAGAGCAGAAAATTGGAGCTATCTTGACGTGTGTAATCCATCACTCTTTCTTTTCTTTTACTGTTATTGTTACACAACCAGCAGCGAGGACCATTTTAAAAATCCTCTTAGCTTCCAACGACGGTTGTTTTCACCAGATTCCTCGTCAGAAAATGAAACCCAACAGACGAACGATGGAAAAAAACCCACATTGATAATTCATTTCCTCCCATTTAAAAGGCTGCTGTTCATTGCGGATTCATTTCTCCTGCATGTTGATGTTACACGTTTAAAACCACGGTTACGTGACCAATATCTTTCCACTGTCTTCACCACTTATATCCACCAGTTGTCCAGACTCTCCTAAATTCAGCAAAAAACCCACAAAAAAACCACCCCGATGAAGACACTATTGATCCTCACCGGTCCCGAGAGGAAGAGCTGTTTTTTTCCCAACACTTAATGCTCAATTAGGTTATTTCTTAATTAGATCTGTGGCCCAGATTATTTTGCCGTCAGCGGAGACGAGCTGTGAAACGAGCCGGCAGGATCGATGCCGCTGGGAGACGACCTTTGCTGCGGGTGGCGGCGAATCCCACATTAGCATATTTTTACATCAGGAATGTGCTTCTGGATTTAGTTTGCACCACCAACCCCCCCCAACCCCCCTCCACACCCACTCTTAACAGCCTCATGTGTTTAGATAGTTCAAAGAGGCATAAACTGAAATTAATTCTGTCGGTGCCAGCGGAGGAGCGAAGCGCTTACTCTCTCCATTTCACTGACGTTTTTGCCGTTTGGCGATGTATTTTCTTCCGACCGTGCCGTCGCCACCGGTTTAATTTATTTACGCGCTTATTGATTCAGATAGTTCCCAGCGATGCATGGCCCTGTGCAAATCATTGGACTACACTGGGAGTATTGACTGCAGAAAACCTTTATTGTGCCATCATCACGTAGGCCTGCGAGCCAATTTCTGCAAGCGGTGCATTTTTTTATGCACACAATCATAAAAGCAGACAAGCAAAATTATGCACACGCACTAACACACACACACACACACACACACACACACACACACACACACACACACACACACACACACACACACACACACACACACACACACACACACACACACACACACACACACACTCGGGCAATCACCTGCCTCCCTCCAACCCCAGCACACTTGTTTCTTTCATTCCCTGTTGAAATGAAGCATGGAAGTGAGGCTTGCTCAGTCAGAGACGGGGACGCTTTTTTTTTTTTTTTTTTTTTTTGCCGCCCCACTCCGGCTTGTCGATTCCATCAGTTGTGGGGAAAAACGCTGGGTCAGCCGTTTTCACTAAATCCCCCACCGTCAAAGTCATCAGCCGGTCGGTCGGTCTGTCTGTCTGTCTGTCCCCACCTCAGGTTCCTGGAAAGATTTTAACCCTGATATACTTTGGTTTTTCTCATTGACTTTTGCACCAAACTCCCCTTTTTTTGTTTTTCAAAATAAAAGCATAAAAGAAGCCCATCTAATAAACCAGAGGTCTTATGTTTGGTGACATGGAGAGGGAAAGACAGGGTCTTCTGCTTCTCTAAGTAGCGCTCTAATGTAAAGAGATAACTCTGAATTTCCTTCAAATAGTAGCAATTACTGAATCCATAATTATCATTAATCAGGTTAGTCAGCATCTGTGTTTTGATTGAGATGGGACAACAGCATGATTACACTATTGACTTTATTAAATTAAAATTAAAATAAACATTTCCAGGCTACATTATTGACTTTAACAGTGGTGACACAACCTCAGATGAGCCCCCATTTTATATACAGTCAATGGATGACACCCATATTACCTGTGCGCGTGCCCATGTGAGCCACGTCACAGGGGCGGTGCAGTACGTCAACAAATAGCACTACACCCCATCTCCAAAGAAGACATTAAGAATAACTTATTGGGGACGTCTAAACATTTATGTATACTTCTTACGTGTAATTATAATATCATAATGTATTTATTTTTTTTTTTTATCTTCAAGCGTGGGAAAACTTAATGCGACACAATTTCAGCCACCCCCGTAGTGGACCGTACCATTTCTACGTTCGTTGAACGTCTGGTCTGTTTACGTCACTCCGGTCAGTGCACCTGGTCACGTCGTCTCCGCGTGCGGCGCCAAACAAATTAAAACACGGTCGGTGGATTAAAAATGTAAAACATTTTCTTACGTTCAGGGTTTCTGAATCAGGTCGTGTCACGTGTCTTCGTGGTTGCACAAAGACGTTTTGACAGAGTTCATTATGGCATTTTTAAAAGTGGTTTGTGTGGGTTAGGAATTCAGAAGTGTGAAATTGTTTGGGTGATTAAACGGTGTTAAAATCCATCCGTGATGAAGGCTGATTAATTGAATTATTTCAAATGTATGTCCACTTTATTGAACTCGGTCTGTATTTTCTGTGGCTGTCTTTCAGCCTTAATGCTGAGCTGGATAGTGTGAGTGATGGAGAGTTTATATATATATATGTGCATTTATATTAAGGCTGCAGAAGGAGGTCAGGATGACAGACAACAACATACCATCATTTCTGCTGTTGTTTTCTATGTGTGTGTGTGTGTGTGTATCTTACTTTCCCTCCCTATAATGTAAAATATGGTTTAGTCTGTCAAATGAAGACAATGATTGCAGAGGTCCAAAGGGACTTTATGTTGCAGGTATTTAAAACAAACAGACATTAAAGTGATGCAGTATCCGTCCTGTATTTAAAAGTCTAACATAAATGTGTCCTCTGACAGGAAGCAGCCGAAGTCTGGGATTGGACGTAGCTGAGACGGCGAGGAAGGAGACTGAGACGCCACCTGCACCGGAGGGGACGGGGACACGGCGTCCAGCAGGTCGGTGGTTCTGCTCCTCTTCCAGTTAACCTGTATTTGGTTTAAATAGTATTATGGGCAGGAGAGCTCTTTTCCAGTGTGCATGCATTACATGCAAGTTGTGATTCTCTAGGGAAGAAAATAACTCTGTGCTAAAACACAACACTCATAACTGCTTTGTCGGGTGTGAGCTGTTGTCCCTCTGGGGCTCTTCAGTTTGGGCATCGAACCGTTTGAGAGGGTGATTCATTAAAATGTTACTTGCCACTAAACTATTAAGAGATTTTAAGATTTTTGATTAATATCTGCATTTGGTTTCTAGTCCGTGATGTTATGTTTCCTATCATGGTCTTTGACCTGCTCCCTCATGTACTGGGTGACAGTTCATTGGTCCATACGGGTCATGTGACCACTGACAAACGCATATATTATGTGTAGCTGCCCTGATGAAGGCCTTTAGAGGCCGAAACACGTTTTTCTTATGATTGAACAGCCATTACTGATTAAAAGGCTTTTTAATTAATCACCCTCTTGAATGCCTCAGATTTCTTCAAGTTTTCAACTTGTAACTGACTTTTTTTTTTTTTTTTGCTCTCGTTGTGATGTTGCTGATGCACCGCTGCGTTACCATGGTTACACAAATACAGATCACTTTCCCTCATAGTGCTGTTGTTTTCTTTAACTCCACATTTGATCAATTTAATGCATTTCAAAACACCAGATACTTTGTGGGGACCAGGAAGCTTCCCCCACGATGTTTCAGCGTGGACACAGTCTTACAATTTATACGAGCCACATAATAATCATATACACGTATATATATATATTTATTTATTTTTATTTTTTTTCATAAAGACACACACCTGCTCCCTCAGTCAGCCAGACCTGTCAACCCCGATCGAATCAGACTCGACTGCCTGAGAACGGGCCACTCTGACATTTACACCACCTGACCACGTCGGTACCGGCTCTCAGCGTGTGCGTGTGTGTTAAAATGCGGACGGAGAAGTTATATATTCATGTATTGGAAATATGGCATTTGCTGGAAGCTTTTTATTTGAAGAGGCTTCCTGTCACAGGTAAGAAGGCTCGGTGGGAATCGCACACCTTTAAAGCAGGTCTGAAAATAATCCAACACGTTTCTGTATATTGAATCAAATACGGTTTTAAATTATGAATATGGACCCAGAAGTTAACCTCTTTCTGCAGAGACCACCGGCCTCTTCTGTCCGATTACATCTCAAACAAGTCAACCAGAAAGAAAGACTATTCCACACAACCCGTGTCTATATTTACTGATTAGCAACTAAATGTGAAGTTATGTTTTTAAATGCCTATTGTTGTGCAGTTAATGATAGAATTTAAAACGCTCCTCTGTCTTTATTATGTTTTAATTTTATACTCCGTATCTGGCAAGCAATTTAGTTCCATAAAATGGTGCAATGCAGCAGGAAATGTACATTTATGAGTTTCCTCCTTCTTTTTTTTTCTTTTTTCTTTTTTAAAAAGACACATCAGACCACGACTGCTATTTCAGGACTGCCAACTGAGCCTGCAGTTATCCTTTGATCTGATGGCACAATGGGAGAGAACACATGCAGCTAATAGCCTGCATGGATTCCTTTGTAGATAAAGAACGAGAGAGGAGGAGGATGATCTCTGCAAATCATTGAAAAACACAGGCTTTAGCTCGCTGCCAACCAAAACACACAATCAGAAAAGTGTTTACTATGAATGTCCTTGGAGAAAGTGTCTGTAATTACCGTAAAATCGTACAAGTGGTCACAAAAAAACCACGTGTAACTCACTCGCCCTCCATTTGTGCACAACTAGACTTGTTTCTGAACTTTTTTGACGCTCCTATTTAACCGGTCTATTGTTTACGAAGCTAACATTCGCTAACTAGCACAAAGCTTAAAGTACAGGTGAGGCTGTGATGTCATAGCATACAAATGGTACCCCAAAAAAAAAAAAGCTGTGTTTTTCCCCTAAGTTTGTGGAAGACAGTTTTTGATGGTTATTATTACCATTTCTGAGTGAAAATCTTCCCAAAACAAAGACAAAAAAGTGGAAAGTCTTTTAGGTAATTTGATGGTGGCGCCCAGAATGACCTCACAATGGTAGAAAAACCCTGAAAGGACCTCAGGGTGTTGATAAATGTCCCGTACAAAGGTTGTTGAGATATTTCAGTCTGGACCGGCTTTAAAATGACCAGAACAAGGAGTGAGTGGTCAACCGAGAACAAGGAGACGTTCATCTTTATATTATCCAGCGTCGGTAACTTCATGTTGAATGCCCCTTTAAGAGGCGTCCTGTTCTCGCTGGAGATGTTCTGTTTCCACTTAAGACCCTGTTCAAATGTGCCGTAATTACAGTAATTATTCCTCCTTTCTGCTGCAGCTGGTTTTATGTGGATGATTTGGCGTCCGTGTCGTCCGGCTCATATTTCGGTTTCTACGTGAAAGCGGCGGCGGCTGCGTTTGACCCCGTTTGAGGCTCCATCTGCTCTGAAGCCATCGATCTGTTTACGCCTCGCTCAGGCCCGTTAATGAATGCACCGAGGAGGCTGGAGCGGCGGCATGACGGATTGAAGGAGGTCATACTCAACTGAAAACAAATTGTGTGTAATCCCGGCAGTATGCATCACCAACTCTCTGCGTACGCCGCCGCCCCGACGAGACGCTTTCTCACGCTGCAGATTTCCTGTCCGCCCCAAAACCCACCTTCATCCTGACATCAAGCTTTGATGCACATCAGATAGAGACACGCTGTGCACTTGACTTTCAAGGTTATCTAACTTGTGCGGTGCCCTTGAGTGAGATCTTTAATGGCTGGAAAGTTCAGTCTGTGTTGTAAAAGATAAGAAAATATATAAAAAAAAAAAAAAAAGATCACAAATTGCTTCCTTGTAAAATTTTTTTTAAAAAGCGGAAACTTCCGCTCGTATTTGCGGAGTACTCGGCACCGGCTCCTCCGTCCTCCCGTTTGTCACCGGAGACTCGACACCGGCTGCTCCCTCGCTGGTCAGATAGATGTGGAAGTCAGAGGTGAACAGAGATGCTCCTCTTCACTTCTCGCCGGGAGACACGAGTCTCAGAAGGTCAGCGTGAGGTCGAGAGTCTGCCTGCAGGAACTGAGGATACTCTGAGAAGGAATGAGGGCACAAACCAGTGGGAATATATATCAGAGGGTTTGGCAGCGTGGGCTGGATGTGTAAGGTCTGTTCAGATAATGAAAATAAATATGTCAAACTGTTGGTGGGCGTCAAACAGGCTGTTGAGTCCTCGTAGCCAGACTGAGCAGGTTTAAGCCCGAGGAGGGAATTTGTGGACATTTGTTTTTGCCTTTATTGGTTCGAGACGGGGAAGTAAAGACAGAAAAACACAGGGAGAGACCTGGGAAACGACATGCAGGCAAAATGGTCGTTCCAGCTGGGACTTAAACCGGCGACTTCCTGGAACAGCAACGTTGAATAACTGAATTATTGAAGAAAATGTTGGAAACAGTTAAAAATCTACAAATTAAACATGTAGACATAAATGAAATAAATAATAATTTAAAAAAAAAAGCCAGGAAATTAAAACTACGAATTCTTCTGCTGGTATGTGAAAGTCCCAGTAAATCCTTTGAGATGTTGTTTGTATGTACGTTCTCCTCCGAGCCTGCGCTGCATCGTTGTGTACGAAGTCCACAACTTCAACGCAACCAGATGGCTTTCGGTGGAGAAACTCGCCGGCAGGTCGACGCAGACGGAGGCAGCTGCTCTTCACTCACATGGCTGCGTCTCCGCCGAGCGTGTCGATGAGTGATGTACGCTGGCAGCTCACCGTGATGTATCGAGCAACGCTGGACTGTTGATGACAGGCCCCCCCTCTCCACCACCTCCACCTCCCCCCCCGCCTCCACCTCCACCTGAGGATGCGGATGTCGGCGGTCATCACGACTGACCTCTGAAGCTTATCGCGTCAAAGGGGGAAATGGATTCTCAACTTTTCGCCCTCAAGACTTGGCAAACGTCTCCCGGCATTCAAATGAGTCTCAATAAAACTAATGAAGTTTATATATATATTGATTGTTCAAAGTGACACACACTCACACACTCTCTTAGGGCGTCTGAGCACTAATTGGACCAACAGCTGTAAATAAATGTCAACTGTATGGACACGTTTTGATTCAACGATATGTCGTTCCAGTGGAGTTGATTTGAAGACTTGCTGGGGGGTTTTTACTTCCACATTTTAAGATCCATTAAAGGCTTTTACGCTTTATTTTGTGCACTGAAAGCTTAATTGTAGGTTTTTACTGTGTTTTTATATTAGCGTGACTTCTAGTGATAAATAGTAGTTACTGGACGTAACTGGAGTTCTGTGAGTGTGTTCATATTTTATTTCTACCATGCATTACCTTACTTTCATGTTCGTGACAGGTATTTTATTTTTGCATGGACCATGTTTGGGGTCTAAATATTTAATGGTCATAACTTCCCTCGCTCTGTTTTTTTCTGGTATTTCCCACAATTTTTGTACGTCCACTTTAGACGAGTGCTTCGGGATGAGCTTTTTGCTCGCGTGGTCTTTGCTTCGTTCTGAAATTTAGTCGACTATAAATGACAGCATGCCTTCAAAATGAGTTACAAATAACATCTTTTAACTTTCCATGTAGAAAACGTGAGTCGACAGGCAGTTGAAACACTTTAAACTACAGGCGGAGAAAATGGAGAAACCAGATTTAGAGTCAAACGTTGTTTAATGGTGACCTGAAACATTCAGCTGTTTGAATCGGTTGTGGTTCGGAGTTTGGTTTTCGGGTGCTTTTGCTCTCCTTTGCAACCAGAAATGTGCTGAATATATATAAATATATATATGTGCTGAGAAGTCTGCAGGGTATAATTTAAGCCAAAGACTCCACCTGCTGATTTGACTGATTAGCACAACCTCAAGTAGAAATCGTCTCCGTGGAATCACCTGCTGCTTGAAATGAAAACCTGCAGAGTTTTGGCTCGCGGCCAGCGTGGGACATCGGCTGCCCTCCCCCGGTGGTTTGATTGCTTTAAAGCAGATTATAATAATTCAGTTTTCTGCCTGCACACAAACCTCAACCTTTACATTAAAGTTAATTATCAGCTTTGAGCCATGCAGGACCCTCAAAAGTCCAACGTTTAGGTCCTTCAGCCCTTTATGATGTTTCCATCGTGGTATCGAAGATTAGACCAATCAGGAAGCTGATAAAGTTAATTGATAAAGTTACAATCTTAAAACCTGAATAAACTGTCATCGCAGCTGAGATTCAAACAGCGTTGCCTTTTTGACGTCAGTCTGTCGGCTGTTGAAGAGCGATCGCCACGGCTTTTATTAGTCGGCCACCATGATGTTCTCTCATTCAGCGATGCGTAGTGAACAAACAAATATTTATTTGAATGAAAATCTTACTTTAAAGTAGACTCTTTTTTAAATTTTATTGTAGATTACTACCTGTCCCTTTTGCATAAATGCGAAACAAAGCCTGAACTTTTGTCGTTGTTTCCCTCTGTAACTGGATTTCTGCTCCACGTCGTGCTGAAGCACAGTGAACAAAAACTAAATTTGTTTTGCAATTACAGATTTTAAATTAGGTCGATTTTTTTAATTTATTTATTTTTAAAAAAAATACTGTACTTGCATGTAGTTGATCAGCGACATCCAGAGCTGCAGCGACCGCCTCACACCTGTTTTACACTCCGGTTCCTCCAGAAGTTCATGTGAAGTGAACAAAATATTTCAAAGACGGCAAACGTGAGTCGGACTTTATTTAACCCCGGCAGTGTCGCCTCCTCATAATAATCAATCTGTACAGAAGACGGCTGACAAACAGACCGTCCTGCTGGGATTTCCTGGACCGGCAGCTCGGGGAGGGACACTAAGATGAGGACGACCGGCACCACGTCCCAGTTGGACAAACACCGCTTAACAACCCTCTTCCCTTCAGTCCCCCTCTGCTGTTTGTATAAAGTCATCGTGATACCGAATGCACTGATGTGCCACGTCCCATTTGTCAGATCCAGTTTGTGCTGCCACGTTTCTCTTCTTCTTTTTCTCCTTTTTGTTTTTATTATCCCGTCAAAGCAGAAAGAAGGTTTCTCTTCTCTTGGGGAGACGCTGCAAACCAGCAAAGCAAATTGGTCACTGCGAGGTGGATGAAAGAGGAAGTAGCTCCTTGTAATAATTGCATCTGACAACTGTAGCTAACAGCCCCCCCCCCCCTCCACCTTCACACCCCAACATTAATAGTCAAAAATGTGCAAACAAGTGAACGCAGACACAAAATCTCACCGGATCAAATGAGGACAAAAAAAAAAGGAAAAGTCTGTTTCTGTCTTGAATTTTTTACAGTTTGTAAAAAAAAAAAAAAAGATGGAAGAAGAGAACATACGACGTGTTCCTCTGTCATGTTTCTGTCATCTCTACCTGGAGAATACTTTCCATCATCGCAGCGCCTCCTATATATTTCCTGTGTGCGAGGACGCCGCTTCGCCGTGTCTCTTATTTTATTCAGGAAGTGGGAGGGATGCTTTGATGCAGCTTTTTATTTTATTTTATTTTTTTAAAGTTTTGGGTGTCTTCTGTTTTGTAGTGTTCCAATTAGATGTGTAGTTGTGGGATCTAATACACCATCTTCAGCATCTCAATGTGGTCTGGAAATGATGCGTGGTGCGTTACAGGTATGTTTGGAGTCATAAGAATAGCTGGCGTGAGCCGCCGCCACGAGAAGTCATCGATCGTAAATCCGAAGGTACGAAATGTGACGCGTTAATGAATCACCGTAAACGATTAAAGGCTCATTTCCGACGTTTGGTGGCGACTTCCTCGCAGCAGAAGCAGAACTCTCGCGCTCTAATTGGCTGTCGCTCAACGCCACCCGCTGTTGTTGTTTTTTTCTTTTCTGGAGCTGCTCGAACTAGAGGAGCATCTCTGATGTCAACCTCCTGACTTTTTTTTAACCCAAATGAGAAATGGCATTCAAATACACGTCATTAATTTCCACAAAGACGCCGTGTTGTGGCACGTCTGGACTTTTAGTTCTTTTAATTGGCTTCTCCTAACTCGGGTTTAATGTGGCTGTCAGTTGTGTGCAATAATGGCTGCACAGCATATATATATATTAAAAAAAAGATACCTTGAAGAAATGATCACGTAGTTCCTTGAAAGCAAAGCTAATGCACAGCCGTCCTCAGCTGAGTGTGAAGTTACTCTAAACCTCCGAGACGTCGACGATGCGCCGCTCAGGAGCAAAACACCCTGACGGCAAAAAGCTGTTCTGCTGCAGCTTAAAGAGACGAAGTGGAAATGAACCCGTCGACTGCACTCGTGAGCCGGGCCGAGGAAGACGAAGATGGAGACGGAGAGAAGAAGAGGAGGAGTGAAAGACATGCAGGGGGAGGAGGCCCAGATAAACCTTTCCTCAGACGGGTTCGGACCTGCTCTCCTCTCCGCCTGCAGTTTCTCTTTTCTTTTCCAGCACAGCGGGTGTTTTTGTTTTTTCTTCCACTCCACGTTAGGGGATGATTCAGTGGGTCCGTTACCCTCAGCAGGATTAGAGCTGGAAGCCTTTCTTATCATCTTCTACCGTTTGAGCTCCGTCCTCTGTTAGGAAGAGCAGCGGAGCTTAAGACAAATTACCCCCTCAGTAGCTTTTTGGGATGGCAACGCTCTCAGGGAGGAGGAGGAGGAGGAAGAGGAGGAGGCTGCGATGGAGCGTCTGTGGTGAATGTGAGGAGGTCGGAGGGTTTGTTAGGGTTTTTTAATTAATGCAGCAGGATGGTGGCAAAGTGCAGAGGGAGGGCAGCGAGGAGGAGAGACAGACCCGGAGCTCTCTGTCCTGACAAATACTCTCGACAAGAGATTTATGGCGAGAAGCGATGGGAGTGAAGTCAGATCCTTCTTGTCTTTGTGAGGAGGGAGTTTGGTAACTTACAGAAGGACATTCTCAGAATAATAAAAACCTCCGCTCTCAAAATAGTCTCTGCAAACATGAAGGTTTTTTCTTTTGGACAAAGACTTATTCTGAGATTGAGCTGAAACCACTCATTCATTTATCTTTTGGTTTTTTTGTGGCTCGACGTGAGGAATTGTAGCTTTTACTTTTTCCTCCATTGTTATGAACTCAAAGCAGAAACTGGAGAAAAGAAAAGAGACAAATACAACAAATCTAAAAAGGTGGAAGTCTGGAAAGAAAGCAGAAGACAAACGGATGAAACAACTAATCTGTTAATTAAAAAAACTGTTGATTAACTTGTATTTTGGTATAAATTTAAAGGAACTACTTGCTGCTATTTGGTTTTTGTATCTATTTTGACTTTATAAAGGTGCTTAAAACATGTTTTAACCAGTCAGAACTTTTTTTTGGTTGTTTCACGTGACAGATATCTGTGTTTTTGTCCATCTGCTCTTTACTGGATAGAAGTGGACGCTTGAAACAAAAAGATGCAGGAAGTGACACCATATAGTTGGCAGAGCTGTTTGTTTACGCAAGGTGTCCATGGCTCCTTGAAGAGTGAAATTTAAAATTCATAAATTCAAAATTAAGGGACTTAATTGTCCTAACGGACTACTGGGTCCATCAATCCATCTGTCAAGGTCTGTTGTAGGTTGGCAGCTGTCAATCACTTTAAAAAAAGAAGGTAAATCTGAAGATATTTAGAAGTTTAAACAGCGATTAGTGATTAACAGCGTATTAATTTTTAGCATCTAACTTTCAACGAGAAAATATATGTTGAACTTTGCCCTCAAACTATAATATAATCGATTTTTTTTTTTTGCTGTGGTTTTTGCGGCGCTTGCTTGTTATTTTTAAGTAGTTGTTGTTGCATCTCGAAGAACCGGCACAGCTTGTTAAGAAATACAGCCGTTATCGTAAGTTCACTTGAAAAAAAACCAAACAACATGACTTCTTGTTTTTAAATGACTGCGAATTACGAAGAAAATACGTAGTTTTGAGCGTCGGACGTGGCGTTACGTCACGATTTCTCAGCTCCAGATCTGGTTGTCAACTTTCTCATCTAACTTTCAGCGAGAAAATAATTATATTCCCCAAAAGTATGCCTTCGTGCTGTATAAATTTAAAAATGTTTTGCTGTTGTTGGCTGTAATGAGAGTCGACTACTCTTGTTATTTCTGCTGCTCTTAGCACATAGCAGCCACCACAGAAATCCACCCTGTACGTTATTGGACGAAGCAATTTAAGTTGAATATATTAACAAATATTACACGTGCTTCGAACAATAAAATTTCAAGCCGCATTATTTATTTTTTGACTTCCAAAGGGCAGAAAAAAACCCCAAACACAAACCATCACAGATAACGTAAAGTTGGAGTGGAATTTAAAATATTTCTTTGAAGTGATCGATGTAAGACGGACAAACAGAAAAGACTACGAAGAGTTTATGGGGCGCCGAGACAAAGAGACACATTAGAGAAAGGTCCCCCGGTGTGTAATTGAAGTATTGTGCTCAGCATGCGGAGGACATGAATGCTTTTAAGTGAAAATTTAAATCCCGGCAAATATTGCAGGCTCATCTGCTGAGCAATTTCACCGTTGAATGCCACCCAGCAGGTAACTCGGAGCCACCGATTTTACCGAGTTATTCCTGTTATTTGTTTTGACAATGGAAAATGAAAAAATTTGAAGTAGTCGAAAATCACCGATGGTGTAGATTATCTCTTTCTCTTTCCCTTCGCTGCCCACTTCTTAATTTCCTTTCATCAGTTTCCCCTCTTATCTTTTTTCTTTTTTTTTTTTTCTTTTTCCTGTTGGTATCATTTTGATGGACACAAGCAATTAAGTGGAGATTCTTTTGTAATTGATTGATTCCCATTGGCAAATATTGCAGTCGCTCATGTAAATGTTGGGTCGAAGGCAATCAGACGGAGCGATTTAGCGAGTTGCTGCCGAGGCTGGAGGCTCAGGTACAGCAGGAAGAGCTTTTAATCACTGCTGAACATTATCGCTGCAAAACAAAATAAGTCTAGCAAATTAAGTACTTTGAGGGAAACCGTAATGAAAACTGAATCATCTGCGGGAACACTTTGGAGGACAATTTAGCACATGATTGCAATTTTAAATCGCTACTTTATCTTTGAAAGGACTTCCATTTCTGTCACGCTCCGGGAGAGACGGCGTAATGCTCCTCGCCGCCCGAAGCCGCGGTTTATTACTCCGAACGGCTCTGATTTTTGTTTTCACGCGTCGCCCACACCAGGTGCTTTCAAAGGATATTTCAAACCTGGCATGTTTCCCGTTAATGCCTAATGTTTTGTTGGTTGAAGAGATTTGGGGAAACAAAAAAATTGCAAATGAAATATATCGCTGCAATTCATTTGGGTTCCCTGCGGCTGATTTTACCACAAAATACTGGTTTATCAGTCCAAATTAGCCGCCTTGAGTGGCCATCTTGTCTGCTGCCTTTACAAATCTCCATCATCATTTTTTTTTTTTTTAAAGCTGCACTTTTAATCGTATTCAAATTGCAATTTTGATTCATGCCGCTATGCAATCTTATTTCTAAATGCCATCAACACAAACAACCAATAATAACGTGGCGTTTCACCATGTGACCATCAGTGAGGAAACGCTATTAGATTATTTTCAGTTTTTTTTTCTGTATCATTTAAATGACATTTATATTGAAAAAAAATGTGAGAATCGTGATGTCATTTCTCAGCCTTTCTTTGAATACACTTGACTTGACATAAACCCAATATAATGGAAAATACTCCGAGTTGAAATGAACAGGAATGAACCTTTAAAGACAAAAGAGATGCAACACGTGTTTTTTTTTTGTTTAGTTTTTTATTACCAAGAATACAAAAAATATCTACATTCACATACCACTTATGCAGCATGACTGACCACATAGATTTCAAGTAAACTCCACCCAATTCATTTATCAAAATCTTCCTCCGCTTCCTTCCTACTTTGCAAAAATGCATTTTTTTGTTTTTTTGTCTTTTGGTGTTTGTGTGTTTTGCTTCTTCTTCTTTTTTTTGTTTTCTTCTTCCAAAACGTCTTTTTTGTTGTTGTTGTTGTTGTTGTTGCTGCTGTCGTCCTTTTTACATTTGGCACTTAATGCAGATTATCGACGTCTCTGTAGTCACAGGATTGGAGGATTAAGCCACATTCATGTGTGGCGGCAACAAAAGCAACACGGTATCTCTAACGGGACAGATCAAGCCTCGTCGGCGTCGGACTCCGGTCGGCACGGCGGTGCGTCCCAGATGAAAGGCGTGCAGGACGTGTGCTCGCAGATTTGAGATATATCACGCTGCATGAAAAGATCTTTTTGAAATTGGCTTCCTTCGTATCCTCACGAATGGATAACTGCTTTATGTTTTTGGGTATAAAAAAAAGAAGAAAGAGTTACGATACAAAAGAGCTTCAAACAATAATACAAAAACAATAATACAATAAAACAACTGAGGGGAAAAAAATAAAAAAAGAGTTCCCACATGGGATTACATCATCGCCATCTCCTGCGCACGTCACGTGACAATCGGGAGAACTTTTCTCACGCAGACTGAAAACCCCCGAGGGCGGCTACATCATGTATGTTACAACATATACGTGGTCTTTTGAAGATTTGTCTTCGGCAGTTTTTAAGTACAGTGTCGGGATCGAAGAACCCAAATAACTTAGCAGAACGTATAAATACAGCACGTGAAACAAAGAAATAAGTTAAGACTCGCCACAGATGAAACAAACAAACCACCGACGGCAGCAACGCTTCCTCGCTTTTCTTTTCTTTGCTTTTTTTTGTTTTTTTTACGCCCCCAGTGTTGCGGCTCGAGTCGTGCGTACACGTATAAAAACACAAACTCGGAGCCGTCGGATCGGCGGGTTTTTTTTGGAGGAGGGGGGGAGGGGGGGGGGGGGGGTTGGTCTACCGTGTCGTCCCGCTCGCTCTCGTTTTTCATCTCTGGCATAAATCGCTCGGTACTTTGAACCAGACGGGGGTTTCTGCCCGTGGCGGGGTCAGGCAGGGGAGTTAACGTGTGCTTTGAAGCCGTTCCTCTGCACGGCCCCCGTGAGGCTGCCAAATCCAGCCTTTCTCTGAAGCCCGTCTCTCAGGGGAGGGATGGGGGGGAGGGAGGCAGGGAGGGAGGGATGAGGGGGTGATTCAAAACCAGCTCACACTGCTGCAACGGGCACCTCAAGGCCTTCAAGGCTGTTGTGAAGAATCGAAGGTTTCGGGCATGAATTGGATTTGTAACAGTCGTGGATGTGAGCGTGAGCACATCACGGCTTCGTCGCGTCCTCGTGCAAAGACTGTTTTGTTTTTTGTCTTTCTTCCTCTTTTTTTTTATTTATTAATGTCTCAGATTAAAAAAAAAAAAAAAAAAAGTCAAAAAAAGTCACAAAAAAAGAAAGAAGCCTCCCGTCGCGTCCTACCACATCGTGGGACTGTTCGTCTCGAGCACGCCGTACATCTCGGCCAGTTTTTTAAAGCGAGGCCCCCAGTCGTTCAGGTAGTCGTACTCGTGGTCGGCGTTCGAGGCGCCCGACTGCAGCGAGCTGAGCGACTCGGCGACCGAGCCCTCGCCCTCGTAGGCGTACGTCTGCAGGGAGTCGTACGGCGGCGCGCACGGGTCCATGTCGGCCTCCAGCAGCTTGGCCAGCACGTATCCGTGGACGTTGCTGTCGCCGCCGCCGCCGCCCACCACGCACGCCTGCGGGACGTAGCGCGACAGGCTCTCGATCTCCGGCAGCATGTCCTGCCTCATCTTGCCCGGGTGGCGGTGCGCCTCGCGGGGGTTCCACATGGCGGCGATGTCGAAGGCCTCGGTGTCCTCCTCGCCGCCGCCCTCGTCGTCGTAGCGCACGATGTTCTCGTGCACGTTCTCCTCCTCGTCGCACAGGTAGGGCTTCTTACGATGAGTCCTCAGGGAGAGCATGAGCAGGATCATCACTGACGGACACAGCAAATCAAGAGAGACGTTTTTTAGGACTGAATGAAATTCAGCAAGTTAAAAAGGCTGCGAGGCTTCAAAGAGCAATCAAACATCCAAATGTCTTCTTGGCTCAGTGTTTTGCATTTTTAAATTATGTTTCACTTCTGCTTATGAACCAGAGCTTTAAACACAATTATTTAGACTTTTCGCTTCATAAAATTGTGCTTTTTATACATTTAATATGTTTAATTCTTAAGACCAAAAGTTGTAGAATTTAAAGGACGTCTTTGACCCTCAGATGAGTTTTAAATATAACTTCCTGTGACGTTGAACACTTTAGTGGGTGATGCAATAAACATGCAACTCGCTTATCATTCTTATCGACCCATATTTCCCTCGTAGGATCAACGACAAGTAATTAAAACAAATCTGTGAGCAAGACGGTAGTGATTTGTTTTACTATCAGCCGACGAGAGGTTCAAATTAAAAGATATTTTTTAACAAACAATAATAAACAAAAAAACAGCATTTGTGAGGGAAATAAATCGCCATTAAAAGCAGAATTACTGCACCGATTCCAGAGGATGACTTCACACACTCGAAGCGAGCAAAGATGTTTAAACAAAATTTATTGCAGCCTCCCCGAGGAGCCGAGTGAGTCAACCTGCCCAGTTACAGGTCTGCAGGGAGAGATAAAGTGGGTCCATATCAGCCTGTGGTGGGGGGGGGGGGGAGCTGCTGCTAATGAATGCTCAGCTCTTTTTTTCCAGGATGAGAAAAGAAACCCATATTTTGATCCTGCAGTGATGATGTCACTCCTTCGCTAATGCTCCCGTGGTGCTTCTTATTTTTTTTTTTTTTTTTTTTCAACCGAGAGCTCGTTTCTTCTCCTGTTGAGTCGCTTCCTAAGGTGGTAATGTATTTTTTAATATCTCATATTTTGGGTTCTTTAGATTCAGGCTTCACGGTTTCACCGCGGGAAGGTCGGGGCGTTAAAAAAAACAAAGCGCCGCGGTGTTTTTTAAATCTCGCCGTACAACAGGCGGTTTTTAAAACGTAGTTTTCGTTTCTAGCGGCCGATGGAGAAACGCAACGATGTCGTTCTGCATTCGCGCATCTTCACGTTTGACCTGTCGACGAGGCCGTGAACGTCAGCGGAGAGAAGAAGCCGTGCCGGGCATGATGGGATTTATTTCATCTTTTAGACTTAAAGCCCCAAATCGGGAATAACTGATGTGATCTGAGATATCTCTTTGCATGTTTGACGTAGGACAAAAAAAAACAAAGACACAAAACAGCAACTTTTCCTTTTCTGCATGTGAACAGTTTTAAAAGGCTTTATCACTAAAATCTCTTTTCTCGCCAACTTCTCATCGACTTTTCCTGCTAAATTACACGTTTTGTTCACCACTTGGTTGTAAATTCTGCCCCCTGGTGGCTTCCCACGTTTTCTTTTAAAACTACAACTTTATTACGCTATAAGAGTCTGTGAAACTCACCCAGCAGGACGAAGATGCAGGCCAGGATGGCGATGAGCGCCCCTCGGCTGAGGCTGGCGGGCAGGCTGTAGGCCTCGGCGTTGCACGACATCACGTTGCCGTCGCGGTCGCAGCTGCACACGCGGACGGTCAGCGTGCCGGTGCTGGTCTGGACCGGACGCTCGCCGTCGGAGATGAAGATGGGCAGGTAGAAGACGGTCTGGTCCTGCTGCGACCAGCCGCCGCGCCGCGTCAGGATCCACGCCGTGTTGTCTGGGAAACGGAGGGCGGCCGACGGAGATGTTAGAGACGAGGCGTTGTTCGGGGCGACGGGTGACAATTGAAGGTTTGCCGTGAACAGGAAGTGACGATCGGAGCGACTTAATTTAACAGCGGTTCGTCACCGACGGAGATTCTGAGACATTTTTTACTGACAACACACAAGACGCCAGATGAGGAGACTTTAACGGCCTTGTGTGTTGTTTGTAGGTGTCAGTTATGTCTGGTTGGTAGTTAGAAATACTGCAGCGTCTGGTCTGGTTCAGTCTGGTTCGGTCTGTTTCAGTCCGGTCTGGTCTGGTTCGGTCTGGTCTGGTCTGGTCCGGTCCGGTCCGGTCTGGATTTCTTACCTTGGTTGTCCCTCAGGGTGAAGTTGGGGTTATTGGCGGCCTCTGGAGCCAAACTGTAGTAGAAGTGTTGTCCGCCCGGCGGCTCATCCGGGTCCACCGCCGTCACGGTCTGGATCAGCTGCATCACATTTACACACATACGTACAAAACTTCATCTGGAGCTAATCATGGTGCAGATAAAATTATGAAAGTAAACTATAAAAAAAAAAAAAAAAAAACTCCCCAAAATTAGTGTTTAGTGTTGAAAACTGTCCACTTCAGTCTCTTTTAAGTCTCTGAGAGCTGCACGTTGATATATTAAATGTTTAGCAAAGCAAAACATTAATAAATAAGATTAAAAGTGCTGCAATCAACATGTTCATCGAGTTAAGTTGGAGTTGAATTATTCAAAAGTGCTTTGATGTTGGTAAGTGGTCGTCCAGAGGAGTTTAAAACATCATAAAAATGATCATTATTACAGATTCTTTAATGTAGAAGATGCATATCGGTTGATTTTTATCTACTTAATATCCTGAAGAAGAGTTTCATCTACTGCAGCACGATAGTGTCCATCTGTCAGGTAGCTGAACAGGTAAATGGAGGATCGAAGAAATCTTTAAAAAAAAAAAACAAAAAGAACTTCCCACTGCTGATGAACTCCAGGTACATATTTAGTTGTCGCTGATGTTTCCGTACCTGACCCGCTTTGGCGTTTTCGCACACGTACGCCTCCAAGTAGTGCGTCAGCGAAGGCGGGTTGTCGTTGACGTCCAGGACCTTCACGGACACCGACACACTGGCGATCTGCGAGGGGTTGTCTGCAGGAACACACACACACACACACACACACACACACACACACACACACACACACACACACACACACACACACACACACACACACACACACACACCATCTAAATCCTCCCCTCGTTTACAGCCGGCCTGCAGCACATTAAGTCTTCTCCCGCTCAGATTACAATTCTATTAATTTCCATTACACTCTGCAATTAGCATTCCTTAACCAGCTGTGTAATAAGCTGCAGAAACGCAATTAGCGGGCAGTAACTACTTTCTGAGGTTTCATCACGTGATCGATCAATCCGTGACTTTGGCTCTGGAGGTCGACGCGCCACGCGACCTCGTGCTCCTGTACTTAAGTACGGTTTAAAAACGGCTCAATTTAAAAAACGTGATTATTCACCGAGTTCCTTTAACTGATGGGAGTTTTTGTTCCAAATGACCTTCCTCGAAAAGAAAAACTGAAACGGACGAGAAACATTCAATCTGAATAATTTGAATAAAAAGGAAAATACAAAATTCGGTTTTAATAGTCTTTTTTTTTTTTTTTTTTTTTACAGAAGATATTTTTGCCCTGTCGCCGTGAGAAAAGCAAAAGTGTATCTACAACATAGTGCTGATTGAATTCCCTTTAGTTGCTTATCGAACAGATATTTTCTGTTACGTTAATGTTATGGGAGCGCCAGAGCTAAAATAAAAATATGATATAATATAGCGGCAAGTTATTAAATGATTTGTAAACTTTTTTTAAAGTAGTTATTCTTGAAACAAATATGACCTGATTCTTGGGATGAAATGGCTTTAATGTGAAATCGTAACATAATCCTCATAACAGCAGGACTTTTGTAATTAAATTATTTTAAAATTTGTACCATAATATGACCTTTTCCTTTTAAAAGAACAACTTTACTGTCCTAAATTGACATTTCCTCATAAATCAATGATTTAATTGCAGCTTTATATAAAAAAAAATTAAAAAAAATCACAGATTTTCTGATAATATCATGACATTTATGTTGAATTTTCACGTTTTAAAGACTTAATCCTCATTATAAAGAGGAAATGTGAGGCTGCAGTTGAGCAGAATGACCTCCAGTAAAGCTCTGCTATCAGGTCGCGCTTTAATGACATTTTTGCATGAAATAACCATTTGATTATTAAAATCCTTTGACCTTTGTTGTAGAATTATTATAAACTTTTCTTATCAAGCTGACCTCGTCCTCATAGCTTTGTGTTTGTAGCGTAGTTTTATCCGACTCTGCTACAAGTTTTCTTGTAAAATTATGACTTCATTCCCCCAAAATAACGACATGGTTGTAATAAGACTGTAAATAAAACCGAAAAATCAAAGTCAACCGTCGTGAAAAAGTAAAAAGAAAACATTGACTATCCGTGAAGTTGTTTTTTTTTACTGTTGTTTATTTACTGTTTATTTACTTCTTCAAATCAATCAGCTTTGCTCATTTTTCCTCTTCCATGCTGCTTCTGCGGCAGTTTGTTCTGGCTTCCTACCTCTGCCCTCTCCGTCTCCGTCACACCTTTAATTAGCCGCCACGCAGGAAGTTATTTAATTAGTCATTAACTCAATTAGCATCTCTTTTAAGGTGTCTACCAAAAACAAAGACACACACGGACGAGCGGAGGGGGGGGGGGGTGAAGGTGACTTTCCGTGCCGCCGGCTGCGAGCAGATCTGCGGGCGTCGTTGCGTAACTCTCTGCAGGAGTTGTTGTTTTCCCAAAAATCACCGCTTCTGCATTTATGAGAGTACTTTATGAGAATACATCTGCATGAATCTCCCTCTCATCAAGTCCTGAAAGGCCCTCGACTCCACTAACATCTACGGTCGTTCGTAAAGATATCAAGTGTTTGTATTAAGAGCTGAAACCAGTCAGTTAATTCATCAATTCATGATCCATTTTTCTTGCTTCTTTTTGGTTTTCTCTGTTTTATATCGTTGTAAACTGAATATTTGGGTTGAGGACACGTGACATTATTAAGTTTAAGTCTGATTGAAATGGTACATAACCAGCGCTGTGGTTCAAAAT
Organism: Brachyistius frenatus; assembly: GCF_029030835.1. NCBI lineage: Eukaryota > Metazoa > Chordata > Actinopteri > Embiotocidae > Brachyistius > Brachyistius frenatus. The sequence continues at coordinate 1,351,101 of NW_027210664.1, read as the reverse complement.
CAGCTTTATCCTCTTGACATATGAGAAAATATGCACCGTATGTGCAATACGTGTCTCTTCTTATACTATAAGTGGCTAAAATAATTTTTTTTAAATATTTCTTAAAAACAGGTGCAACAACTTTGTTTCCTTGATTCTAGTGCAGCTACCTGCCTTCTTCTATGTTTTAGTACAGAAATTAAATGATTTCTTTTTGGAAATCTGGAGAAAAAAAAACCCGAGACTCCATTTACAGACAGAAGTGAGCAGATTTGTGTGACGTACTCATCTCCATTGCGAGGACGGTGATGTTGTGCCAGCCGATCTCCTCTCGGTCCAGCGAGCGCACCGTCATCAGCGACCCGGAAGTGATCTCGATGTAGAAGTATTTCTCGGGGTCGCTGGACCTCTCGATGGAGTACCTGGGGACACGGGACGACACGAGGCGTGTGGACATCAGCTCTGAATGAAGTGAACCTTTCTGCATTTTTGTTATTGGGTGGGAGTGGTGGTGGGGGGCGGGGGGGTTGTAATCCCATCTGAAGGCGACGACGCAGACACAATCCAGCGGGTGTGTGTGTCTGTATGTGATAAGGCGTCAGGCTGGCAGCTCCTGAAGGCATCGCAAGAAGAAGAAGAAGAAGAAGAAGAAGAAGAAGAAGAAGAAGAAGAAGAAGAAGAAGAAGAAGAAGAAGACTTAATCAGAGTATCTGCCTCCGTTGCCAAGCCGACGCCGGGGACACATAGAACCTGCAGCGTGCCGTCTTGGCTCGTCTGCCGACACCGAGGGCCGCTTTCCAAAACACTCCTCTGAGAGTGACATGCAGCAAACAACCAGCCACACTCACACAGGGAGGAGGAGGGGGAGTAGGGGGTAAGGGGGGAGGATGATGATGATGATGATGATGATGATATACAGCACATCCTCTTCCAGGCTGTGGAGCAGAAACCGGGTTTACGTACCCACGAGGTGTCCGAGCTCACCTGCAGCCTCGTCTCTCCTCTCTCAGCTGTTTTGTGTTTATCAGCTTTAAAAAAAGAAAAGAAAAAAGATCCGACCTCTGACCTCTGAGATGGAACATTATATGTCCTATTATGTCCTTTTAGTGAGTGAGAGGAGCTTTCATGGACGGGGAACAAACTTCTGACTTTAAATGACTAATTAATACATAAATGGTAATATTAGGCTGCAGATATCAGATGTTTAACAAAAGGCTGTGTGTGTGTGTGTGTGTGTGTGTGTGTGTGTGTGTGTGTGTGTGTGTGTGTGTGTGTGTGTGTGTGTGTGTGTGTGTGTGTGTGTGTGTGTGTGTGTGTGTGTGTGTGTGTGTGTGTGTGTGTGTGTGTGTGTGTGTGTGTGTGTGTTTTGGCTGTTTTGGCCTTCGTGCTGACAGGGAACAGTCGTGACTGGCACATCCACTGCTGGCAAGGATCCCCCTGAAGGAACTCTATTAATATCATTCGTCCACAGTCATGGGGGGGAGGGGGGGCTGTTGTGTGTGTGTGTGTGTGTGTGTGTGTGTGTGTGTGTGTGAAATAGCAGGTGAAAAAGTGTGTGTGTGTGTGTGTGTTCAGCTATAGCTGCCAGTCATGCTGCAGTCGGTAAAAGAGCAGAAAGATGTAAAATGGAAATGCCGCCGACGGAGGGACTGAAGGTCACCTGCTGCTTGTTGTTATCTGTCATCTGATGTCGCTGCTTCAGCGACCGAATCCTGATTTCTGATTCCTTCCGGCTCTCTGCAGCCACAAAACTCTCCTCCCGCTCCGGACCGGTGCGGTTCGATACTTTCATCCTGCCTGTACAGCGTTCATTTATTTCATTCGCTCTAGTTTCTGTCCATCACTGAAGTATTCACGTACAAGCCACGCCCACCTGCCCTGATGCCCCGCCCCTCTGCTCACCTGACTCGCCCCTCAGTAGTGTGTCAGCGGTCCACCATCCTGTGTTTGTCTTTGAGCGTTACTGCCTTGTTTTTTTTTTGCTTTCCTATTTTGACCTCTTGCCTGTTGAGTGAACTTTGAGTGAACCAGCCGCTAATATTTCATTTTATTGTCATAAAAACGACTGTAAACGGCCTTTTTTCTGCGGGAGGTGGCAGCTTTTTGTTGTTGTGTGGATCGGGAGAGTCGGGCGTTCCGGTTGTTTTAGTTTTTTTGGCCGCTGTGTACGTTGTTGACATACTTGTTTGTTGGTCTTTTTTTATCCCACTGTACAAGTCAGTGATGATTAAAGTGTTGAAAACTTCATAACTGCTGCCTCAGAGCCAGATATGCTCCAAAAAAACAAAAACAAACTACTAAGGATGGGATGAACTATCTATAACTGGAGGAGGAGGAGGGGGGGGGGGGGGCAGCGGCGTTCATCTCTGTGAGTGAATGAGGAAGAGATGAACTTGCTGGATTGGACGAGGTGAAGAAAACGCTCATTCACCGCCGCAGTCGCCGATTCCTCCCGATGATTAATGGCCTAATTAAAAGGTTTTATGTCTAATTAGTTTATGAGCGGTGCAGTCTGGACAGTCAACCCCACCACGCAACATCTGCTCTGCCGCCGCACAAAAACAAATACAGGAGTATTTGAAGGAAGTCCTCCGGCGTCTTGATATAACGTCCGTCCTCCTCTTTCTGTGTCCCTGTCAGTGTCTGAGGAATAGATGACTGGATGAATGGGACGCTCCAGTCAGCCTGCAGATGGAGGCCAGCTGTGAGGAAGTCGTGTTGTGATGCTGCCACCTGCTGGTGACCAGGTAACATCACATCTGGTTTGATTTGAACTTTCAACTTTGAACTAAATATGAGCCTTCAAATACAGTTTATTAGCTTTATAGTGTGCATTTTGAATTTAGGACATTTTTGAATTTATTTATTTTTATGTAAATCATTTGATTTGGATTTAATGAGACACATTCTGCTATTATCCTTTTTCATAATAGAAATCAATGACAGCAGCCAAATTATTTCAGTTTTCTTGCTTGTTTTTGGCGTCTTCATTTGTCAAATCCATCTGTTTGCTTTGATTTGCTGGTAACCGGCTGTCATGTCTGGGATTTCCAAGCCTCTCGGCTCCACTTGAACGCGCCGCGCCATAAGTGTGCTAACGAGTTCCTTTTTAAGCACTCTTTCTGGTAAAGCAAGTTAGGTTTCTTTTGTCATCACTGTCTTGCTTGAGGACACTTTGAAACTTGGCCGGGAAAAAGCTAAATAACTGGAACAGATATTTGAACACAAATAATACAAAAGAAAGCAATAAAGAAGAAGCCATAAAGGGCTGCAGATTCAAACATGTCCAGTAAATATGTTCACAGTGAAGCACCTGAGTGTGTTTGTGTGTTTCATTTTGTTTCTCCTCACCTCACGGTGTTGTTGGCAGCGTCCGGATCCCTCGCCGACACCGTCTTCAACACCGTCCCGATCTCGGCGTCCTCCGGCAGCTCCACGTAGTACGCCGGCGAGTCGAACAGCGGAGGCTCGTCCACGTCCTCCACGCTCACGTGCACGATGGTGACGTCCTTGAAGGGCCCGCGTTGCCGGAAGCTCGGGTCCAGGTGAGTGTTGGCTCCCTCCACCTTCAGAGTGTAGCTGGGCTTCTTCTCAAAGTTCAGCGGCTGGTGGACGGACGCGAATACGGGCGTTACAAAAGCGTTCGTGGTCTTTCAACAGACGCTTTTCGATGTTTAAATCGCTAAAAGAAAAAAAATCATATTTTTCTGAAACTCTCGGTCAAAAATGTCCGTTAAAAAAAAGACACCAGTTTTCAGGCCAAAATGTGGGAAAGCGTCAGAGTTCAAATGTCTGTTTCATCATAAAAGAATAAAATGTAAAGTATTTTATTTTAGTGCAGAATTCCCCAACAGACTGAATAAAGTGTGGTCGATGGCGCTTTAACAGGTTTGTGATGTTTGCTGCTTTCAAGATAAAATTAAAATTGCCAGATTTTTGAAGGGAGTTTTGTGGTATTCTTCCTGTACGAGGAAGGAGCCTTTCAGGGTTGTAAATGGATAAAAATGCACAAATAAGAGACGTTTCTGCATCTTCAAGTAAATTAGATGAGATAACACCTATAATCTATATTTACATCCGAGGTGAATGGTCCGTGTCGGTTTGCTTTCGTACCCTTTTCACCGTGATGATGCCGAAGAGGTTGGTGGGGTCGGTGCTGATGTCGAAGGTGTCCCTCCCGTCTCCGTCTATGATGCTGTACTTCATCTCGGCGTTGAGCCCGATGTCCCTGTCCTTCGCCCAGATGCGACCCACCACCGAACCCACCGGCGCCGACTCGGGGATGCTCATCTGGTACAGCCCTGAGGAGACGAGTGAACAGAGATATCACTTGGACTCTTCCGTCCTGTAGAGGGAGCCAAAGCTCTTCCTGCGCCGCCGCTCGTCTCGTCTGAAAACCTCCTCTCTGCCAGGATGGAATAAACGGGCTCCATAAACACCTCGCAATTGGGTTACGCGCCGTCTCGTGGGGTCGGCTTGAATTTCATCTACCGTTTAACCTCAAAGAAGAGGTGACAGCTGCCCAATTTGTGGCGCTCCCCGCCGTCCAAAGTGAAATGCCTGCACATTTGTGCTCGACAGAGGGAGAGTCCCCGAAGCTCTTCACAACCGATCAAAGTTCCATCGGAGTGATGGTGCTAATTGGTGGGGGACTGGCGACGGAGGAGGAGGAGGAGGAGGAGGGCGGCGGGTGTTTTCTTTGTCTAGCGAGCGAAGCCACCAGTCGGCCGAGTTCAGATGACCACAGGCAGCGAGGGCAACCCCTGACCCCTGAGGGAGGTCCTCCACCTCCCTCAGGGGGGGAGGAGGGGAAGAGGGGGGCAGAAATAGGGATAATGAGAGGAGCAGAAACGGGGATAATCAAAGAGACAGCAAGGGGCGGCTGGTGGCTGAGGAGGAGGAGGGATGAAGAGGCCAGTGGGTGAGCGACTGGTGGCCAGAAGTGGGCGAACTGCTCGGAGGCTCCGGAGAAAAATCAAGTGGACAGACGAGGAGTTAAAAACAAGCTCCCACACGTTGCCTCCTGCTGCTGCTGAAACACGGAGAAACCGCAAGTCGACCCTCAAACGAGCAAGACGTCGTTTGGGAAAGTCAGCTGACCTTCAGGGTCGTTCGAGGCCTCTGAGTTCGGGTCCGTGGGGCGTTTCAGCTTCAAACATCTCCACGTACGGCCGGAGATCTGACAGCCGAGTGAGCTCAGGGCCTCGTTATGATACACAACATAGAGCTCAGCTTCAACTTTTCATCGTTTAAAGATAAGTTCCTACAATTTTTAACAGCTAAACTGCCCAAAAAATATCCTCCTAAAGAGCAGCGTCTGATCTTATTCCAATCACTCCAAACCAAATCTAAAAACTAAAAAAAATACATTTTTATGTCGTCAAAATTTGATAACTCATCGTTTCTTCTCAGCTTCACTGATGTGAGCGTTCGCCGTCTTTCTTTGCTTTATATATATATATATATATCTTTGCAAACTGTCAAGATATTTTGAGCTTTCGGACTGTTGGGTTTGACGAATCAAGACATATTTCAAAGACGAGATGAAACAATAATGGATTTAATGCTTTGCTGCACCCCTCGCAACCTTTTTGCATCGTAGTTCGGAGCTGCGGTCGAAAACAAAACCCTTACTCTGGTCGAACATGGGCGGGTTGTCGTTGACGTCGCCCAGCGTGATGTTGATGGTGGTGGTGCCGGCGAGCCCCCCCAGCTGCCCGCCCATGTCCTTGGCCTGGATGACCACGGTGTAGTTTTCCCGGGTCTCCCGGTCCATGTCTGCCAGGGACACGCGCACCATGCCTGGGGAGGAGAGAGACAGTTGAAGAGACGAGAGGTGAAGGGAAGGTCAGCGGAGGCAGATTAAGGTCACGCGTGCAGTCGACGGCGTCTCAGACGATTCCTCATCCTGTTCTTTACATAAAAACAAGTCCTACACTCGCTTCATCACCTTACGAACACCGTTCTGGCCCGCTTTGGCTTTTTTCAGTTCTTGACGAGATGTTTGAGACCAAATTAACAGACTACAGCTTCTAGAATCATTTATTTTACTCGGATTTATAATATTCAGACATATTTGTGCTGTAAAAACAACCCTAACAACCTGTACTCTTTCTTAGAAACAGTAACTGATCAAACCCGGGAGAAGAGCATCTGTTGTCACCGAACAGAGCCGAGATCAACGGCGCAGCCTTGGTTTGAGGAGGAGGAGGAGAAACCAACAACGACTCTGGAAGTGTTTGTAACCGACCTCGACCCCCGGCGACTCGGCTGTTTCACTTTTCTAACCGCTCAGATAAAAACAGATAGAAACCTCACGTAGACGCGCAGCGGAGTTCAATCAAGGTCTGGAGTTGTTGTTTTTTCTTCTCGTGAGCACACGGCAGCTCCGAGGCGCTCGGCTGTACGTGTGGAAGTTTTACATCGCGCCGGCGTCAATAAAGAAAAGCCTCGAGGCGGCGCTCGCAGTCTAATTTAGGGAGGTTGATTGATGGCTGCGGGGCCGACCTACAGCATGAAGTGAAACCAGGCAGCTCTGTTAAACAAACGCCGGTGAAACTCTGGATGGTCGTCGAAGTCCTGAACTCTCATACATCCTGTACGTTTAATTTAATTCACGCTCCATATTTTGCTTTATTACTTGGCAACTTGGCTTTTTGTTTCTCGGTGGTGCAGTGCGTTTGAACAGTCAGGGCCACCGTAGTTTTGTCCACGTACTTTTGTCAGTGTAGTATGTGACTCTGCAGCAACGCAGTTTTTCGGCAAATCAAATGGCTTCCAGGCTTTATGCTAAGCTAAGCTAACTCCCCAAAATGTTCAACTCTTCCTTTTATCGATTTGATTCGGAGTCCGTCCCCGGAAAGACAAAAAAAAAAAGAAAATCTGACTATAAAGCGGCATTGTTGGGTTTAACTTGATGCCAAATGATGGAAGTGATTAAAGGGAAGGCGCCGCCTGTGCTGTTCTGTCCTCACTCTCAGCGGGGAACTCGCACTCTGAGCTTCGGCACCTCTTTTGTGTCGAGTCCCAGGAGTTGGAGACATTTGCAATTTGCAAGAAAAAGAGACGCCGTGTTTTCAGACAAGTGTTCGGTGGTCTCGTAGCAACCGCGGGAGCCACGCTGAGCTTTCCCACATTCAGAGCCGGCCGGCGTACACGAAGGGGAACAAAGTGTGGAGGACTCGGACTCAGAGGCGCAATTACAGCGTGACACAGGCGTTAGAAAAGGAGGCGGGGGGAGGAGGGGGATCGACGGTCGGCGACGGTCGGCACGTTCGTCGACTTTATCAGGTCATCTAACATCATTTGTGCTCCATTAAAAATTCATTCGGAGCTCATAAAATAGTTAAATGTGGCTGGTGAAGTTTGAAATCTCCAGCCACGACATGTAATGGAATATATATTAAAAAAAAAAAAAAAACGTCGGTTGCCGTTGGTTACAGATTGAGTGTTGAGAGTTGTGTGCGGCTGCGTACCGGTCTTGGCGTCCACGGAGAAGTATGGCTGACCCTCCAGGATGCTGTAGACCACGCGGGCGCTGTTGCCGTACGTCGGGTCGTCGGCATCCGTGGCGGTCAGCTGGATCACAGATGTTCCTTGGTGGAGGGAGGGAGGTGGGGAGGGGGGGGGGGGGTTATCATCACATAAACCAGAAAGCATCATTTTGTTGACTTTTCTTTTTCCCCATCTGTGGGCAGAAATGAACTCCGCTTCTTCCCTTCAAACGTAGCTTCATGAATAGTGAATGAAGCAGATGGAGACGAGCGACAACTCTGCAGGGCAGAAAATAACACGCCGCAGACACGCACATGAAAACTCTTTGTTTTTGTTGTTTCTGTCTCGTCCCGCTCACCTATGTTGGACATCTCCGGCACGGTCGCCTGGTACGGCCCGTCCAGGAACTTGGGCTCGTTGTCGTTGATGTCCTGGATCTTGACGATGAACTCGGACTCGGGTTCCAGAGGCCGGTCGGTCAGGCGGTTGCGGGCCTGAGCGCGGAGCGCGTACTGGGCCTTCACCTCCCGGTCCAGCCGCTGGATGGCGTGGATGTCCCCCGTGCTGTCGTCGATGGTGAAGGTGGTGCCGGCGCCCTCGCCCGTCAGGATGTACTTGATGGAGCCGTCGCCTTTGTCCATGTCCGAGTGCAGCTGACGGTCACAGAGAGGCGTAAGTGTCAATCAAGTGAGAGGATATACGGCGTTTTAAAAAACAAACAAACTTTAGACTACGAAAAGCGATGATTTCAAACCGTGAACGGGACATATGGTATCAGGACAGTGACATGTTTTAGAGGTTTTTAATGAGGTCACAGCTCCCAGTTTTAGAACAATGCAGCAGAGCAACGGTCCCAAACAAACAGACGACACAACCAAACAGATTTTTTAAGGGGTTGCCAAACAACAGTGGAAAGTCCAAGTCAGCCACATGATCTCAGTCCAAATAAACATGTGTTCCTCTCGCCGAAGAGCAGACAGAGCCGACAAAAAAGAACAAGGATTTAGCACAGCGTGGTGTTCAGGGTCTGTGGATGCAAACAGGAAATTCATCAACAACAGTAAAGTATTGGAACAAAAGTTTTGCATAACTTTTGCATATTGTTAATGATGGAAAATAAAACACCACCCTGCTAACTCTACAGCTGATGAACACCACCCTGCTAACTCTACAGCTGATGAACACCACCCTGCTAACTCTACAGCTGATGAACACCACCCTGCTAACTCTACAGCTGATGAACACCACCCTGCTAACTCTACAGCTGATGAACACCACCCTGCTAACGCTACCAAAAAAAGGTTTCAGGGGGAAATTTCTAGACTTTCTCTTCGAGACTAATTAAGACTTAATTAAATAAAAAGTCTGGAATTTTAAGACTTACAGCAAGACTTTCCAGACTAAATAATAATATTAATGAATTAATATAAAAATGAACACACATCCTGCACTGTTGATCTGACGCATGTAAATTGGTGTTGGGGGGGTGGGGGTGGGGGGTGGCCACATGTGTACGTCTACTGTAGCTGAAAGCAGACACGTAATCACAGCCTCCAGACTGTTTGTTGCCGGGGATCCCGCGGAGCAATCAGAGGCCCTTTGTGGCCCCGTAAGTGCAAAACGCCAGCCTGTTGATGTGGCAATCAGTCTGTACTTTGTGCTTTCGAGGGTTCCCGCGTACGACGACGACTCAACTCACCGCCATCAGAGATGAAATTAAATGCCCCGTAGACGTCCGCCGCCGTGTATAATCAACAGGTGCAGCAGATTTGGAGCTACTTGCTTCGGCCTCTTCTCGTCGTCTGGGGGCCTCTGAGGTGAAGTGGTTTGTCGAAAACGTTAAAAAGTTTTGCAGCTACGCCGCTCCTCCTCCTCCTCCTCCTCCTCCTCCTCCTCGTTGTTGGTGTTGTTGTTGTGCCGGCAATAGTTTAGCTGCGTTTCCACACAAATACCCGACATCATTCCCCAGCAGCAGACAATGCCGCTCGTCTTATCTCTCCGGACAACGTGCCCACCTGCACTCTCTCCGGCAAAAAAAAACAAAACAACAACAACAACCCCGGCTCGACTCGGAATAGATTTTATTTAATCAACCTCCCGATTGTGGGCTTCGTGGTGACATATCTCCCGACCGAGGCTTTTCCTTCCCCCTCGTCCGCCTTCCCTTTCCTGCGCTGATCCCCTTCTTTTTTTTCTCCGACGCCTATGAAAGGACGGAGTTTGACACTCGGCAGATCAATTACCTGCTCCATCTTCTTGCTCGGGCCCAAAGCCCACACCTCCGACACCTCTGAATACTAAGTTCCTGGTTGAGCCTAAAGGGGGAAGTAGATGGAGGGAGGAGGGAGGAGGAGGGGAGGAGGATCTCTCAGTACATGTCTGTCCTGCTTTCTCATATCTTACAATGCCTCTCGTCCTTGAGTGGCTCTCTGGGAAGCAGCCCGGCCTGTCAGCATCACTTACTCCCTTCAGCTCAGAGACATTAGGCTGAAAGGAATTCATGGAGAAACGCTGGATGGGAACGAAGAAGAGGTGCGATCGGTGTAAGTGAGCGTCTGAGAGGGAACTCCTCAATACCACACGAGCAGATCTGTTTCCCCGAAGCTCTCCCAGGACTCTCGGGGGGGAAAAAAAACAACTCTTCAGGAATCGGACAGTTTTCCTCGGTATTCCCGTGCGGTGACGGCGAACATGATTCCAGAACACTAATTAAGGAAGGTTTGGGTCATTCCCAAAGGGGACGTTTTCCGAGGATGAGCGGCTACTTGCTGCAGTGTTTTGAATAGTTGATGAGGACTGTAGAGGCGGCGGGCAGGTCTGGGATCACAGCTGTAAGATCAGGGCCTGAGTATCTTCAGGAACGTGAACGGCAGCGCTGAAGAGATTTCACATTAAAGTTCAGGCTATGTGCAGTTTTCTTTTTATCAGGAGATAAAACAGACTTGATTTGAATTCACAACCTACATATGCAGCACGTAGTATTTAAATTCAGGCTCTTTTGGGAGGAAGGATTAAAGGTGATGAACAGAAAGGTGACAATCAGCCATACTGACAGAACAAAAGTATTATTAAGAGTATTGTTAGTAATGTTGACGTTTAATGCCTCTTCTTCTATTTTCCTTTTTGCAAATTGCAAAGGGGCGGAGCTTCAGCGTCACCAACTCTCTCTAAGTCAATTGAGGCATCAGTTCTGTATCAGTTAAATTAAAGCAATAAAGATTTATATGGAAAACAAATCGTGAAAGAATCCTGATCTCGGTTCCAACAAAAAATCATGAGATTAGTTTTATCCACAATCGTGCAGCTCTGCTTGAGATGCATGTTTCCATGGTAACCTGGTAACAACGTCACGTCAGCGAATGCAGCTGATTAAATGTCAAAAAGGAGCCTGCTCGCTTTTCCAATCAATTCATGGAGGTCAGCGTTTTGGCAGGTTTTTTTTTTTTTTTTTTTTTTTTTCAATCTCAATCTCTTTCAGCTTTAACAAAAAGTCACATAATGGCAATTTTGATCTAGGTTTTTTTTTTTTTTTTTTTTGCAGGATTGTTGTCTCTTGTCTGCCGATGATGACTGAAATTACAACTATTGATCAAATGTTCAATTGGCTTTAGCGGCCGAGCGATCGTAGCGCTCCTTTGTGCGATGCAGATGTGCCGTCCACTTCTGTGGAGCGGCAGACCGAGTGAAGTCGATTAAGTCCATCGCTGCCGTCTGGCTCTGGTTCAAAGTGGATTGAAGAGCGTCCGTCTCAGTGTGGATATAAATTGGGATTTCTTTTTTTCTTTCCCAGTCATTGAAGCTCGCCTCCTCCCACCCGTGATCTTCTCTTCTGCATTCGAGCCTTTTTAGTCTGCGCTGTTTGAAAGTTGGGAGTTCAACGCCGACGCACCTTTTCACATCAGCTCGCACCAAAGTGGAAAAAGGTCACGAGGAGAACCTCGCTCACCCGACCGGGCGGGACACCTGCGACCTCTCTGCGTTTCTCCGGGTGACACCTCCACCTGTGTGCCGGTAACCGTACTGACCTTCCCGATGTACAGCGGTTCCAGCCCGGTGTACTCCTCCAGGACGAAGAACTGATTCCACACCCAGCCTCGTTTCACCCGCCGCGGCGGCGGCAGCCGAGCTCCTCGCGTTCTCCTCCTCCGCCGGCTGACCGGCGAGGCCGTGAGGCAGAAGGGTCAACACGGCGACGGCCACGAGGAGCAGGACGCCGGCGACTGCCGGGAGGTGCGGTCGGCCTCCCATCGCGAAAGCGCAGATCTGAAAAGACTTTGCGGCTTATTTCCCGGTTTCCGTGTGTCTTCTGTCTGCGACCTGGAAGAAGAGAAAGAAAAGAGAACAGATGAGTCTCAGCCGTCGTCTTTTTTTTTGTCCACCATGGCTCCATTGGAGACGTCTGGAGGACACGCTCCCGTCTCTCGTCTCCCGCCTCCAGATTAGCCCTCGACTACTGAGCTATAATGAGCCGGTGTGAGCTGAATGACAGGGTTCCTCTTGTACTGTAGATTAAGGTCACGAAGACGTAAGGTGAAAAGAGAAGAACATGTGGGGACAATGTGCACGTCCTCGTCCGGCTGTTTAATAAGCAGCTCGGTTTCCACACTGTAAAAAATGTGGTGGAAAAAATACTCGTAAGGCTGCCGGTGATGTGTCTTATTATGGGATGATTATTATCGATACTTTGGAAGTTGATAAAAGCTTGCACCAGAAATTTAAGTGAAACGGAAAGTACATGCGCCGTATTTTTTGGAAGAGGAAACCGAAATAATAAAACGACAACGAGCTCCTTTTCCCCGTCCAGCTCGGGCCGATCGGGGCACTTCACATCACCAAAGCAAAAGAAAAGCCAACCCGGGCCATGTTTTCCTTCCTTCCTTCCTTCCTTCCTTCCTTCCTTCCTCATCTTCCTGTCATGAGGAGAGGTGAGCTTCTTCACACCTCCTGTAAAAGGCCCAGAGGGTGTGATGTTCTGAGATTGCAGTGTTTCTGTGAACACCCTGACTCAGCTTTACTCACCGAGTTCTCCAGGCTCCCTTCAGCGCCGCACACCGCTCATTACAAGTGCACTACGTGGTTTTATGGTTTGTTTTTTCAGGTTGCCACGGCGCCGCCTGGATGTTGGATTTCATGCCTCTAAATACCATCTCCCCTTCTTATTTAAAAAAAAAAAAAAAAAAAACGGGAATCTTTAAGATCAGCGAGGTCAATTCTGAGATGTTTCTGCAGGAGATGCTTTTTAGGGTATCGATCGGAGCTGATCGATACCTCTTCACATGCGGTGCACCTACGCTGCCTCTCACTTTCACTTTCACTCTCTCCATCTGCATCTTGTTTTTTTTTTAATGTATTAGTAGGACGGATGCATCCGCCGGCTCTCGCTGCATTAATGAGCTTTCGGTTAAAATGGATGGATTTATGGTCAGAAAGAGGAAAAGAGACGCAAAGAGGCTGTTAGCAGGGGGCGGGGAGGAGGGAGGGTGAGTGGGGGTGGTGGTGGTGGTGGTGGTGGTGGTGGGGGGGGTTTCCAGTGGAAGAAAGACAGACTGTTTGACTCGCGGGTTTGACTCCATTATGTTCTGTAAGAGAGAGTACATTGTGCTGCCGCAGAATCTCTGAATCACTAAACTCAGTTAATCATTGTTGAAGAGGCACAAAAGGCAGGCGAAGGGTGGGGGGCGTGGCCGCATTGTCAACGGGAGGCGGGGCCGTGTGTGTGTGTGTGTGTGTGTGTGTGTGTGTGTGTGTGTGAGGGCCGCTTTGGCAGCATGGCTGACACTTGACCTCGCTGCTCCCCTCTTTTCTGCCCATTCAAGCCATTATGAAGTCAAATTAGCTCCCCCTGCTCTCGGCTACGCCCCCCACCCCCACCCCCTCCCTCAGAGGTCACCCGGGCGGGTTTTTTTTGCTCCATTTTGTCGTGCCTAATGAGGTGACACGCTACGTAATTGTGCTGGCAAAACACTTTCACACATCTTTCTTCTGCTAATCTGAGGGCATTTCGCTTGTTTAAGGAAGCAGCAGCTGCCACACGGGGCTAGAGGGGGGCGGGGGGGGTGATGATGAAGGGATGAAGGGGATGAGGAGGGCGGAGGAGCAAATCATATGAAAAAGCTTTGCCCAGACTTAAGGCATCGAGGTATTTTCCCACCGGGCTTGAAAACATTCCTCCTAGTTGGAAAACAAATCTTCCTTTTTTGTGTTCGAAAATAAAAATAATAACAATTCACAGTTGTTAGCTCTGAAAAATGGCTAAAGTGGTGCGGAAACATCCAATTTGTCCGATGTTTGTTTTGAAATGCGAGAAACACCCCTGAAAGGGAAAAAAGCTCTCTGTCTGAAAAGGGAGGTGGAAAGTGAGTGGCAGCGGAGGAGACGGTGGTAGTCGGGAGGGGGGGGGATCGAAAATGATGGACCATATTGTTGTATCATTGTCCACCTGCTGCTCCATTAACTGCGACGTGACAACAACAAGACTGTATCAAACCGAGTGTTTTCCTTCCAGCGGAGACGAGAGCAAAAACAAACAGGAAGTGGCGACCGACGGCAAAAAATCTGACCGACCGTTCAGATTAAAGCGCCGCCGCCGCCGCCGCTCGGAAAACAACCACAACCCTCAGAAACCAGCTTCATTCCAGTATGACAGAAACCTCAAGTGTTTTGAGAGTGAAATGGAAAGACGAGAGAAGTTGGCGCGAGGTCACTTCAGGGTCTGCGGACGCGTTTGTACTGATGTCGGGAGAAGAGCTGCTTTCAGAGGAAAACGTGTGAAAGGGAAAAAAAAACACCATTAAATACACGAAACGAGCGTCCGCTCGACCCGTCCGTCAGCTTCCTCGCTGCGCCGTCACTCTGGACTTCAAATTCAGAAAACCTCAAACTGATCCTTCGCTTGTTCAACAGAAGTACTGTGGTTGTGTCAGTACCAAAAAAATAAGTTTCCAACCAAATATTTAAGCAGGAAAAAAAACAACAACCCAGAAACTGCAGAAAAGTACGATCAAAGTTTGAACTGCAATTGTTTTGCAAACCAACAAATTTTTCGACTGCAAATGCACAAATTTGTGTTTTGCTTTCGCTTCTCGGGTGCAAAGATTTGCAACTTTTCTTTTCCCTGTTTGGAGTTTTCACCGTCGGTCGGACGAAACAAACCAGATTGAAGATATTTAAGGTTTTTTGGGTCATTTTTCATCATTAATTTTACAGCCAAAGTGTTTAATAGACATAAATGAGGACAGAAAACCTCAGAAACCTTTTCTCCTCTTCATCGAGCGAGGTGACGAAGGGCCGGCTGTGTGTGTGTGTGTGTGTGTGTGTGTGTGTGTGTGTGTGTGTGTGTGTGTGTGTGTGTGTGTGTGTGTGTGTGTGTGTGTGTGTGTGGGGCGCAGTATTAAGTGTTGATTTCACAGTGTCCATGTCGGCGCTGCACTCACCTCGGCTCTGAAAGGAGCCTCCCGGCCTGTGAAGAAAAGCTCCTTTAAGAACTGGGCGGATCCATGAAAACAGGCTCCTCCCACCCCGGCGGGGCCGAACGTCACGGCCAATTTGTTAACCACGATTGATTCTGCACGGTGGCGGTGAGGCTCTCTGCATATCTCTGACCCAGGCGGGCGAGAGGCCGCAGCCATGCACTTTTTTTTTTTTTTGGGGGGGGGGGGGGGTGCAGAAGCCCCGGCATGAGAAAAGTGTCTCTGAATAAGCCGAGCACAATAAGCCGAGCGGCTGCCGGTTGTGAAATGCAGAAGGGCTTTCCGAATCTGAAATTTTCGCTTCCCCGGGTTGCGAGCCGAGCGTGACGAGGCCACATTCCTCCAACCGAGCGCCGTGGTTTTTGGTGTTTTTTTTCCCTCCATTTCTGAATGCTAATGTTTACTTACTTATTTACACGTAATTAAATTGAGATTCTGCCGCTGCGCTAACTTTTAATAAGCGGGCCTCTCTGGCGGTATGGCTTCTGGGGTGTTGTGTTGTATGTGTGTGGATGAAATGACCAGGTCTCATGGTGGTTGTTTTTTTTTTAAGTAAAGGAGGGAGGAGAGGGAGGGGGGGGGTGTAGGTGCGAGCGCCTGCAGCAAGGACCCGACTTCCTCAGCCGGCTCACAGGGCGAGATGGCAGCGTTCAAAGGCAGCGCGGCGGCTCGGGGAGGTGTCTGTTCTGGACCAACTCTCTCAAGATCACACGGTTGTTTGTGTGTGAGTTCAGAGCAGAGTGTGTGTGTGTGTGTGTGTGTGTGTGTGTGGTTGCTACCCTCTACTCGTCCTCGTTCCTCTAACCCCGGCGCCCCCCCCCCCCCCCCCGCCCCTCCCGAGGACAGAGATGCTGTGCACCGGGCCGGCTTTGAACCTGCCTCTCTAATTGTGGGGAGCCTCGGCCCCGTGCAGCCGCCTTGACGGGCGCCTCGATGGGCACCCCCTCCTCCCCCCCTCCCCGCGGCTCATTTACTGTAAGGTGTTTTTAATTCCCCCTCCCCTCCCTCCCCTCCCTCCCGCTCTCTATCTCGCCTGTGAGCTTCTGAAGTTCTGCTCTGCTCCTCCTGTTTCTGCACTTTACAACCAAAATAATTCACTCCTTCCTCCTTTCATCCCGTTTTCTGCTCGTGTCTTCTTCTTCAACATCTGCACATCACTCAAACTTATTTTTCACTTTTTTTCTCACCGACTCCTTCGTCTCTCTCCCTCCCCCCTTCTCCTCCCCCTTTCTCCTCCCCCCGACGCACATTTAGCTCATTCATCAGTCGGCGGAGGCCATAAAAAAAAAAAAAGGAGCCTTGTCATTTATGGAGAAATTAAATCACACAAACTGGCATTCATCCCAGCCGCTGGTGCATGGAGGTGATGTCACCGTGCATGAGCGTCATCTGGAAAAGTTTGCAATCAGTGTCACAAATTAAGCGGCGGCGTCTCGGGGACGGATCCTTTCAAATTAATATCGTGCCTGTAATCTCCTTTGAATTCAGTCTGGGAGGAGAGTGACTGCCCCCCCCCCCCCGCCCCCCGTGTTATAGACCGATCCCTGCACTGGAAATGTCATTAAAGATGTCTGAACCGCGGACGCCATCACAGAAGGAAAAACTAAACCCCTGAAAGGTGTTGTTAACACGGAGGCCGGCGAATAACGCTCCGACAATCCTTCGCCGCCCGCAGGCTGATCATGACAAGAAAGGTCCGTCGGCCCTACGGAGACGGTGACGTCTTCATAGGCGCGATGCTTAGAGACAGAAAGTCCTCATCTGGAGAAACCAGAACTTTGGCTCGGGCTGCCGAATGAGGTCTGAATGCCAAACGGAGGTCCGTAAAGAGCAGAGAAGCATTCCTCTCCTCCAGCACGCCGCGTTTGAAGTAGTGACAGCGCAGACGTGCCGAGAATCGGAGCCTCGCTTTGAGCCACACAAAGTTTTCCAATGTGCTCCCTCCCTCCCTCCCTCCCTCCCTCCCTCCCTTCCTCCCTCCAAATATTCACCGTGACCTACTTTTGACAACCAGATGTGTTTGTTCCTGTAAACATTGCTTATCAATTAATGCAAAAAAAAGAAAGAAAAGGAAGCAGGATCGATCGCGTGCAGCGACGCCGCTCCCACCTCGTGTCTTATTCATCAGCTGCTCAGTTCCTCCCCAGACGGCCTGAAATCATCCGCTCTCTGTTCCCTGTTTACAGCTTCAAAGTATTATTGCCATTTCTTACTGCCGCTGTTCAAAACGTGACCGGTGAAAGTCACCAAAAAATAAAAAATCCATGCCTTACCTTTTTTTTTTTTCAACTTTATTCCTCCTTCTCAGCTCTTCTTCTGGGGGGAAAAGAAAACCGCTGTTTTTTTATTCTTCTCTTATTTCTTTGTTCTTCTTCTCCCTGCACGCTTGCTAAATTTTCCCTTGTAAAAAAAAAAAAAAAAAAAAAGTTGAGAGCGGCTGCTGCCTGCAGTGCATCACTTTCCTTAAAGTCACCTTGAGTCCACGCTCACCGGCCTCTTTGTAAAGTTTCCCCTCACTCTCTCCATCTGGATAGAAATCCTCTTCCTGGTGCAGCTCTCCGCCTCTCGGGGGGCTGTCGGCACACTCCGGTCCCGGGTGCTGCCTCTCTGGGGGGACCCAATCAGACTAAAGGACCAATTGTCCCTCTCTTTACAATCACTGGGACCACCTCCCCCTGGCTCCGGCTGGATTCCAGCAATCTGCAACCTCCGGCATGGGGAAGGAGCAGTGGAGGAGTGTGTGTGTGTGTGTGTGTGTGTGTGTGTGTGTGTGTGTGTGTGTGTGTGTGTGTGTGTGTGTGTGTGTGTGTGTGTGAAGGGGGGAGGGGAGTTGAAATTACAGCAAGAAATCAGGAAAGCCGAGTGTGAAGGAATGAGAAGAGACACGAGGCAGTGGATGGTGAGGAGTGGACGGCAACCCCATTTCATCCCGGGGTATTTGCAAGTGAATAAAGTGACCAGTGGTGGTGGTGGTGGTGGTGGTGTTGGGGGAGGGAGGAGGAGGGGGGGGGGACTCAGGAGTGTGTGACGGCTTTCCAGGAAGTGCAGGATCACCAGCCAGCGAAGTAGAAAAAGGATAAAGTGAAGGCGAACCTGCCGCTGATGCATTTTAACGAGCCGGTGTCGTACACGGCCGGATCTGCGGAGGGATTTATGGATGAAGCTTTAAACTGCATTATATTCCGCCGCTCGCCCGGTCAGAGTCAAAAGCAATTAGTTTTCCAAATTGGCAAAAACAAAAAAAAAAAGATCCCGAAAAATGTGCCGCACGCACACACGAGGAGCGCAGCGGGAGATCGGTCGCGGTCACGGACATCCGATCCCCGTTTAGCGCCGAGCGAGCAGAAACAGCAGCGTTTCATTTAAGCAATCGTGGAATTAATGCAGCAACAAAAAAAAGAGGGTTTTTCATATTGTCTCCTCCGGAGAAAGTGAAAATCATATTGGAGAAGTACTCAAGCATGTTTAAACAGAAATGAGAATATATTACAGAGAGCGTTCAAAGCTGCTGCCTGGGTTCTTTCTTTCCGTCCCGTTACGCAGTCTGAACTCTTTTCTGTTTTATATTTACGCTCAAAACAAAGTGACGGAGCTTCAGACAAAATCACAAGTTTCTGCACAGTTTGTGGCCTCGCTGGGACGACTTTGCTCTTTTTTTTTTTTTCCTCTTCCACTCGACATCCCTTTGGCTCTCCTTAATCTTCCTGACAGAGTAATTTGGTGTGTTGTACAGCTCCAAAAATACAGATGAAGGCTTTTGTCACCCGGCGAGCCAGATGGTCAAAAGGTTGTACTCCTCCATCGGCTCAATATGTTTTCTTTTTTTTTTTCCCTTTCCTTCTCCCACTCCGTCCCTTTCAATATGTCTTCTTTCTCATTTGGCAGGTCATTCTTCTTCACCCCTCCCGCCCACCTCCCCTCCCTGCCGCCCTCCCCGTCGTCTTTGTCCTGTCTGAAGACCTGACTGGTTAGCGCCTCGGCCAATCTGTTAGCGAATGCTTGACTGGATCTCCCGAGGATAAAAAAGAAAAAGAAGGGGGGTCCCTCTTTGTCGGGGCGGGCCGGGGACCGGGTGCCATTCAGGCCCGTTGAACGGCACCTTCCATCACTGTGGCAGAGCAGGGGACAATAATTGGCAGAACAAATTGAACCTACAGGACTTATGGAAGGAGCTTCTGTCTGTTAAAGCTGTTATTGGTGGTGGATGTCCCCTCGGGGCCCCTCACAAAAGGCCCCCGATGCACCGTAGAAATAGATTGGATACAGTCGTGTTCTGGACTTTGGTTCGGTCGTAATATGTGGGATGTTATCGGGACACGGTAACATCGGATCGAGTACGCCTCCTTTTTGTTTTTCTTGAGGTTGTGGGTTTGTAAAGACCGTGACTTGTACCTTTGAGCACGACCTGCAACAAACTGTCGAGCTTTGTCGCCAGGAAAGCAGATTTCACGGCTGTTGGACGGTTGTTAGAGGTTCTTTATTATCGCGCCGTTAATCCGTCTTGAACTTTCATCTTTGGTGTCCACCTGCTTTAATGTCGTACATGTAGGCAATTAGCAAGTATACACCACCCAGCTCAATAAGGCGTCCTGATGTAGGAAAATAAGAGTCAACAGGAAGTCAAATTTTCCACAATGTAAGCAAAAACTCAAACCGCGAACACGAGTATTTTTATTCTCTTTTTATTGATGATTATTGCTTTAATTGGTCAGTTTAGTTCATAAAACCAACAATTTAATCCGACAAACACTAGAAAACCCAAAGATTCAGTTCATAATGATTTAAAACAAAGTCATACATTGATGGTTACCGCTCAAATAGTGAAAGGGCTAAAAAAAAAAAAAGAAAAGTCTATTAGCTTCCTGCTATGCTCCAGTGACTTACGTCCGACTTCACATTAGTGTTTCCTTTGCTGGCCCCGCCCACACTTCCTGCTTCACCGGCAAACTTTACGATCTGACAACAGTTTTGTAGATATCTCTTTTTTAATGGTGGTCTGTCGTGAAGCTGCTTTTAGGCTCCGTGGGAAGTTTTTGGGTTGCAATACCTCGAGTGACCACTGGGCCACTAAATAAAGAGATATTTGGCTCCGCATGTAACTCTCCTAATACAACCATGTTTATCCCAGTAAAATACTTTTAGTGGGTTTAGTGTTCCTGTTGGTTTCAAGAGCACAGCGCCCCCTACTGAAGATACACTGGAAATCCATGGCACCAAATTCAGCTCGACTAAAAAAAAAAAAAAAAAAAAAAGAAAAGCCTCGGACTGACTTGAAGACATTTCAAAGGTCTGGCACCAGAGAAAGCAGCGAGGCTTTCACTTCATAAACACTCCTGACCTGCTCCCACAAGATGGAAAGTTAAATAAGCTGCCTGATAATGCTGCGCATCCAATCGGCAATTAAAAATAACGACAACACTTATAGGGTCCAGACGACTTGATGAAAAACAGCCGACCGGGGGAAGGTAATACCCACCGCTTCTTTACCCTCGCTTATCATGTAGAAGCCTTCAGACGGAATAACCTAAACAGAAGTCAGCCGGTCTCGGGCGGCGTATCACTTTGCCACCACAACCACCACTAGGGGAAAGCATGAAAGAGGGTTAGGTTTCAGAAGAGCAAGATGAGAGAGCTCCGGAGAGAGGGAGCAAAGCCTCCATGTCATCTAAGATAAGAGGAGCAGCTCTCTTCCCTTCTGCCCGAGATTAAAAATGGCATGGAGCAGAACAAGCCCGAGTACAAAGAGCTCTTCTGTGTCTTTGGGGGTGCGCAGTCAAGCCTTTTCATGTCTGATGTTTGGCTACGGGGGTCGAAACAAAGAGAAAATTAGACGGGGGGGAAGTCATCGCGTCTTTGTTGAGGGGAGACACACACACGTGAAGGAGGATTTATTTTTTTTGTATACTCAAAGCCAAGTTGCGGTGACCTTTACAGTAATTGGCGGGGAAGATAAAAAAAAAAAAAAAAGAAGAAGAGGTTTTGGCCTTAATTGTGAGACATCAGAATTGTCACGGGGGGTCAGAAGAGTGAACCGTGACATTAAGTGCCCGCCTGGCTTCATCTCTGGCTTCCAGCTCTCGTCTCAAGACGAGCCGCGTCTTCCAGCATCTTTCCCGGATGACCTTTTCACCGTTTTCCCCTTCTGTTGTTGTGTCTTTGCGTCGCCGTCGCGCCGCCTCGGCAGGGTATCGACTTTCACTCCGGAGTGTTAAACTTTGCCAACCGGCGTGCAGCTTGTTGCCGGGCCGCCGCTGCGACGCGAGGCGGCGTTCTGTTTGGGATAAAAGGCTCCCCGGGCCGTTTGATGCGGCGCTCCGGCGGGGATCGGCAGCGACTCGGCCTTGATGAGCTGACAGGAAGCCGAGGAGACGTCGGGGGGGCCTCGAAGCAGCGGGGACCAAGAAAACCTCAGGAACGCCGTGTCTCGCTCTTAATATTTACCCCCCCCCTCCTCCCCCCCATGCTCTGTCATTCCTCATAACCTCGAAACTCTCCCCGCTGCATCCCTGTGACCCGATCTGATTGGGCGACAGGGGAGGAGGGGGGGGGGGGTGAAAGACCAGAGTAACCCGTTTGAAGTACAAAATTTAAGGACGAGCGCCCAAACGTCGAGGCTGATGCAAGCGACAAACACAAAAATGCACGCAGAACATGAAAAGTCTAAATTATGAATGTACGCCGTCTGCAATGTTATCCCCGCTTAATTATTTACACGCAGCCAAAAAGAAAGAAAAAGAAATGGGAGAAAGAATAAAGAAAAAGCATGTTTCTCCAAATGGAAAACAACATCCCGTTCCACAGTATTTTAACTCAAACGCCGTGACAGCGTTTTGGAACTTTTTTTTTTTTTTGTAAGCGTAGGAAATTATTTTTCTCCCCTTAAATGTATAAATATCTGCAGTTCAGCTGGGCTCATGCTAGGAGGTGAGTCGGCTCATATCAGCAGGTTTGACTGAGTCGAAGTCGCATCCCGGAGTCAATAGAATAAGAATTAGGGAGAGTGTGTTGCGCTCCATTACATGTTTGGTATGCGGGGGGTGTAGGCGCAGGCCGCCGCCGCCAACCACAAACAAACACACACGGGATAAATGTCTCCTTTGTTGGTCTCTGTGTGTTTGTAGTTCCACACTGATTCAGTGATCAGAGGAAGAAATAGTTCAACCAGGGATTTGAACACCTCCGGCCACCCCCCTCCCCCTCCCATCCCCCGACCCCCCTCCACCTCTTCTCTCCGCTTCCCACCTCCAAACGAATCACAGCGAAAGAAAAAAAAACAGCGGTTCTTTTCAAAGCTACGCAAGTTTTTCTTTTCTTCTTCTTCTTCTTCTTCTTTCAGCTAAATAAACAAGATAAAAACAAGGTCGCTGTATTTGTTCCGTCGTCATCACCTAAACAGTCCAAGTCTGTGCTCGACTCCTCGTTAATGACCGGCGCGCGAAAAAAACCCAATTAGGATTGTTCTGAAGTCCGCCTGGAGTCCAATCCCCGAAGTCTGTAATAGAATATTCAGTCAAATTGTGAGGCGGGTGGAGGGTATGATGGGGGGTGGAGGAGGGGGGGGGGGTATCATTTTCTCTGTCACCTGGCAACTAAAAGCTTCAAGGGGCCAATTCATCTCCAAAGCTTTTGGTTTCACAGAAAGCTTTGCTGTATTCTTGTAAACACGCCATGCGGAGGTCCGAGGTCGTGGACTGTGGCCGTGGACCCTTTTACCAGAGAACAGGACTTTTTCTTCAGCGCACTTAACAATTACGTTGAGGACGGACCGCATCGGTGCTGCTGGGTAGAATTTATGAGCAGCAGGCGTCCCGACACGAGAGAACGCCAAGAAAGCATCAGTAATCACTTCTGACTCAAAGCCCAGTCGTTTCAGTTGGAGAAATTACATTCAATAAGTTGCTATTTTTGTTCTTAAGTCTTGCGTCCAAATTTTTGAAATTGCTGTTTTATAATTTCACATTTTTGCTTTCTTTAGTTTGGCTTGATGCAGACAAAGTGCTTCGTGCAAAATCGTGCTACTTTACTTTTACTTTAAACGAGGCTCAGTGTGTCCAGTCATGTTCGGTGTTTTGAGCTAAATTCTGACGATGCTAATGTATTGGCAGCATTTTACATTGATCTCTGGTAGCGTGCTAACTTTTGCTAATTGGTCCTAAACAAAGCACGAAGCACGGCTTCGGCTGATTTCAGCCGTTCCGCAGATATTTGGGCATAAACCAAATTACCGTATTGGACAATTCAAATTTTAACCTGTTGGTGGTACTAGAGGGGAAATTCAAGGGATCACTGAAGTAGCAAGGATCCATCATCTGGGGAACATGAATATCTTTACCTGCTTTAATGGTAATCCATTCAAAGGTATTTGAGACATTTTAGTCATAAGGATTCACCCAAATGAATTACTTCAAACCGTATATATGAACCCTATAGTGGTGCTAGATGGAAAAATCTGAAGATGACATGAAGTCATTTGGATCTATCCTCTAGGGAACATGAATGTCTGTACCGTATTTCACGGTTATCCTCCCAAAGTTGTTTTTTTTTACATTTCAACTTAAAAACATACATGTCAACCTCATGCTAGTGTTTGAGGAGAGTTCAGGGGATCATCAAAGTCATTAGGATCTATCTTCTGGGAGACATGAATTGCTGTACCGGCGTTCATGTTATTATATCATGAGATTTAAATCCCAGAGTCATCAGGTTTCACCCAAATGCATCACTTCAAACTGTCCATGCCAACTTTACAGTGGTGCTTGAGGGAAAAGTCGAAGGATAACCAAAGTCATTATGATCTATCCTGTGGGGAGCATGAACGTCTGCACTAAATATCATGGTAATCCATTAAAAAGTTGAGAAAATTTACTTCAAACCATCACTTTCATTCTTGTGCTGGTGTTTCAAGAGAATTCACGGGCTCACCAAAGTCATGCGGCTCTATCCTCTGGGGAGCATGAATGTCTGCACCAAATTTAATGGTAAGCCATTCGAGAGTTTTGGAGACGTTTTACTTTAAGCTACAAACGTCAACCTCGCGCTGCTGTTTGACAAGAATTCAGGGGATCACGCAGCTCTTCATGATCCATTCTCTGAAGAACATGAATGTCTCCAAAGTTGCACTCAATCCGTCTGAAAGCGTAATATTTTCATTTTGAGAGCTGCTAGTGTGTCAAAAAAAATCAAATCTGTTTTTACAAAGGCACATTCGCCGAGACCTTTTCCCTAATTCATTTGAGTTTTTAGGTTTGTAAATCTGCTGCTACAAAAGCTGCTGTATTCTTTCAATTCAAATGATTCTGCTATTTCAGTTTTACCTTTAAAAAAATAAAAAATAAATAAAAAGTCACCATGGTGAAACTTTTGTATTAGGATTTACGCCTAAAGATGAATAAATAAAAATTTTATGCAATTGCAGGTCGTTTTTATTCCAACGCTCAAAGAAGCATATGAACATTTGATCTCGTATCTTAACGAATGAGGAGTTTACTGTCGTGTTCCACGGAGTAGAGAAAACAGGAAAAGCGGGAGAACAGGATGAAACGAAAGGTTTTAGTGGCTGTTTGATTCCCAGTAAAAAGCTGGCACTTGTTCCTCTCGCTGATTTAATAATGTTCCTACTAACGCTGGGGTGGCAACCCAGGGGTTGGTGACAGACTGATCTGAAATCATCTCTCTCCGACTGCTCTAATGACTCCACCGCCGAGCTCGGCGAAGACGCTCGTCGGGCCGCCGCATCCGGAGGCGTCGCGGAAACGTCACCATCAGTTATTTCTTAAAGGAGAGTCGTTTTCTTTCCTGCTGGATAGACAGTCGCAGAAAAAAAAGCCAAGGAGAATTTTGATACCCCACCGATAGAGCTGACAAAAACCATCCCAGGAACGTGGAAACATTTGCTGTTGACGAACGTAAAAAGAAAGCGGGGCGAGTCTGGATTAATCGCCATCGCCTCTGCTTCTGAATGAGCTTCTGAAGATGTGACACTTCTGGGACTGATCTGGCCGTTATCCGCTCGAAAATTAGTTCACATTTCTTCCCCCCTATGCAGAAAAATGGGGATAATGTGACACCTCCACATTGAATTGACATCTACAAATTTAGTAGAGCTGCCGTATCCAGAAAGTCAGTGTGACATGGAATATTAGCAGCAGAGTATGATTTAGTGCCAGACTATTTTAAAGTTGATAGAAGGAAAAAGTGACCGAGTGCAGGATGTGAACCAGCAAACTTTCATAAACCGACTTCACAACAGTTAGATGTCATCACAGAAAGACTAATGTTACAGTTTGACCTCGAGATTCGTCCCAGTTCATCACAACTTTGGTCCAATTTTTGTGGCTTTGATTATCTTTTTTTTTTTTTTGCTTGATTTTGAAATACTTGTGCCGAC
This sequence comes from Brachyistius frenatus, assembly GCF_029030835.1. Taxonomy (NCBI): domain Eukaryota; kingdom Metazoa; phylum Chordata; class Actinopteri; family Embiotocidae; genus Brachyistius; species Brachyistius frenatus. Next base: position 1,325,772 of record NW_027210664.1, on the reverse strand, counting down.
TGCGATCATTATTCATAATCATTAGAATAGTTTCCATTCATCTGTCTCCAAAACCAGATGGATGAAACTAATAGAAACGTCCTATTTAGTGGCATATTTGTTATTTTCCACCATTTAAGGTTCTTTTAATGACAACATCCTGTTGCAACCCACTTTCCTCTGCACACGAGTGGAGAATTGGCGCCACCAACTGTTTTCCATTTGACTGACTGCATTTTAATGAGCTTCTATTGACTTCACATCGTGGATTTAAGTTGCAACACGGTGAATAAATGGCTCTACTTCTTCATTATTATTTTTAAGATTAGTTGTGGCATAAAATGAACAGAAAAATACAATTAAATTTGTTGATCTGTCAACTCTAAAAACTTGAGATTATTCTGACTATAAATTAAAAACGTTGGCGGTTTGTTTAAGGGCACTTTAGCACTTAATACATTTTTACTGAGTATATAAACAAGGATGATGAGATTATTTTAAACTGTAAGTACCCTGAAACCGCTCTCATCAATGTCAGCGGGTTCCTTCATGTTAGCAATTGCATCCTAATTGAAAAAAAGATGAAGGTTCACGTTATCAACTAAAAAAATGTTCTTTAAAATGTAACACATCACCTGAAATATGCATGTTCAACACGGGAGGTCATTAAAAACTGTTTTTTTTTTTTTATCCTCGCATGACGTTGAATTCTTAACGTTGCTGATAAAATTATTACTGTGATATTTTAAAAATGATATGACGTGCACGAAGGTAAATCTTTTCACTGAAGAGTTTGTAACCTGTCAGAAAATATCCTGTTGTTTAATAACTGCTGTGAAGGATGCGGTCGTTCAGTAACATTCAATTAATTTTTACAAATCCCAAATGAACTCCTGGACAACGATGATAAGAGACAATGAAAACTACTGTTGAAGCCAAGTTGTCTGGTACCAAAATGATAAAAATGCAAGTTATCCCCCCCCAAAAAATGCGATTGCGAGCCGAGCCTTTTGTGAGTTACCTCTGCCCACCGAGCTTTAACTAAATCAATGAGGTTATTTCTGCCTCCTGAGCAGCGCCGTCCTTTAGAAATATTTGCTGCAAACACTCTCGAATCACGCTCGCAGGTTCAATTCCCTCTCCGGCCGGCCTCGCGTCCATCAACAGCCGCGTGCGCTGTCAAAGTGTCCTTGAGCGAGACGCCAAATCCCGACCTGCACAGTCATGCGATATAAATCACCGTGAGCTGCGAAGGATTTCATTATCTTCATCCCCGATATTATGAAGCTTAATACAAAAGAACAACACCGAAGCCGCGGCGCCGTCAAAGTGGCAGAGGAGGAGTTTTCTTTTCTCCTTTGAGCCGAGTGGATGTGAGGACAGCCGAACCTCAGCTGGCGGGCTTCGGTCCGGCGGCGCGGCGGCGCGGCCGTCTAAGCTTCGTGACGTGATGCGAGTCGACGTGCCGGCGGAGACGAGAGCAGAAACAATCGACAGAGCTTTTGTTGCATCTTTAATTACGGGCCTTGTGTTTGTCGTGTTCAGACGAGCGACCTCGGGGAGCGGCGGCGCTCTCCGTCTGATCCGCTCTCGTCGCTGCTGAAGTGAAAAGGCCTGACCTCCCGTCTCCCCGGAAACAAGATGGCGGGACGGAGGGCGAGTTGCTGGTTGTTACAGCGCGTATTCTGCAGCTCGTGATCTAAGCGAGCGCGTCCGCACCTGCATGAAAACCTGGGAAGTGAGGCGCCACCCCTGTCCCCCCTGTCCCCCCTGTCCCTCCTGTCCCCTCTGTCCTCCCTCTCTCCCTCTCTCCCCCTCCTCCTCCACCGTAGTGAGCACAGATACATGCCTGGCAGGTACAGGTGTGTGAACCGCGCTGCTGCCGCCGCCAGTAGGATCAGAGGCTGTCAAAGGAAATGATCCACAGATAATACGCAGCTGTCCGACCGTATTACCTGCAGCGGCGGAGCTTCAGCTGCATGTCTGCTGCTGCTGCTGCATGTCTGCTGCTGCTGCATGTCTGCTGCTGCTGCATGTCTGCTGCTGCTGCATGTCTGCTGCTGCTGCATGTCTGCTGCTGCTGCATGTCTGCTGCTGCTGCATGTCTGCTGCTGCTGCATGTCTGCTGCTGCTGCATGTCTGCTGCTGCTGCATGTCTGCTGCTGCTGCATGTCTGCTGCTGCTGCATGTCTGCTGCAGTATTGTATGGTATCGGGGCGCTGGTGGCTGGAATGTCAATTATATTTCTGTAGCCCAATATTACAAATTAAAAAAATAGCCTTAAGGTTGGTTTTTTTCCTATTAGAGTCCAAAATGGACGTTCGAAGTGGCTAATTTTGACGTTAACTCTGTGTCAGACTTTTATAAGAATTTATGTTAAAAACTCAGGTCAACGTTGGCGTGAGCCATCGAGCGCCGGTAGCCTCATTAATCAGAAATAGAATAGATTTAAATGAACCACATCTGGATTATTGTGTTTTATTTTACTACCCTACGTGCCTCTTGTCCCTCGGGGGACAAATGAAGTGTTTTTAATTAAATATGAGAAGGAAGAAAGTTTCCCCACATCCCCTTTTAAATGCTGCAAAAACTCTCCGTCCAGATTCGTTTAGCTTCGTTCGCTTCCAAACGATTGCAATCAACATGTTCAAACAAAGCAGGAGGACGCCGGAGTGAAAACTCTTGGAAGTGTCTGCTTCTTTTTCCCGTCGCCACGTTAATCCACCTCTTTTCTTTCCTCGTTTTTTCTTTTCCGCCTCACCCTCCCGACCGCCGGATCCCGTTACGTCGCCTTTTCACCGAGCCGGCATTGGAAACCGGCCACGTACAAAAGAAGCTCGGTGGGACGTCGTAACCCTCCGTCAGGCTCTCGTCCTCCGTCAGGCTCTCGCCCTCCGTCAGGCTCTCGCCCTCCGTCAGGCTCTCATCCTCCTGACGGAGCGACGAGGTGTCTGTGTGGAGATCTTATTGCAGGAGTTATGACCCATTCATAACGGCCCTGCGCTCCTCATGTGCTTCTCAGGTAGATCTCCTGCTGGCGGCGACAGATAAGTGCCTTTCTGCCTTTGAGCTTGCTGAACCACATGTTGAGCCTGGAGTCGGGGATGCGCTCTGGTTTCACCACACAGGAGAAGGTTGAAGTTGTTTCTTCAGAATAATTCTTACAAGAAGGGAGAAGGTTGCACCGGATTATCACTAATATACTCCGTGTGGACGGATTTTAAATGTTGTTCCTCTGCTGGTTTCAAACTCCGCCGCTGTAGCTGCTCGCGCTTCCTGTGTGTATTGTTATCGTACGTCTACGTCGTACTGTCTGTGTAACGTGGTTCTACGATACATCAGAGGTACGAAAGGTTTCTGAGTAAAGTACGTGTTGGTTTCCGAGGAGCTTTCTCTTGGTTAGATGATTCGGCGCACCGTCGTTAGAAAGTTTGAGAACATCGACGGCATCGGAAACAGAACAAACTTTCGTATTTCACGGGACTTTTCAACTCTAAATGAAAAACAAAAGAAGGCATCACAGTGTCTCTGACATAACTCTAAAAAAAGCTGCGAAAAGATTCAGCCGAAACTTTCACGGATGGAAGCTAAAGTGCAATACCACCAGTGGCCACTAGATAGTGGCTCCATTGACTCCCATTGAAATAAACTGTAATATATCTGTTGGAGCCTTTTTTATTTATACTTTTTTGGGGGATTTAATAGTAATTTTTCTCCCACACTGTTCTTCTGTGTTTGTTGTTTAGAAATTACACTAATAAAAAGCCTCACCGGATGGTTATGTAGTATTTCGTTAAGTTTGTAACTGCGATACGTTGCCGTCTAAAGTTAAAGTAGCTAAAGTTGCTAATGGTGGCCCGGTTGGTGTTTACTAGTGTTAGTTTCAGTCTCAGGTAGTGCTTCTGTTTGTCCGTCGCCCCACCTTCAAAAGCACAACAAAACTCACAAGTCAATTTTCACTATTAATACCCAATAAGTACCTAAAAAAAGTTAACTTCAGAGAGTCAGAGAGAGAGTGACGATCTCCAGGTCAAACCGGTCGTAGTCACCGATTTCACAAACCAGTTGAATATGAAACAGATGCCGGGGAGCCTCTGTTATAGCCAGAAGGCTGCCGATTTTGAGTCCAGCTGGTTAATTCTCAGTCGAGAGCCGCTGACAAACAACAACAACAACAACAACCACTTCAGCACTTTAACCGCTGTGTTTGGGGTTTCAGAGAATACATGTCATCAAAATGTCTCCCTTTTACATTTATTGCTGCTCGTAGAAATTTAACTTACAAGGTCTTCAAAGCCAACGGTCTCATCATATGTGAAGGAAAAACGCAAACTAAATGATGACATCATCGAAAAGCCACAAACACAGAAAGAAACCCGGCAGAGTAGCAGAGGAGGGCCGGAGAGCGGCGGCACAGATTCGATCCGGCGTCAAAGGATGTAACGGATAAATGAAAAACAAGAGACGACAATAACACCCGCAGCTTTTGAATTTTCAGCTTAAAGGTGATTGGATATTTTTTTAATTCGCTGGTTTTAGTCTAATCTAATGTGAGCTCTGAGAGTAATAAGCAATTACCGCGTGTTTATCCCCACAACTCAGAGAGAACTAATCTGCGCTCAACAGCCAGGGCCAAAAATAATGAAATTAATTATGAGCATTAAGGGACTATGCAACTGCCAGAGAAAGGTAGAAATGTAATTATCCACATTGAGACAGAAACCTCTCTGTGTTTCCTTTCTGCTCCCCGTCTCATTGTATGTGTCTCTTTTTTAACTATTATCCCCCTCCCCCTCTTCCCCCTCCTCCTCCTCTTCCTCCTTCTTCTTGCAAGTGTTTTTCTTGATGAGCAAATTTCACTCCCTGCTGCGCGAAAATAAGGGGAACAAGAGCCTGTATTTCCACTTTAGAAAAACAACACATCCATATCATAATTTAAATGACTTCTACAGCACATTTAAAGGTGGTGCGACCCCACCTCGAGTCCATTTGTTTTCATAATACGCTAAAAAAAACACAGCTTCAGACCTAATACAGTTTTGATTGCAACTATTCATTATGATATCACCCCCAGTGGCAGATATTAAAACCCCTGTTTTTGGAAAACAAGATTATAAAACTGAACACAGACTAAATGACTTGCTTGTAATGGGATTATCACGTGCAGTCGAGTGGAGTGGAGAGCAAAGCCGTCGACAATCAGGTCGCATATTTTAGTTTGCACAAGTTTTAGAATCGTATACGAGTTGGCTGATTTACGTTTTAATCATTTGTGACGTTAAATCAATTCATAAAAGACGCAGTTAAGTTTGTATGAGATTTTTCCTTTTTCATCCGATCGCTCAGTCATGTTTTGTTTTGATACTCGGCTCTTAAATCAAAGTAAAACACTCCAGAGTTTCCTTCAACTGAACAAACAAACAGAAGCCCGACAGCAATAAAACCAGGAATGAAACGTTTCTGAAAGAAGATTCTTGATTATCCAGACTGTATTTTTCAAATGTGGCAATTTAGTATTTTTTGCTTTGCAAGCTTGTTTCAGCGAACCAAAAGTTGCCTGTTAAAAAAAAAGCAGTGACAAGACATCAATTTAGCTTTTGTGTCCATGTGATGATATAAATCCAATATTCCCATAATATTGTGTTCGGTCAGTAACTGCAACATTTTACAGCTTTATTTTTATCAGCTCATTACAACAAAGATGAATATAAATTAAATAATTATAAATATTAACTATTTAAGTATGAATATTTACCGCTACGAGGGACGCCCCTTCACGAGCACATCGCTGATATAAAAACGCAGCGTTCTCTTAAAGCTGCTCTCTCGTTTGAGACAATATGCAGCAGGAAAATAATCTGTTTGCAATTGTTATTAAAATGTCTTTAAATCATTGTAGCTAATGTGTTAGCACGCTCACCTAGCAGACGTGTGTCTGCTCGGTTTCTTTCTGCATATATCCTGTTTTGTTCTGTTCTACCTTCTGAGAAAAGAAAACGTCACTCGGTAGCTGCTCCTCTTTTTTGGTTTTTTTGAAGCAGAAAGTCGGCGGTCGTCCGTCGCGGGAAGGAACAACGACAACAAAAAAAGGAAGCGCTGCTGCTGAAAGCCTGAATTATCTGAGTTCACAGGCTGCCGGCAAACCTTTCAAACTTTGTGTGGTCATTTGATTCTATTGTTCACAAGAAATATGCCCTAATTACATTAATATCGATTCGTGGAGCTGAGATCAAAAGGACGCTGAGATTTACAGCTGCTCCATCACAGAGACGGCGGGACTTTAAAAAGCCTCATCGACCGAGTTTCCAGCTGACGTACGGACTAATGAAAGCTACGAGCCATTTATGTAGTTTTTTATAAAGCAAACCAGCCGACTGACTTGTTTTGGTTCACCAGAGTTTTTTTGTTTGTTTTTTAGGTCTAGTTAACAGCAGCCTGTTGTTGTTGTTTTTGTTTTTTTTTGTCTCCAGAGGCAACATCTCCTCCGACGTGGTCAGGTAACACCGCAGAGGACTGTGTTACCAGCCGAATCCCCCCGGTAGCGTAGTGGGGGCTCGGTTGTCATGGGAGACAGGATGTAAGCGGCCTTGTATTACAGCAGGCGGCGATTGTGTTGAAACATGACTCTTGCCTTCGGCGGGCTATTGTTCTCGTTCCTCATCACACCTTGCTCCGGCGGGAGGCGATCGCCTTCGGGGAAGGGGGGGGGATGGAGAGGAGGTGAGGCGGAGAGGGGTGGAGGGGGGGGGGTTCGGTTCTCAGGGATACACTTCCTGAAAATGAACAGCTACCGTCTACTCTACCCCACTCACAAGACTTTATACCTGCTCGCTCACTTCATCACTCTCTCCTCTGATCTCGTCTACCCTCCAGGCCCGTCGTGATCTTCACAGACAAACAACTAATTTACCCGCCTCATATCTCACACCGAAGTCTGACAAGAAACGAAATCTGATGCCTCGTACGCACCGCTCTCCCTCCCAGCCCGGTTTTCTTCTGTCTCTCTTTTTTTTGTGTTGTTGTTGTTTTGTTTTGTTTGAGGAGATGTGGCGCGGTGGAGTCATCGCGGCCTACTTGACCCTAAGGAGCGAGAGGGTGAGGTGGGCGGAGGGGGTGGGGGTGGTGGAGTTAATGGCCTCTCAGACAGACGATGGCGCTGTGTGTATACACTCATTCCTTTTTTATATCTCAGCTCCTGCTCATTCATCATTTCTGCAGGTCGGACGTGTTTAATGACGTGAAGGTGTCTCGGCAGCGTTTCAAATAGAGATCCCTCTTTTTTTCTGTGTGTGTGTGTGTGTGTGTGTGTGTGTGTGTGTGTGTGTGTGTGTGTGTGTGTGTGTGTGTGTGTGTGTTTAATGGCGAGGGGCTGCATTGTTTAAACCGCACAGAAAATCAGATGCAAGCTTGTTATTGGAGTGCTGGATAAAAAAAATAAAAAAAATAAAATAAAAGACGGGGGGGGGGGGGCTTTGAAAGAAACTGAGTGCAGTTTCCCATTAACTTGCTGTGTGAATGCTTCCCCGCAGCAGGGGAAGCTTTACTCTCTGAGGATGTGGAGGGGGGAGGGGAGGGGGGGGGGCGGACTGAGTGGGTGATTGAATTAATTATGTTTTATCACCTTTTAGCTGATTGAAGTCTACCTTACTGCCTTCAGACAGCTTGTGTTTGTGTCTTCGCCCGCCGTGCCAAATGGATGGAGGGCCTGTCGCCCGATGCAGATGCTGTCGGAGACTTGGACTTTCAGATCGGAGCTCCGAAGCTGATGTCAGTTTGGTGTCTCTGCTGCTTTTGTGTTGTTGTTTTTGTTTTGGTCTCCCGTTCTTTTCTTGTTTTTTTCTTTCTCAGTAATTCATCTGCATCAAAAAAAAAAAAAAAAAAAAAAAAAAGAGTCCCTGCTGTTCATTACTCATGCGATGATTTGTGGGAACAATTTCAGGTTTTCTGAAGCGCCATGTGTCTGTCAGGTGAGCTGGTATTGTCAACAGAATTTAATTTCTGTCATTACCCAGAAATACTGTAGCGAACCAACACTTTATCTAACAAATACCTTTTCCGATTTATTTATTCATTTTTTCTCCTATACATTTTCAGAAAATGCTAGGGTATGTCACAACACCGGAAATGTGGCGGTCGATACCGAGTTCAACATCAAAAGATAGATTAATATATTTTAACATAAATTATTTTTATTAAAAAAGTTATGAGCGGCCAGGAGCATTTTCTGTTTTGTTCTGGTGGCCAAACTTTGGTACCGCAACTTTCCAAGTTCACCACACAGATGCTCATCGGCCCTGAAAGTATATTTTTCTGCTCACAATTATTGGAAAAAGAAGCATCTTGTAAAACCGTCGATCAATTTTTCTGAGCAACCTGCAAAATGACTCTTTATATCATTTTTGGATAATTGGAAAATCCTATTCATGAGCGCAGGGAGCTAACAGGAAGTGAAAAATGTTAAATATGAAGAGTGGAAACTTCAGATCTGGTCTCTGAGCTGCTGAGAGAAGTTTTAGAATTCATCTACATCTCTTGACGATCTCATTGGAAAACTAAATATCTTCACACACTTCGCGGCGAATAGTTTTTTTTCTTTCCTGTACTCGCCGCCACCGTCCCACATTATTTATCGCCCAGCAGCTACAGAATGTACCGAAACATTCAGTTCCTACGGTTTCATAGAAAAAAAACTAGAACTGGAATATTTTCCCGTTGCATGAAGGTTCGATCTTGACCTTCCTTCACCTTTTCTAAGCCTTTTGAAAACTCCGCCTAATAAATATAAAGCTCGTAAGAGGGACTTTGAATGAGGTCATGTCAGCTATATATATATATATATATATATACATATATATATATATATTACATTTTTATTTAACCTCATTGTGACGGCCTCCTCGAGGTTAGAAATAATACGACGAACAATATATCAATCAAATCTTCATCATCTGGAGCGTAAATCACCATCCGGTGGTCTCCTGCTTCGCTTCCTTTCCACATTCATCAACGTGACGAGCCTCCGTCGGTCTTCTCCGCACGCGGCCAGCGATGAACACGTGTCGAGACGGCGGGAGACTCTCGGACGCGTCGATGCCATCGATCCGCTGACGGATCATCGCGCCCGGGGAGGGATTACACGTGGCGCACGATTGTGGACAATTAGCTAAAAACAGGCGGGCGACTGATCTAAAATAACAACCTGCCGGGAGACGGAGGAGGAGGAGGAGGAGGAGGAGGAGGAGGAAAGAAAATGTGATGAGGGAGACGGAGAGAGAGGAAGTTAGTAGATGTATCGGGTGCAGTGGAGGGTGATGGAGGGGGTGGGGGGGGGGTGGGGGGCACCCTCGTAGCTGACATATCCTTAACTCAGGATGACGCATCCCAGCTCCCAAACAACTGATTTCCTCCGTGCGCCTTGTCAGCTGCTCTGCATGCTAATGTTTGACATATTGGTTCCTGGAAGATATTGTTTACAAAAAGACAAAAAGACAAAAAAAGAACCTCCCCGAGCTGGTTTGTGCAAACATTTGGAGATCATCTCCGTCTTTTGCATGCAGCTCGTAAGGTTTGCCCCGTTTGATGCGGCTCGCTGCACTTAAGCAAATAGCAGCTTTTATGCGTCGCGCTGGTTCTGAACCATTTAACAGACGAGCGTCGGGTCAAAGTCGTTGAAGTCACATCTGAAGCCAGAGAAGAAAAAAACCAAACAACATCTCTGAAGTGATACGAGCATTTGATGACAGCTGAGTTAATCTGCATGAGAGGAAGCAGCCGCCGTGCGCCGCTGAAAGGTCACGAGATGCAGCTGAAAGTATACGTGCCCCTTTTGAAAAACAATTCAGCTTCCCGGAACCAGAAAAAAGTGCCGAACTGAACACGTGCAAAATCACCAAGCAACACTTTACTCACGTGTAGCTACTAGATAAGCAGTAATCAAGATTTAAAATTCAGGATATTATTCATTTCAACTCTTAAGTGAATCTGTTTTCCTCGTTTGGACGGATTCCATCTGGAACCCGAAAAAAAAAATCACAACTGTCATATGTTTGATTCACATTTTGCAAAATCCTGAAGCGGGCGACCGACATTTCTCTCAGGGAGGAAAAAAAAACAAAACATAAAATTGCCAACGACAGACGTCTTCCTGCCGGAGGAAAACATCGGCTTCAGGCGGTTACCGCGGAGATGCTCCTGTTTTCTGCTCAACTGTTCACTGAAGTTTTTCACACACGCTTGTCACCGCTGCGTAAAAGTCACCCGCCCCCCCGAGGATGTTCTCCGCTCGGATTATTTGCCGCCGCACCTTCAGCGTCGGCACTCATAATCACAGCGAGGCGAGCCCTCCCAGGTATTATTACCACGGTGACATTTGCCAATAGAAGGGCAGGCAATCACAATAGATGTTTCCATCGCAGTAAAGAGGATTTATAGCAGCTCTCATGGAAGTGATGATCCGGGAGAGAGGGCGTGTTAGAGAAGGAGGGGTAATGGCACTTGATGCGTGTGCACGGCTCCTCTCCGAGCCGGCGTGGAGGGCCTTGACTGGCTCACAACCCCCCCTCCCTCCCCCTCCCCCACCCCGCTTCCCACCTCGGACGACCGGGCCTCCCGGCCTTCGCCGACTCCATCTTCCCTCAGATAAACGCCGCTATAAATAAAAAGAACACTCTGTTTAAAGAGACGTGCCACCTTCCCACACGCGGCGGTGTTCGTTTGATCCGATGTTCCCGGTTCGGTTCTGGACGTCTGCTGCCTGATTGCTGCTGTGTTGGTCGGGGAGACGGAGGCCAGGCTGTGGGTGGCATTTTGGCCATTTGAGTGTTTTTCAGCGCTGTAGACCAGATGGCCGTCAACCTCGTGTTGATCTTGGAGCGTGATCTTGCCAAACCCCCCCTCCCCCTCCGGCCTCCCCCTCCCTCCCCCCAGTGGAATAAGAAGAATCGAGATGTTGAACATGCTCCCCGCCCCGAGCTCCTGGCTCCGCCGTGCCACAGAGGGATTAGGTTTTTCGGGGTCTGGCCGGGCAGAAGGAGGACTGGCACCGAGCACAATGACAAGCAAGAGGCTCAGAGGGCGCCGCGCTCTTTCGCCTCGCTGTTTTCTACTTTTTGAAATGTCAAAGGATTAAATCCTTTCGGTAAATATTCCCTGAAAGTGGAAGGTTCAACAATTTAAAGCCGAACCTCATTTTTCAGCAACTTTCAGCTCATTGTTTTTAAGACAACTTCCCTTCAGACCTGCTGGAGGCCGATTCAGAGCGACGAGCAGCAGAAACGTACTTCGAACTGCACACGATTCGTCCAGTTTGATTTGGGACGGTTAAGGTACACCCCGTGATCCAAACAATTACCGTCAGAAGTCTGTTTATGTCTATGAACGTCACCCACAGGCCTGTCAATCAAACAGACTCCCCCGCCCCCAATAAAAACACAGCTTTATTTTAAAGGCTTATTTTCTAATTAATAATGGGAAAACTAAAAAGAAAGAGCAACTTTAGCTAACAACACCACAAGAAGTGTATTTCATGAGAAGTTGAATGGGAGTCAATGGAGCTGAAGGCTTTTAGGAGCCGACCCCTAGTGGCCCTCGGTTGTATTGCACTTTTTGGCACCTCTTGGAAGCTACGTCCACTTTTCCACACGGTCGATGCTGCAGCATTTCTCCATGACACAAAACGACTGTTGAACATTTTGCTGCTGTCACCCTAAACTTTAGTGAGCTTCTTCACTCTGAGTCGGCTGTTAAAACTAACAACCTGTAACGAAACACCCGAACGGCCGAAGCTGAAGTACAGTAACAGGTTCGGCGGTAGTCATGCCTCCTCTTCAGATCCCTCACAGCCGTCCAAACCGTGATTACATCTTCAGTCCTGATTTAGTCCTCCGTCCATCTCCGTCTCCACCCACCCATGGAGCCGCCTCGCTCTCCAAAAGGACCGCTCGCCGTCTCTCATCCTCAAACTCGTCTGTTTTTGCTCTGAATCGCACCTGAGAAACGCTGCTTTGCCTCCGCGGTGGGCGACCCTCCACCCCGACCCCCCGACCCCTCCGACCCCCGTCGGCGGTATTGCGTGTAATGAGGGACGAGGAGCTCCCGGGGGAGTGTAGTCGGCGCTCTTGGAAACACTCCGACGTCGACCTGAACCGCTCCTCGCCACCTATTTCTGATCCCTAAGAGGCCCGTTGTGTCCTCCGGACGCTGCTTCTAATCTAGCTGGTAATTTGAGGCCTCCCGTGCTGCACAGGAGCTGAAGTTTCCATCTGCTGCCGTGTCTCGTTTGCTCCTGCGAGGGGGAGGGAGGGAGAGGGAGGAAGGGGGAGGAAGGGCCGAGAGAATATTGAGTCTCAATCCCCTCTCAGCGCGTCTGAAATTGAGTACGTCTGAAGGGAGAACGAATGAATAAAAGAAAGATCAGGACCTAAAACGCGGCGATAAGTTCTGATCCTCGTCAGCAGTGAGGCAGATGAGACCCGATCGTTTTGAGATGGTCGCTATGAGAAAATAACGAGCATAGAAACCTCTGAATGCTGCTAAAATATTTGTACAGTTGTCATGTTTTTAAAAAAAATGATGAAAAATGAAATAAATTAACATTAAATAAACAGGATCTGCGGGAATAAATGGGAGTTACTGGACGTAACTCCAGTTCTACGAGTACGTTTGTATTCTGTTTCTTTCAGGACAAGACAATGGTAGAGGAAACAATTTAATGAAAACATAAATAAACGACAAAATACAAAAAATAATATAAATAATCTATTTCAATAAACTTAGGAAAAAATCAATAAGCAACCAAAAATCACGATAAAATCAATATGAAACAGAACATCACCTCTCCAGTATTAAAATCCAAATAACTCAAGAATAAAATTAATGAGAATAAATGAGTAAAAATATAACAGTTAAATAAATAGAAAAACAAAAAATGGCATCGGTGCATTTTGCATATTATCTTTTTAAGTTTTTATGCAGGGCCCTCCCAAATGCCTCCCGCGTTCACCCCGAGTCAGCGTATGTGTGTGAACGAACATATTTCCATCCACATCGCCCACACTGAGAGACCTGCAAACGTCCCCGGCCTGACCTGCAGCGTTCCTCCGATCCGGACCTCCTCTCGGCACCGCTGCCCGGTCGAGGCTCCGGGTCGGGACTGAGCTGATCGTAATTCAGAGTGATCGCATCGCAGCCTGCAAACCTCCCCCGGGCGCTCCAACGACCCCGCCGCCCGACGTGAACGCACGGTTTTTTTTCTTGTTGTGCAACGTAGAGGAGAAAAAAAAAAGATGAAGAGGAGGCCGAGCAGATGTGAGCAGCGATATCAGAGCTTATCCGAACGCCATTGATTTCCACGCCGCGGCTGCTCTCCTCAGCTGATGTCGGGGCGTTTGACAGAAGAGCCGGGAAACTTGTCAGAACGGTTAAAAGTGATACGAAGACACGGCGAAGCTGTCCACCCCCCACCCCGCCCCCGCCCCGCCCCCCCTCACTCTTTCTCCCCCGTAACACGTTTTCAAAATCCTTTAACAAGAGAAACGTACTTTTTCTACTTCCGACGCAGGACTCGTCGGGAGTGTTCGTACATGTGAAGAAGAAAAACGGACTCGGAGGAAATAACTAATTGGCCACGCCGGCCGTGCGTCGACTACTCTGTTAGCGTTCGACCTCTCTGGCCGCTGAAGAAGCTCCATCTGAGGTGCACGTACACCCAGCGAAGCATGGAAGCCCTCCGAGGCGGCGTGTTAGACAGATGGACTAGAGAGAGCTGCAACGGAGGGCGTACGAACGGGATAACGGGAGGAAAACCTGCAGAGGAGAAACGAGTGAAATAATCGGCCGCCCGGATGAGATCGTGTCGCCGCTTTATGGTTCGAGGAGAACCGAACGATGCAAAATGGACGCCGCGGCGAGACAGTGTCACGTTGTGTCGAGGCTGCATTTTAAAACGTCTCTCGGCGCCCTCGACAGGTTGTTCTCCGGAGATGCAGGCGTTGCTGTCTGATTTGGTGTGAACCAACAGGTACTCCGCCAGGTGCCGAGCTTGGAGATTCCCCGCCGGCCCGCTCCGATCCTCAAGTGTTATGACGGCGGAGGGAAGGTGTTTTGTGCTGCAGCAGATGTCACCCACATTTTATTTATTTATTTTTTTGCAAGCCAACAAACAAACAAGACGAACGCCGTCTTACTTCACGGCTGCACCCAGATAATACAGATAATCTAACGCCGTAGCGTCCCTGCTTTAATTATAGACTTACTACATTCATCTATCAAAGTAGTGGAAAAGTATCTGGTCACAAAGAAAGGGAAGTTATGAGGATCCTTTTAGAGGTATCCACCCAAAAATACCCAAATGTCAGCTGAAAAACACCTTTTTGTGAAAAACCTCTGAGTGAAGAGATTAATTGGGAGAAAATTACAAGATTTCCGCCGAATATCCAGCAGAGCCCTTCGACGGTAGTTATTTAAAAGAGCGCTTGTTCAGCAAAAAGTCTGCTGACTGTAAATTGGAGGCTTTCGCACAACTAAGACGTCGTTAACAGACTAAATTCGTGAAATCGAATCTCTGAAATCCTCTGTAGGTGTTGTGAGTTGAGGCGATAAAAGGTTTTATTCCACGGCTTCACCAACCTACTTCACAAATATGTGAAGATGTGAAGAGAAGGAGCGAAGCTTGAGAAATATAACTTCAGTTAATGATGAACAAACAGTCCGCACTCACACGAATGACACAAACTCATCCAAAGAAAGCTTCTGGGAGGAGGTCGGGGTGGAGGTCGGGTCAGGTTGTTGCGTAACCCCCCCGACTACTTTGACATTTGGCTTCAGCTGTGAAGTCCCTGGATTTATGACACAAATAAACCAAGATGAAAACGAGCCCGTGATGGTTTTACTGTCCCTCCAAGAAGTAGAAGATGTTCCCGTCCTCAGATGGCTATTTTTTTTTTGGTTTTTTTTGGAGCCGAGGATTTCTACAGAGCTGAAAACCCCCCAGAGACACAAAGCAATCATCAGATTTGACTCCGTTTGGACCAAAGTCAAACCCCTGAAAACCCAATAACCGCTGCCCGTGGAGGTTGTGGGGCTGGAAGTTGTTCCCTCGCCTCACCTGCCGGGATGTTTATCGTCCCTCCGCCCGCTCCGATGATTTTATTCTGCAGCAGTTAAGACGAGTGCTCGCAGCGAAATGTCAAGGATTGTCGCTGCCGCCTGTTGTGTTTACTTCCTCCTCCCGTCCGTCTGTTCCACACCGTTCGTCCTTATTGCCTTCAGGCGTGCCAGCACCTCACATCAACCCCCCCCTCCCCCCCCCACACACTCCCTCCTCCCGTGACACCTCCCATCTTTAAAGTGCAGCTTTGACAGCACATTTGTTGCAGCATGACAATGAGGCCCCCCCCTCCCCCACCCCCCTCCCCACCCACAAACACAACCCCAGGCAGATCACGCTGTGAATGTTTGCACACATTTGTTTTTGTTTGTGCCTGCATGTATATTTACACGATGAGCATATATCTTTACGTTTTCTTTTCTGCTGAGCTGTTGTTTCTCGCATTGATTCAAGGGATTTGCCACGAATGGCACAGAATTTCTATTATTTTCAATAGAATGAATGGAAGAAAACATATGATAGCTATATATATATATATATTATATATATATTTTGAAGTTTTAGACCTTATAGCTCCGGATTAAAATGTTTAGCATTTCCTGCTGATTACAGAGTTTAAAGCGAGATGCACCATCGCGTTTCCTCCTAAATGCACCCGGGGGCTCCGAATCCATTAGCGGTTATCACCCCAATCACACCGGGGAAAAAGGGAGGCAATCTTCTGAGCAGCGAGCGGAGTCGGGTGGAGGGGTGGAGGGGCGGAGGGGCGGAGGGCGGAGGGCCGAGGGTTGGTCGAGGGGAGGGGGGGGGGGTTAAGAAAAGTGAGACGTGCTCCACAGAGAAAATCACTCCGGCACAACATTGTGCGGACTAAATCAGAAACCGCCGCCGCCCCATCCATCTCCCTCGGCGGCGCCGGAGGCGGCGATGCTGAGTGTGCGTTTCTAACATGTGTTTTCTGCTGTTGTGGGCGTCGGCAGAAACCTTAAAAGAGATCATGAACTCTGGTACAATTACCATCTTGGTTTTGGTTCATTCTGAATATTCGCTGGTGGTCATGAACAACTTGACGTGACTTCATTTCCAGAAGTCACGTCTGTCCTGATAATCCTGCTCAGCTATTTTTAGTTCTTGGTTTTAAGTGAACGTTTTGGCTTGTTGGCATTTTCTTGACTTGTCCTCTTTGCAGCACTTTGAGCCTTCGAACTTTTTCACATCAAATCGGGTAAATTTTAAATTTAGCGCCATCATCATCTCAGAATTTAACTGAAATTCTCATTAGCCTCGGCTTTATGTCTCATGTTTGCAGTACATAGAGTACACAGCCTTTACCCCATACCCAGTAGTTCAGCCTGGCAGCCGGTTGTTTGCATTAAAAACCCTTATTTTAAGGATTTGACGACATTTGTCGACTCTCCCGGACCTGCAGCTCAGATCTGCTGCCTTTTCAGATTTCCTCCAACCTTTAAGCCACCTTGCCACCGGCGGTTCATTTCCGTTAATCTGCAGGCAGGTCAGGGAAGCGCTGGGCAACAAAGTTCCAGGATGAAGATACGGCTGATTGCTCACTGGACTCTCATTTCCTTTTTAGTGGTGGCGGAGACGAGTCAATTATAAACTCAAATAGCCAAACTTTAAAAAGTTACCGCCACTTACGTTGATTGCATGAGCTTTCCATTGTTTTTTGGAAGACTTTCCCCGGTGCATTATAATTGCCTGTGTAATATGCAGAGCCTTTTTATTTATTTATTTATTTTATTTTTTATTATCCCGCTCATGAAAGCCGGTCACATCAATCAAAGTTGTGTTGGTGTTGGTGAGCTAAATGAGGTGATTGGGACAATAAGTGGTGCGTGTCTCTGAGAGAGATGCGTGTCATCCATTCCCACCCATTAAACGTTACGACGCCAGCACCACCTCCATTAAAACTCTGGAGACGACTCATATCAGACTCCTAAACCGCTCCGGAAAGTCCATTCGCTGGCGTCATTCTCACGTCGGCGGTAATCGTCGAGCGGGTCGCGTGTGGAGACGAGGAGAAAGAAGGGAGGCAGACAAAATAGCTTCCTCAAAAACATGGCAGATTTAATTTGTCAGCGTGGATGAAAATCGGCCAGTGAGGAAAACAAACGGCGGTTACATGGGCCGATGGTACCAATTCGTCAGGGGGAAGATTGAGGAGCCGGTCTAGAGATAGCTCACATCTCCATAAATCATGTTGACAATTGACTTGAACTGCAGGAGGAGGAGGTCTCCCACAAAGCCGGCCCGAACGGGCGCTGATGTAGGACGTCTCTCTCGCTCTGCCCAGAAATAGAACGACAGCTTGATGCATTGAAGATGGCCCGCGATGGCCGACCGGAGCACCGTCCGCACGCTCATTCAGAGCTGCTAATCTGCCGACGGCTTTCCGTTCAACTTCGGCGCCATCTTCAGCGGCCCGTTACTTTTTACCAGCTGATATTTGGTGGAATAACTTCTCTGTCCCCTTCAGTCTTTTTAGTGGTTTATCTTTCTTTCACTTATTTCACGAGGTGATTCTGAACTGAGTTTTCTACGAGCCGATTGGCCGTTTAAAGAGGCGACGCACGTTAACATCCAAAACTGCCGACTCGTCGACATCCCGCCGAGACGGTTCAGCTCGCGCTGCTGCAACTTTTCCTGGAAGCACTTTTTTAGTCTGGTGGTGAGTCTCCGCTCTGAGCCGAGCTCGGTACGGTTTCAACTTTGAAAAACAGACTCCAGTTTTGGTTTCATCGAGGCTGAACCGAGTGCCCGAAAAACTAATTCAAGTCCACTCACCGCACCCTTCAACCCCCGCAGAGAGAACTGAAAACGCCGACTCAGCCAATAAGCGGAGCCGAATCTGCTCTCCCGTTGCGACCGGCCTCTCGTCTTCCTCGCGTGCTTCCTTCCACCTCTGCGACCTTAAACCAATAAGACTTGAACGGGTATGATATTTCACTATTATTTACAATGCCGCATGCGTAATACGAGTCCCGACCTGTTGATAGCATCGGTACATGTAACAAGATGACCAGAATTAGAGCTTTAATATCCAGCGTTGCTCCATTACAGGAAGCGGTGATGTGATTACAGCCTGCTCTATAATGCATTACTTCCACCGGAAGAGACGATGGAGTGCTGAGAAAGCTTCTGTATTGTTCTCCATAGGTGCATTACAACTGTGACACCCATTCGAGTGCATAACGCCCCCCCCCCTCTCCCCCGCCCTCCTCCCCCTCGGTAGCTCGCCCGAGCTGTGTTTATACAAGTTTCACCAGATGTTGATTCAACCGGCGAACAGACGACAGACTTAGCCAGCAGCTGAGGAGACAAATCCACAGTCCAACTCTCAGCAGGCTTCCACCTCGCTCTCTTTCTCTCTTTCTGCTTTGTTTACATACTCCCGTCTCTTTTCCTTCTTCACACTTTCTCCACGAGACGCTCGCTCTCTTCTTCCTTCTCGCGTTTCCAAAATATCCAGATAATAAAAATAGATATATCTTTTTTTTACTCTTGTGATTATATATACATATACACGTCCAACTCCCATCACAAAACAAACCCACCAAAGAAGGAAATTATTATCATTTGTTTAGTCTTTTTTTCTTGAATGAACAGGAAGGGATTCAGTGTTTTCAGAATCTTTAACCGCCTGCAGACAAAAACTCTCTGATTATATCTAATCTTTGAAATGATACGTTGTCGTCTGCAGAAAAAAAAACAAGCAAAACCCGACATCCTAAAACACTTAGAGCTCCGCTGGCTTGTGCACACATCTGCTATTGTGTGCCGGGCTTTTTATTTTTCTCCGAGACGACTGTGACGTGATCCGTGAAAACACCCCCCCCTACCCCCTATCTCCCACCGCCCCCCCCGGCGGCGTATGAAGAAGCCACAGACAACATTTTGAAGCATCATACGGGGAAGAAATCCGTCGCAACACAGAGAGCAATTTTGTGAAACGACGGTGGGCTCGGTGGACCGCGGTGCCAGACAGCGACGGGACGCCGACGCGCCGAACACGACTTCCATTTCTGTTCCTGACGATAGCTCACATGAAACCCGCCGCTTCCTTACAGCACGTCGTCTGGCGCTTTAAAAAAAACAAACAACAACAACAAAAAGAAAAACACTGAGGAAATGTCAGAAATGACAAACTGGATTTGATGTCAACGTTGCAGGAAGATGGACTTCAGAAAATAGTCAACTGGACTTTTCATGGACTTAAATTTTAAATAACCATCAGGGCTTCCTCTCCCAGCGGAGGAGGAAAAAAAGAATTTCCATTCACATCACATATATATATATATATATGTGTGTGTAAAAAACAAGTTCATTCCGCCGCTGCTCGCTCTGCTCATTTGCCTTGAAATAAATCAAGAGAGGAAACTGCGGCGCATTCATTATGAATACTCTCCTATTCTTGCATGTGCCGCCTCTCGTCTCCTTCCTCCTAATTCGCGTCTGGCTCTTCAAATATTTAAAGGTACGACTTAAGAATTGAAGTGACTACAAACACGGATCCCGCGGATCCAGAGGAACGTTGTCGTACACGACAGGCACTTACTCAAACATATGGCCGAACCAGAGCTTTCGCCTCTGAAGTGAAGAAGAAGCCTCGTGCGTCTGTCCTCGGCCGACGTCACGGAGCGACGCCGTGCACCATTCCTGCAATTTGTTTTTGGGGAGGAGACGTACAAGGAGGGAACGCAACCACGGTAACGCCGACTTTGTCTTTTTGTGACCCAAAGGACGAGATCCAGATGGCACCGCGACAAAAAGAAAAAGCTCAGTTACTTGTTGGAACATAAAACCTTTCTCTTTTTCCTTTTTTTTCAACAAGCTCATTTACCCGTTATAACAAAGTACGTGATTTTTTTGGTGTTATTATGACATATTTCAGAGACTATATTGTCCACTTTATGTTGTTATGACCCAAAACGTGTCTTTTCAGACATGTTTCAGTGGAAATCAAAACTACACATGAAAGTATCCCCTATAATTATTAGTAAAAATGGGTCAAATGGATGTGAAACGGGTTTTTTGCTTGCTTTAAGTGTCTTTCAGCTCGTTGTTTTGGTTTTACGACTCACAAAAGTGCTTTAAAAAATAAATAAATGTATGCATCTGTTAAAGAGGAAGATATTTCTCCCAGAAGCTGGTGGAGACCCAACGCAGAGCAAAAAGGATGAAGAAGATAAAAGTGGGCAGAAACTCGACTCAAAAGTAATGCTGATGTTGCTTTATGTATTTATCTGTGGAACTTTATATTTAAGATGATAATAGTGTTTACGGCTTGTTGCACTGCCCCAAGTGGCCAAAACAATCAAGTAATACCTGCATTCAACTATATGAAGCACTTCAGGAGCTGTAAGAGTAAAACATTGCAATAGCATTCATCTTACGCCAACAAACAATGAACTTAAGTTTTCTTGTGTTCGCGAGCATGTTCACTATCAAATATGTAAGAAATGTTTACTGCTCCAAAGTCTCTAAATAATCTATTTATGTTGAATTAAATTAAATGAAGCCCAAATAGAAGCCATAATGGCTGTTGAAACCTAAATAACATCCACTTTTGAACTAAATTCGCTCCAGTTGTCACGTAGACGTCGAGTTTTTAAATTTTTTTTTTAACTTGTGAGTCATCAAAACCATGCTCACTGGGAAATGTTAAGTGGTTCTCCTTCAAGTTGGATTTCATGGTTGCCGCATGAGACGCATGAATCTCCTCGGCAGACATGCGAGACCCTGAATGCAGAAAGAGAAAGAGAAAGCGATCCTCCCACCTGACGGGGAATTCCTGTAGTCGGGCGATAACGAACTCTCGCCGCGGTTATTTCCCCACCTCACTCCTCCTCTACATTTCCCATTCTGTCTCATCTACTACTATATACACTCCTCGGCTCAGAAAGAGGACACAGGTAATGTGATTTCAAAGGAGAGAATAATGATAGCAGGAGGAGGAGTGAGGGAGGGACGGGGGGAGGGGGGGCGGCTGTTGAAGTGTGTTTTCAGACGAGGGTTTGTGACTGCAGGTTGAAGGTAGATCTCTTTTGAACCGAGGTAGAGCGAGATCAAACGAGCTCATCCGTGTTGGGTGCGTATTGGGGGGGGGGGGGGATGCCCCCCCCCCCCCACTGCAAGAAGGGGTCGGTGAAGTCGGCCCAAAGGGACTCCACGTGAGCAAATGAATGTTTTCAAAGCGGCTCAGCAACATGCATCATTCATCTGCAAGAAAATACGTCTTCTTACAAGTCATTTCATTTAACAAGAAGAAAAAAAAAAAAGCTCTTGGAGCTTCTTTTCCCCCCAAAAAGGATGGTTATTCATCTTCAATAGGTTGAAATAGACTGGAATCATCAGGATTAAATTAATTGCAATATAATATGTGCACAATTTCCTTTGCAGATATAAAACCGCTCGAAGGGAAAAGCTGACATCTTCTCTGTCCACTAGGGGGCAGTGCAACAAGCTGTTGAACAAAACACCGACATTTTTTGCAGCTAATAAAATTTAATGTGCTAAATAACACATTTGTTGTACTTCTGGCTTCCTGTCTGACATTCACCCTCCTTTTTACTCCGTTTTTCATCTCCACCGGCCTCGAGTAAAATTTGAGACTTGCACAAACTTTTTGAGCACAAAGTTACCGCCCTTCAAATTCTTCACATTAAACTAACTTTTTCAGAGTTTGTGTGCAGAGACGCCATCCTCCATGTCTTCAAGATTTTTAAATCTTGAATCTAAATATATAATTAGGTAAACATCGCCTCAAAGATTTGGGGGTTGGGTTTTTGTTTTTCCTGCAGCAATTCAGCCGACAAAAAAATGCTCTTCTCAAAAGTGCCCTCTTTGTTGTGACGTACAAAAACCACCCTTCTTCTTCTTCTTCTTCTTCTTCTTCGGTTCAGAGCCAAACTTTCCATCGAAAACAAGACGACATGAAATATGTATTTTCTGAGGTCGTCTGCGGTGTAACTGAAGCCGGTTGCTGCTTCTTTTCATGTCCGGGCTTTGACGTGAAACCCGCGACGTGCAGTCCTGATTTTATTTGTGTATATTTCTTTGTCCGTAACCTGTGTGTACACGTGTGTGTGTGTGTGTGTGTGTGTGTGTGTGTGTGTGTGTGTGTGTGTGTGTGTGTGTGCGCGTGCGCTTGCATCAGCGCATATTGCTCGTGAAATATGACCTCTGGAAAAGTTTCCTGTCTGCATTCTCCTCTTTGAACTGCGATCCATTATCTCCAGGTATCAGATTCCTCCCAACAGGTGTAGCGTGGTGAACGATGCCGGTGGCAGCCGGCACAGATGCCGGGATGAAAAAGGAGATCGGGTGTCGGCCGCTGGCTGCTTGCAGCATACTTTACACGTTTCACCTCGCAGTTATTCCTCGGCTTCATCTGCAGCTGCGTCTGGAAGTGCAGAGCGGCGTTTTTTTTTTTTTTTTTGGGGGGGGAAGATGTGACTTATTTCATTTTTAAGATACAGTTTCGTTTCTCTCTCATTGGCGGGAAAAAAAAAAAAAAAGCTTTCATCCGAGCTTTCCTTAAATGTCATTTTTCGCTCATATCCTGAAGCCTCCGATCAATAGAGGAAAAACAAACCAAAAAAAACAGTCCGAAAAGTTAAGTCTCACGTCTATTTCTTTCCTGCTGTTTGCTGAGACGGGCGAGAGCTGCTCGTTGTTTGAGGTCAAACAATAAATCTCTGGCTCCACTTTATTTGATTTTTGCCGTGACAGTACTGGAAGTGCAACAGTTCAGGCTCATCCACTCCTGTCAAACTTTACTAAACCACACATTGAAGTTGAATTCATGTGAATGTAGACGAGGATTTTAGCAGGTAAAAGGTCACAAACCGTTTCAACGTCCGAACTCGCGGCCGTTCCCAAACCAGCTGGTGACGTCGCTGCTGGTTGACGCTTTGTTAAAAAGACACAAGTGAAATATCTCCGGTTGCACTTTTGGTGAAACAAGGTTATTTTCTGGACTTCGATCAGACGCGTCACGCTGCCGCCAATTTTGAGGGAGCTCTCTCTTAATTGGGTCACTTCAAAATCTTCCATTTGAATTGTCCGCCGGTGTGTTTTGGACGAACTCTGACTGTCCTTGGATTCCTTTTCAGATCGGGTCATTGTTCTTTGAAAGTACTTTACCGCACGAATCGAAAATAAAATTTAAAAAAATGGGTCCCCAAGGAACAATTCCACTAATTAAATAGAAAAACCGGCAAACAGTCCAAAAAAAACCCCAACCACTACGTGCTGCTTTTATGGAAAGAAAGGCCGGACGGCGGCATGGCGGCGGTGAGCTGCAGAAACCTGACGGATGTGTGGTTCAGGTCTACGGCAGCTCGTCTCCACCTCCGCTGCTCTACAGCAGAAAAAGTTGAGTGGAGACTATAATTCACCCCCCATCTCGCTCTCGTTTTATTCAGCCCGAGCACATCGGAGAGTATTTGGGTTCCTCTTTTTTTTTTTTTTTTTTGGGGCCAATAAAACGTAATCACTGTCTGCCAGGACCAAGGTCGAGCTGGATTCCTTATGCAATGTGATGATCGTTCTGGCCTTCGCTGAAGGTCGATTAGCTGTCTCTTTTTCGCTCACGCCGGGGAGACGGATTGTTAAAATATTCAATCAGGGTGTGTTTGCTTTCGATGTAATTGCAGATCATAGTTTGCACTTATATTTCAGCCGTTCTCCCCCCGACGCTCTAACCCAGAGTGTAATAACTCAGTCGGTAGGATGTTTGAACAGCGGGACAGTGAACACATTTGCTGCTGCATGGATGAAGCTTGTGACATTTCAATCTCATTCCTCTGTTGGCACAAGAGAAACAGTTTGACATCATGCTGCTGACTGTCAGACCTGCGTTGCATCGGTTGCCCCTGAATAAAGAGAGACAACACTTTATTCATTGGTTTCATTCAGTTTATAAAAGTTGGTTTGTTCCAGTGTTCGAGTAAAAAGTTGGTAATTATTGGTAGATGTACGACTGCCACTTGTTTAGCATACAATGTTAGCCAGCATACAAGTGTTTATTTAAAATTTCATCCATTCGTGCGTCTCAATCAAGTATTTATTGTAGATATTTGGTACCTGAGAACCAGAAAATATAATTCATAGAAGTTATAATTTGTGTTTTAGTTCGGTTCGCGGCAAACAAACCAAAAGCTTTGAGAAAAGTGTCTTAAATCTTTTCACGTATCAACGCGTTGCGTTTATTAGTCACGTAGTAAATATATTCGATAAAAAAGAAAACAGTCTTGTGTTTTTCATTTTGGCCACATGGAAACCGCTAATAACGATATTGTTTGTAAAATTAGAGGAATATTTAGTCACGTCAATAAACGAGAAAGCCGGCTAATCATAAATAGTTCAAACCGCCGACCAAATAAACACCAACGACCTCTTTATTTTCAAAGCTGTCAGTAGTGCAGACTGTGACGGGTACATATAATATATGTACATATGATATATGTACATATAAAATGATGGACTTTATACTTTCTTCACTAATGCTGAAATCAATAATGAGTCTGGCCACCAGAAGAGAAAACGAATGAGTCTCTACTTTGTGTTTGGGTGCAACAGTTAAGGACGTTTGTTGGACCGCCGACCACAGCGGTGGACTTCAGAGTGGAACAGCTCGTCTCTGGGATCAGCTTCATTTACAGAATTGATTTTTACGTGCGTCCTTGAACGTTTGAAAATTTCCTTCTCAAAAAAAACAACCCCTCGTCGGAGCCGAGAGCTCGAGTACGAGGGAGAAATCAATTCAAATGAATTTCTAGAGATGAGGTGTTTCTGTTACTGTAAGCGATTCTCATTCTTTAAACAGCCTGAGAGTCAAACCTGGGAAAACAACAACAAATACAAAAAACGTGATTGCTTTCTTTAACCCAGGAGGGGGTGGAATAACTCCCCGTCCTGAGTTGAGAGAGTTGCAGGAGCTGCTTAATGAAATGAAAACCTTCTGGTTCGTGATCAGGATCCGCCGTCGAGGAATTTGTTTCCGACTTACGCGCTGATGAATATTACAGCGGTGGTTGAACACCGAGGGGGAAGAGGGGGGGGGTGTTGTTCGCTGTATTTAAAAGCTGCGAATGTCTCGGGAAGCATCTTATTACCTGCCGCAGGTGTCCTTTAAGGATGCGGCGCCGTGGTAGCGCTGTTGGTACTGACAGTTTAAATTGCTGCCTCGCCTCGTTTGTCCGCCGCCTCGTCTTTTAACGGCTAGACGGACGTTTCGGGGCAGACGTCCCACTTCTTCTGTAGCTTACGTCGCTAGTTTTGAAAGTATGGGCCGACGACAGCGTGTATAGTTGCGTAATTAGCTGCATCGTAGCTAACGAAAACACTGGAGTCAGCGAAACAAATGCAGGTGACGAAACTTTTAGCGAATTAGAAACTACGACAATCTGGTTGTTAGACTGTATTTATTTTATTTTTTTTTAATTGTAATTCATTAAAAAAAAAGTCCTCCAAACCTGTGTTTTGTTTTAATTACGACTTAATATTGACCTGTAACCTGACCAGTGTGGGAACCAGGAAATGTCAAATATAACGAGCGTCTCTTCTTGAACTTCCAGCAGAGCCGCTCGACTGTTTTTGCATTTTCTATGGAGGTATTTTTGTGTCTTTTATCATACAAGCAAAAAAAAAAGTGCAAATTTCTCGCACTGCAATCAAAAATCAAGTTTGTGAGTAAAAATACATGAACTGAGAAGAAGATTATCGGTTTGCTGTTAAAGTTTTGGTCCAAGAATTCAAATTCTTTTTTTATGAAACTCGACTTGCGAATCAAATCATCTTTTTCTCAGTTCATATATTTTTACTCAAATTTGATTTTGCAAGACATTTTTTCTCCAAACTTGTTCTTTTTGCCTGCATGATAAAGACACAAAGGTTCCTTCGCTTCTGCAAATGTGTTGAAAGCTCAGACATCTTTCTTCTAAACTGTCAATATTTCTACTTCTTGCCCAGTTTGTAATGAAATATGCTCTTTTAGAAGAAGGAAGGACGAGGTTGTTTTTTGTTTTTTTTAAAGCGGCCAGTCGTGAGATTGTTTCCATCTCACTTGTTTTTTTTAGGCAGATTTTCAGTTTTGCATCAACAAAACTTGAGTGGAAGTTTGAGAACAAGTTGAAAAAGTACAATGGAGAGAAAATTGGCAAATCAGTCCCTCCGATGTTCCTCGCAACAGATGAATCCTCAGATCTGAGTGGATTTATGAGGACTAAAACTTTTCTCCAGTTAATGCATGAAACAAACAGAAATGCCATCCTTCCATGTTCCAGACGGCTTTTTTTGGTGCTTGACAGGCGACTCCTAATATTCACACAACAGCGGACGGAAAGCACATTCACGTTAGCGCCTTTTTCTTTTGCTGATTTTGTGGAAACTCAGTTGAACCTTGGAACTAAATCTGAATGGAAAACTTGATTTACGACAATAAAGGAAGTAATCCTCGGCCCAGGAGAAGAGGAAACATTGAGGTTCAAGGATAACACCTTCACATCTTAGCTGGTGTTAAACGGAGTTGTGCCATTCAAAACTGAGCAGAATTATGAGCCGGGAGAGTCCGCTGCCTCCACTGTCTCTGAAGTTTGCAGCTTTTGATCATTTTTCTACCAAACAGCTGCCAATAAGTGAGATGCAACAAAAAAAAAAACAACACCAAAAGGCACATTTTCACACATTTACCGGCCGGCCGGCCAATCGTCGCTTAAAGTGAGACTCAATGTTGGATTGTTGGTTGAGTAAAATTAGAGAATTGAAAAAAAGCAGTTCACCACGGATTCAATTATTTGACAAAGATTCAGCCTCGGGCAGATTTTGGAGAATCCCTGAAACCCCACACAGAACTGAACAACTCATTACGGACGTGCTTTTCATTGTGGACGAACCGGGTGAACAAAGTGATGCGTGACATCCAAGCAAATGGACCTAAAGTATGCGTTGTAGTCGGACGCCTCTGGTGAAGTGGCAGCAAAAAGCCCCGAGGTCAGCAGATCCATCAGCAGCCGGGACAGATGGCTTCCAGCTCCAACAAAAGGATTCTCTCTGCTGCGCCGACACCACGCCGGCGTTTCCTGTTCGAAAAACACACTTCTCGTTTCCGACACCCGGTGTCCGTTTCCCCCGACAACCGTGTTTCTACTCCGACAGCCTAAAGGTGGGTGTTTTTTTTCTTTCTTCCCCATCTTCAATCACTTCGATGACACCTTCGACACATCTCCCCGGTGTCGGGTAACTCCGGGGCAGAAAACACAAAAGACGTGCTGATCAAATGAGCCCAAAAACAAAAGAGTCTTTCAAGGGGAAGAAAAGCTAATTGGAGGTAACGCGACACCAACTTCATCCCGAAGCGTAACGGGGCAGGTGTACGAGCGCTGACGCCGTCCCAACCGCCGCTGATTGACGCCACGGCGTTTCCTCCAGACCACAACAAAGCCAGCAGGGTCCTTGTTATTCCGGTCGCCTCCCGGTCGCCCATAAAAGCACCTTCAGGCCCGGCAGTCATCCAATGAGGAATTTACTGGCCGATTGATTTCACCACGAGCGAAGTGTCTCACATCTTGGAAACAATAAGGAGCCCATAAAGCCCGTATCAGCCTTTCACCTCGAAGGCGGTGACTCGGGCTTCAATGTGGAGAAAGGCTTGAAAAGACGAATGGACACACAAAACAACTAATCTGAGCTTTTTCTGGCTTCCCATGTAACGGTTCCTCCGTATCCAGTCTGACCTCTGGAAGACTTTGTCAGCAGTCATTTTTTGTGTTTTTTTCCAAAGCAGTATCGTAAAAGTTTGTGAAATTAATGTAAACCCCCGAGGACTGACCGAAGACTTCATAAAACAAATAAAATACAAAAGATTTTGGACAGAAATTAACAATTCGTCAAGCAGCAACTGAAACTTGGAAACCGAAATTACGTTTTGATTTCCACAAATATCATCATTTACACGTATATTGTTAGCGTGATTTTTTTTTTTTTTTTTTTACCGTTTGTAACAAGATTAACATCGTAAAACATCTTTGATTAGTTTTGGTGCTTTAGCAATGTAGCATTTTGTCCAGAGTTCAAAAATGGGAAAAAAAAAAAAAAATGCAGTTGATGCGTTGATGTGTCACGACAAAAAAAAAAAAAGACCTGACAACAGAACAACGTTTTCAGGTTTGTTTTTACCGGGTTGTCACATGATGAGGTTGAAATACAGACAATTTCAGCGTTTACAAAAGCAGCATTTTTTTGCCGGAGCTCAAAGACACAAAACGAAAACAGCAAAACAGAAAGAATGAAATGCCCCAAAAAAGAACGCAGAAGAAACAAGGAAGCATTGTTTTACACCGAGAAGCTTTTTGGTTTTTGCTCTGGTTTGGTCACCACCGACTTCACTAACTTTACGGGACTCTGGCTGCTGAATGCTCCGCCGTGTTCACCAGACGTTCCTCAACAAGTAGCAGAAAGGGACGTTTTACCGCCGCCCCGTCCCCCCATCCCCCGTCCCCCCTCCTCATTTTGTTGGATGTAAAACCAAAACACAAAGCTAAAAAACACGGCAGCGGTAACTAAGTGATCCAGAGTTAAATATCGCTGACCATCAGCTCGACTCCACGTCTTTCTAGAGCTGACGAGCTTCTAGAAAACGTTTTCAGCTGCATTCGTTTCAGTTCGATCAGTCGTTTCAGCCGACAGGATTTTTCCCAGATTGTCCAGCGAAGTCGCCAAGCTGGCCTCTCCAAACCTCCCCCTCCTCCCCCTCTCCTCCCCCAACCTGCTCGTGGAGCGACCCCATGTGGGAGCCCTGGAACCCAAGCTCCATAAACTTTGGCCCCCCGGAGAAGCGCTGAGTGTTTTATTGTGCACCGCAGAGCTTTGAAAGAAACACAACTGTTGATGCAACACGAGCGGAGCTGATTACGACGGGGACTCGAATGGAGGCGCGACGGGAGGAGCAGAGCGAGCATTTAGCCGGGGAGGGAGGAGCGTAAGAGAGAAGTGCGGCCGGAGCAGAAGAGTACATGTGGATGCTTCATGAATTCGGTCACAGCGACGCACAATGAAATCTTTATCCGTGGGGGGGGATGAGGCCGGGGACCTGGCAGAGCCCCGGAGAGGGTGAAAAATAGAAATCCCACTGTCCTCCTGTTGGCTCTCCCTCATGTCAGCTGCCTTGGTTACTGAGTTGGCTGCCAGCGAGCCCCCCCCCCCCCCCCCCGCCCGGCCACCACCATCACCACCACCACCATCACTCCAGTCCTTCATCCCTCCTCCTCCTCCTCCTATCATCCATCTCTCTCAGTCCATCTCTCCTTCACACTCCTTCTGGTTCTCTCCAATCTCCTCTTTATAAAATCTCCATCTTTAACACAGGTCGCTCAACCAAATGTGGTTCAGTTAAGAGCCCCCCCTCCCCTCCCCTCCTCCTCCTCCTCTAAGTCCTTAAACGGTGCTTGCAATTTTTTTTTTTTTTAAACACACACACCGATTGGACCGGAGATCAATGCAAGATCTTCAAAACGCAGCATCTGACTTACCTTTGTCGCAGGTGGTTTTCTCATCATTACGTGCTCTTACCAAGATGCATAAATAAGTCATGATAAAAAAAATATAATTAAATAAAAAGAAATCCTACCTTTTTTTAAAACCTGTGAAAACGCGGAGAACTTGCAGCCACTCCGTTGCAGTTTTTCTCACTTTTTTCCCTCCCTGAACGCGTCGCTCTCTCCGGGTCTCAGTCTCTTCTGATCACCGCTCGGGGTTTTGCTTTTTTTTTGGGGGGGGGGGGGGGTTTGCAGAGAAAAAGTCCAGC
The DNA here is from genome assembly GCF_029030835.1 of Brachyistius frenatus. Taxonomy (NCBI): domain Eukaryota; kingdom Metazoa; phylum Chordata; class Actinopteri; family Embiotocidae; genus Brachyistius; species Brachyistius frenatus. The sequence goes on along the minus strand of NW_027210664.1, from coordinate 1,295,863 downwards.
TTGACCCTCCACGTGCAGGACAGATCGATAGGTAGATCGATAGGCAGATATATCGATAGATCGATAGAAGAAGAAGAAGAAGCAAAAAAAAAAAAAAAAAAAAAAAAAAAAAAAAAGCACCAGAGAACCAGAGCTGACACCTCCCACCTCCCACCACCGGGCTCCGTCCTCCTTCCAGGACGAGGTGAAGCGAAGTGTGAGACAAAGTAATCTTCAGGTGAAAAGACGGACTCCTTCCTTCCTCCCCCTCCTGCTCGCTCTCTCTCTCTCTCTCTCTCTCTCTCTCTCTCTTTCTCCTCCTCCTCCTCCTCCTCCTTCCTCCTCCTGTGCTCGCTCTACCTGCTCGCAGCGCCGCGGACGAGCTCACACGGCAACTCTTGTGTGTGAGCGCTGCGCTGTTGCTCCCTCCCCCCCCCTCCTCCTCCCCACCTCCTCCTTCCCCCCCCCCCCCCTCTCTGCGGAGCTCATGAATGTTTAGACACGGCAATTGTAGCTGAAAGCCACTGAATTAACCCGCAGGACTCAGAAAGAAAGAAAAAAACACTCACTTTTCCCAGTTTTTCCTTCTTTCTTTCTCTCCTCTCACCTTTTGAAGAGGAGTGATAGTCTATTAACTTCGTGGTCACCTGCTCTTTTACTGGATTTTATCAACAGACCGTCTGAGGCCGTCCTGTCATGTCTTAAAATGCTGCACGCATTATAAGAAAAATTGGCTCATGAAATAATCACGAGCAAAACAAGGAATAGTATGATGAATAAGTAAATATTTACCACCCTCCTCCCTCGGATGATTAATAATGAACCCTTCAGATCCCTCCGAGTATTTTGCCCGTTTTTGAATCACTTTGTTTGTCTAATATATTAAATTCTTAAGAATGTGTTCAAATCCAAATGTTTTATATCATCTCTCCACTCAGCAGAGCCCCAGCTAACACGATGAAGTGATTCATTTTTAATTTTAACCGACTCCGTTGACACGGCTGACCCCAAAAACAAACACAATCTGAAAATGAACTGAAATATGTTCAGTTATTATGCTGCAGAACATTAAAACACACATTAATTCCTAGTTCTCCAACACGACAACATGCCCGCTCACAGTAGAGAAGAGGAATCAGTGGAAATCACTGCATGGGCTCAGGAACACTTGGCCGTAAGCAGGCGTGTTGAAAACTTTTTAAAGTCCGGCAAATACAACAATTTTGATGTTTTAAAATGTAAAATAGAACTCAACATAATATAACTCTGTGGTGTCAGACGTTCAAGGTGTCGTATGAAAGAATCATCTGGACACGGAGGTGGAACGTCTGTTTAAGAGTGTTTTTTCCTTCATATGACGACTGTTTGTCAGAGTTGTGCTCGAAGAGTTTAACCGTCTCTAAAGAAGTCTAATTGGAGTTGATTGAGTATTGAGTCATTGGAAAACAGATAAAAATCAAACTGCCTCTGTTCCCGCAGGCTGAGGAGCGTTTCCGATGAGCTCATCGATTCCTGAGCCGTTCGTACGCTGCAAAATCAAAGTCTCAAGTCTCAGATTTAAAGTCTCCATCAGTTAAATCATTGAAGCATAAATGTTAGTGCGGCCTCCCCAGCTTTGACTAAAACAGCAGTATTTGACAGAGTGAATGGGAAAGAAACCAGGTTTAAATAAACCAGAATTATCTTTTAATGTTGTGGGCTACAGGAATCTGAAAAGTCGGAATTCATCTTTTTTTACTTTCAAGTCTTTGCTGAGCTTGACGGCGACGATTTAGTGTCTTTTACATGCGTTCCTCATCCCACTTCCTCCGAAGAGCCCACAGGCTCGACGTCACACACCTGACGCAACGTCAGGGACGAGAGACGTTTAAAAGAAACAACAAAAAGCAGCGTTAATCCATTACAGTGTGTGAAAAGCTTTTAGTCGTGCATGAGATCAATACAAAACAACAAGTCGACAGTCAATCTGAGCTCCACTTTGTTCTCTGTTGAAACCGAATTCTATTATAAAAACATGAATCTTTGTACACACACAAAAAATTACAGCAATTACCGTCAAATCTTGATGGGAATTCTTTCCGCAGCTTTATGATATCACGCCGTCCTCACAAGAGCCGGCGAGATTACGCTAACGAGGAGGCCATCTGCACCACGGCAACGACAAACTGGAACCGCTGGAAGAGAGGCACGACGAGAAGGTGTTTCAGACCCCTTTACGGAGCAGAAGTTTATTTTCGGCATGAAATGTTCAAATATTCCTCAGTTAGAAAGATTAAGTTGAGTGTTTGAAGGAGCGGAAAAAAATAAATTAAATAAACCCAACTCTGGCGCAGTGGCTCGATTTGAAGAGCTCCCATGATGGTCTTTGGAGAAAGTAGTTTTCAGGTCTGGATTGGAGCGCGCACGCACACACACACACACACACACACACACACACACACACACACACACACACACACACACACACACACACACACACACACACACACACACACACACACACACACACACACAGACAGAGAGAGAGAAAGCGAGTGTGTGTGTGATTGATTTCTCCGGTTTATCCCCAGGAGATGAGAAAGTTTGCATGTCTCGCGCCCTGAAACCTATAAATCACATCGATCAGCTGCAATAATAAGACGATGCTGACATCCTGGAGAGAGAGATGAAAAACAATTAGAGCGTCACAGACACAGAAGAAACTAAATCAGACCCAGATAGATAAATAGATAGATAGATAGATAGATAGATAGATAGATAGATAATAGATAGATAGATAGATAGATAGATAGATAGATAGATAGATAGATAGATAGATAGATAGATAGATAGATAGATAGATAGATAGATAGATAGATAGATAGATAGATAGATAGATAGATAGATAGATAGATAGATAGATAGATAGATAGATAGATAGATAGATAATAGATAATAGATAGATAGATAGATAGATAGATAGATAGATAGATAGATAGATAGATAGATAATAGATAGATAGATAGATAGATAGATAGATAGATAGATAGATAGATAGATAGATAGATAGATAGATAGATAGATAATAGATAGATAGATAGATAGATAGATAGATAGATAGATAGATAGATAGATAGATAGATAGATAGGTAGATAGATAGATAGATAGATAGATAGATAGATAGACATTTTTTTCCTGCGGAGTCTCAACCTGCTGTAGTTGAGATATGATGTGGTAGAAAGACACGCTCCATATAATTATAATTTTATAATGTAGAAAGTTCTTCTTTTATTTTATCTGATTAATCATTACTTTGGAGTGAGATCAATTTTAGTTTTCCAGTTTTAGTCTGTCACTGCCTTATTTATTGAGATCTAAGCATGACTTTGCTTAGTATACGCTGATCTGATGATTTGCAGGTCAAAGGTCATCTCCATTAAAGGATAAGGTTTGATTTATTTATCTCATTTATTTTTAAAAAATCCCATGAAAAGACCACAAACAACAATGGAAGCATCCTTTTAACAAGAGTTTTGCGTGTAGATACGCATTCCTCCTGCATCACCCCGTCCACCAACCAGGAGTCACCTGTCTGCCCGCCCACATCACCTGTTTCCACTTCCCCAATCAGCTGTATAAGTACCAGCAGGCTGTTGGCGGCTGCTCCTGCTCCGGATCGTCTCGGTGTTTCTCTCAACTCTCCAGCCTGGTTTTCCTGCCTGCTGATTTCCTGCCGTTCTGCCTGTGAGCTTCTGGTTTTCACATTTTTCAGTAAAACACTTTAAAACACTTCCCTGCCTGGTTTGTTTGTGTGTTCGGGTTCTCGTCCTCTCTCCTCTCCTGACGTGAACCCGTGACTCCATCTCCTTTTAAAGCTTCATACCGATGCAAAGCTTCCCTCTCCGGAGGTCCCGGCTCCTGGACGAGGCCGCATCTGGTATTAAAACCCCAAAACAGACTTTTGTTATGTTAAATTTGGTGCCTCCTGGTTGTTGGGCTGTTATTTGCTCTCTGATTGAGAGTTTTGATGTGATTTCATGTCTCTCTCTGGTCTGGTGAAGAGGTCAGGGACATTTATTGTATTTTAAAATCCTCCCAGGTGTTTTCTGGTCCATCAAGCACAAGGCTGACCTTGCAGTCGTGGAGCTTTCACTGATTACATTTTGATGATTTTCAGGCAGAAATTTTCTAAAAGAAAAACAGCTTTGGGCTTCAGAGGTTAAAAGACAATCATTTTGATTTAATTCAGTTTTACCCATCCTGAGGTACGGACCACCGATATGACCTCTTCGCTCATCTCAGTCCGGTGTTTTCTTCTTCTTGTCTTGCAGCTCGGTTCCCGTCCTGAAACATGTCTGAAGTTATCCGTCGTCGGTCGCCACTTCATCAAGGTCAGGACCTTCTTCATTTCCTTGGTGATGGTCACTGCTGTGCTCCCCCTCTCTAACGTACTCAAGGGCACCATCCTAAACCACAGAAAATACAACTTTTATTTCTCCCTGAACCGTCCGTAGATTGGTTTCCATAAATTGGTCTTATTCATCTTCCAGACTTCTGAATAGCCTTAGAGACTCGAACAGACCGAGTGTCCACCATTTCCTCTCTCGCCAATCACAGCTTTGTGGGTTTGAAGAAAAAGGGGGGACGTCGTCGTCCTGTCGGAGACGATCCGAAGGGGAGATTGGTGGGGAAGAGGTGGACACGGATACCAGCAGTTAATTCCACAGGTGGAGGACATACTTTAATCCTTCACCTGAGGAAAAGTAGCAGGACAACGGTGTGAAACGAGCAGAAGTGATGAATTAAAACCCCGCTTAGGTCAAATTTACTTCAAGGATACAAATAAAATCATAAAAACAAAAGTTCTGCTGCACAAATTTGGGTTAATTTTTTATGACTTTTCTCAAATCTTTGCTTTTTTGTGAAACACGAAAGAATTCAAAGTCTGAAATGGGTGTTTATCGGGAGCATCTCTTCGGTGGAACAGCTAAAATATCGGGGAAAAAGGTCTGCAGGAGAGCATCTCCAGATGGAGCTGACTCGTGAGCAAAAATGTTCGTTCCTAGCGGCTAATTTATGAGTTTACTTACAGTCAGACTTGTTAACAGACATTTTAAATCATGGGGTCGTATTTACTGCGTACACGAGGAGAGTCCGTATGAACGGCGCCCTCTTGTGGTATGCACGACGTCGGCACTCTGAATTTTCTACAAGCTTCGAGTTTGAGTTGTGACGTGTCTGCTGATGTTTACAGAAAGGTCAAGAGGTTGTAGAAGTCCACGTTTGTTTGGATGTTCAGCTGATGTATTGTAGTTTTAATCACGTAGAGTTTGTCTTCGTAACTTAGATAACGCTTTTGTTGCCTCGAGTGGTGATTTGAGGAACTGCAGTTTTCTCTGATTTTGCGTCAGCTTTGTTTTTCTGCACTGGAGATGCTGCTCAGTTATCATAGATTCTGAATTGTGTAATGATATTTTCAGTAAATAAAAGCAGCATTAAATGGCCTGATCTCATCGTTGGTCGACTCCTCTGCAAAGATTCGTGTCAGGAATTCGTTCTTATGGTCGTATTTTTCTTTGAGGAGTTTAATTTTTTTTTGTAGTTTCCACCTCGTATCATATTTCAGAGCGGCGGATGCAGAAATCTTCCGAACTGTCGGTTTAAATTTGCTCTCCTGCTACGAGTCAACGCAGCCGCGCAAAAGATGGGAGTCTTATTGAATGACATCATGCATGTTCACTCCCATTTCATTATCGGTTGGTCCGCTGGTGCACAGCAGTTCTTCGTGGAAGATGCCGGGATGCGGCCAGATGCCCCCTGCGTGTCGTGATCGATGGCCGAATCTGGAGAATTGGCGGGCGGTTAAAGTATCTGTGAAGCGTCAGCGGGGAGATAATGAGAGGAAACACTCCTGGTCCGAAGTCTGTCCTCTGCTTCTGCTTGACCGTTGCTCAGTTCCATATGTGAATGATTCACGAGTGAATGACAGCGACAGCTCCCTAATTGTCAGCCGTATCTCTTTTTCCCCGGGACGGTCGCCTGCTTTGCGACTCGCCCCGCGGTTTGAACCGGAGTCGCGCCAGCTGTCACTTTCCCCCTCGTGATGGACGTGTGCAGCGGCCGCTCGGTCCCGGTGGTCCAATTCACGATTCAGCTCCTTGTTACTGTACGAAGGACCCGTCAGGCCAAGGTCTTCTTCACCGGCACACGATACACACCATAACAAGTTTTGAAGTGCATTTTTATAAAGAATATAAAATAAAAAAAGCACATTTCAATTGTAATATAATTGTTATGCCCCTGAAAAGTTGATGAGAGCAACAGTAGTTTTAAAAGTGCAAATATTCCCTTCGAACTGCCATTTTTTTCGACTATTTTAAAACGTAAACCTGCTGTGAAGGCGCTGCGGCGCCACCAGCAGGCCGGCGCACGGAAAATTAGGTTTGAGGGGCCTCGCATGCTTTCTGTATTGGATCAGAGTTACGCCGCAAACACAACTGTCACATGAAGTTCTTCATCGTTTGAAATGCCAAACAAGACACACACACACACACACACACACACACACACACACACACACACACACACACACACACACACACACACACACACACACACACACACACACACACAGAGAGAGAGAGAGAGAGAGAGAGAGAGAGAGAGAGAGAGACCACACAGCTGCTGTAAATTGTTGATAAGGTCCGGCTGTAAAACAACAACGGCATAAATTATTCAAATGACAAACCAAATCTCCCCGAGAAGGTGTCCGAAATCTGTCAACAACACATGCAAGATTGATGTGTTTTTTTTTATTTGTTTGCAGCATCTTTAACCAGCAGAGGAGAAAAAACTAGAAAAAAGAAAAAAGAAAAAACAAAAAAAAGGGCTCAGCCAATTTCTTTCTTGACAGTTAGTTACTCTTCTCTCGGGTCCCATTTTCCAGCGGATTGTCTGCTGTGATGAATAATTTGGACGGAGAGCTGCTCCGAGAAAACAGAGGAGGACTTTTCTTCCTCCTCCTCCTCCTCCTCCTCCTCGGCTCGGTCCCGGAGGTGACGGCTAGGACGACCCTGTGGGGCGGGGCCGGGGGGGATCGGAGACTCGGAGACTCGACGTGATGCGAGACCCAAAGTTTGATCACCACCCGCGAATCCTCCGGTCCTGAACGTTCAGCTGTCGGCCCCACAAACCTGCAACGCAATAACCTGTCAATCAACAAGCAAATATACTGGATTGGCATTTTTTCTTTTTCTTTCTTTCTTTCGAGCCAAACACGGTCAGTCTGCTCGCAGCGTCTCAGCAGGACCGAGCGAGTGTACGCTCCTCCTCCGAGACGAGACTTGTGAAATGCGAGATGTACATGCTGTGCACATGAGGATGCAAAATCTAAATCTAATATCTGGAGTTTTTTTTATTGGAATAAATGTTGCATGGTGGATCAGACATGCTGGATATGAAAAACAATCCGAACGGATGGAAATGAGGGAAGAAATAAAAAATGAAGAAAAGATTTTCCTGTGAAGACGAACTGTAATCTGATCAGTCTGAGTCACGTGGGCCGCCGAAGGCTGCACATCTGTTTGCCTCCTTGTTTCCTTTTCGTACAAGGCTTCGCAGACGGGTTGAGTTTAACACGTATAATATATATTATATATATATATTTAACATGTTAGCTGACATCATACGTGACCAAATAAAAAAACCTTTTTGCAATTTAGGACCTGAAGTAAACACAGAAATTAGGGATCCACAAACTTCAGTCTGACAAGTGCAATACCACCGATGGCCACTAGAGGTCGAACCTTCAGCTCCATGAACTCTCATTCAACTTCTCATGAAATAGAGATAATACATTTTCTCTATGACTCATTGTCGTTCACTAAAGTCGTTCCTTCTTCTTCGTTTTCTGGCGTTCCATCTGGAAATAATCGGTCATTAATTAGATATCAGACCTCTAAAAATGGTCCTCTGTCTGCTTGACTAACAGGCCTCTGGTGCAGTGAGGTTTCCGTTATAGGTGGGCGGGGCTTAGTGTCCTCTTGTCCAAGTGTGGTCACTTCTGCAGCTCTTTTTCTCTGCAGGTTGAATTTGGACTCGTCTGAAAGCTGCTGCTCTTTTTTTTCGTCCCACTCGTCCTTTTCTTGGAGCTCCTGGACGGTTTCCATCGGATCGCTCCGCCTCGTGTGTTTATTACATTTTGAATGGGACTCGTATCCAGTGATTCTTGTTGATATCTGAAGCCATGCTTTCCTCCTTTCTGGGTCTTCTTGAGCTGTAGAAGATGGAAGATTGAGTTTTATTAATTTATTTTTTCTGATCTGGCTCTCGTGTAAATAAACAATCTGTGACCTTTTTCTCTGAGCAATGTTTTTTTCTTTCATTTGCTTTTCCAACTAACCAGCTCCAAAGGTGATTTACAGAGGTTGTAAACACATGCGGTGCAGTTCATCATATTTAACGACGGATTCGCTCCACGACTGATATAAAAAGCTCTTTTGTTTTAAAATGTTGAAATATGAACCTCGCTGACAGTTCATCCTGATTTTAATGTCTCTTCGTATTTGAGCTGACATGTTTGGAGCTCCTGTTGCACCCCGCTCATTTATTGCCGCATCATTATCACCGCCACAAATTTCCATTCATTTTCCAAACGGGGCAAATAAGGCGATTATGATTCTGATTGTCAATTAATGAGCCCCCCTCTCCCTCTCCCTCTCCCCCTCCCAGCCTCCGCCTCCTGGTGTTTTCCAAACTGGCGAGAGCAGATGTTGACCTTTTGGTTGCATGGCACGCAGGGTGCGGTGGGGGTGGGGGTGGGGGGCGGAAATGAGGTGTTATTAGGCCACTCCATCAGCTCACAGATTGCATGTAGATTATTAGTTGTAAAAATTTCCTTCCCCCGAAGTTGATTAAATCATCCGTGTTTTTTTAGTTTTTTTTTTTATGCCGGCACGTCATTTATTTCCTCGTCTGGTGAATTTGAATCATCAGCGCTGCATTAGTTGGTCATTTTAATAAACGCTGCTGTCTTTACTTTTATACACACACGGACATAAAATATATCAACCAACATAAGATAATCCTTTATTAGTCTACAACATGTAGTTGTACCAGCAAATAATTGATCGTGAGAGAATTAAGTGCTTTAAAAATAAATCACCGGTAAATGATTTCACAATTTACCAGAAAACATCCATTTTAAATTCCTTCACGCGGCCTAAACTTCCTGTCAGTGTTTCACTCACAGCTCTCACTGATTTGCACTTTGCACCTCAGCTGATGATGATTTTTATTTAGTTTTCCTCCTTCGGCACACGACGGCTCGTTGGTGTGTGTCCTGATTTGTTTTCCCGCGTCAGCGCCAAACATCCGGCGTGCCCGTTGCCGTGCCCGTTGCCGTGCCACGTTTCTAGGCGACCCTGGCGGCGCCGTCGCTCCTGATGAGACGACAGCCGGTCTTTTGTGGGATTAGTCGCTAATTGATTGTTATATTTCCAGGATGCTTTTTCTTTGAGTGGTGAAAGAAAGTGTCTCCGCTGATTTGCTTTCGATGTCTCTGTTGATTTGCGATTTGCTTCTTAAACCCCCCCGAGAGAGATTTAGCAGCTCATATGTGTTTTAAAAAAAATAAATAAAAAAAAGGTGTCCAAGCGCACTCACAGCTGGCCGGCTCAGCTGTGACGCTGCTGCAGGACGGTGAACAAAACAAGCGCCCCCCTCCTCCTCTTCCTCCTCCTCATCCTCCTCCTCCAGTGGTTCAGCAGTTGCTCTCTGGATTTTCTGACCCAACAGGATTTGAGGAGGGAGAGCCGGTGGTAGAGTTGAGCTCCCTTGGGATTACCCAGCTTGGATTTTTGGCTCGGCTTGAGACAGAACCCTGGAGAGCTTTTGGGCTATGACTCTTTGTGTGTGTGTGTTTTGTATATGTGCCGGGGAGGGCGACTATGGTCCTGTACATCTGCCACTTCTTCCCAAGGGGGAAACAGCCAGGAAGGTTAACCTAGTTTTCACCTCCGTCAGGACTCTGCAGGAGTCGGGAGGGCGAGTTCAGTCTCACCAACCGGGACTGCGGACGACCACGTTACAGTAAAGCGGTCCCATTCACACGTAATGGATTTCTGGATTTTTATATTGCATGCGCTGCTCAGCGGTTTTCATTCCCACGTGTCCCCCCTTTATTAATTACACCTCTCAAACACAGTGCTTTATTTCACAGCTTAAATATAAAATATAAGCATCTATACAAACAGCAGACAGTTAGAGACTAGCTGGTAAACATAGTGGAGCTTTTAGCTGCTATAGAGTCACATATTTCCCTCAGGAGGTGGTGGAGACCAAAAATGGAGCTTAAAGAAAACAAGTGATCTGTGATAATATCGGTGTGTATCTGTATAACATTTTAAAGTTGATAATATGTCAGCGTTGGGTTCAGCTTTCCAAACAGTTGCAGCCTTGAAAATCTGATGTACAAGGTTATAATGTTTAAAAAAAAAAAAAAAAAAAAAATCTGATATTATAGCGAGAAATCGCATAAAAAAAACATCAGCTGTCACCGGGATCGCCTCATTTTTCTGCAGACAGAAAAAAATACAAAAGATGTTATAGTCACAAAAATAATCGAAGGCCATAAAGACAGCCTTTTTAAAATGAATTTCGAGGTGACGTGCGTCCGCTGTTCATCTAGAGTGGATAATTCTGTTATTGGCATCAGGGAGAACATTCAAGTATCCAAGTCTGCAACAGCAGAAGAAGACTGAACTAGTTTCAATTTGTCTTCACAGAAAGCGAAGGACTGAATCACTGACGACATAATGCTTTTCAAAAACCTTTTTTTATACAAAACCTTTTTCAGATCAACAGCTTTGTTCTTTTACTATTTACTGAATTTTGGATTTGAGTTTTCTTTATTACCGTCAAAACCGGTCTTCTGTGCACAGGATTCAAACTGTATTCATCGGTAGAAGGACTTCACGGAAACAAATTTAGGTAATTTGACTGCTTTATTTTTGTTATTAAAACATTATGAAGAAATCAAATCTGATAAAAACAAAACAGAACAAGGTAACATGTAAACAAACCGGCGGATGAATATGCAGCGCTATTGGGTCAAATTTCTGGGTGTTCTTTTTCTCTTACAGGCTGCAGGTTGTTCTGACTCTTAGCTTCATTATACTTTGTTGTAGTTCGACTCCTGCAAAGCTGACGTCAACCACAAAGCCACAAAATAATGTCCCATACGGCAGGTTGAAATACACCAGATTTATCCTTTCAGTCAAACATTCAGTTTCAGCTTCTATAATACGACTTTGTGCTCGTCGCTCTTTGATAACTCGGCAATATTTGATATCTTTAAATACTTTAAGAATTAGTTAGATAAAAGACATTTTAGAGACATTTCTTTTCCACTGCAACCCGACAAGAATTCAAACTCCATCTGCTGTTTTCTATGAAGGGTACTTTTTTAATTTTAGCCGTCGAACTTCTACGTTAAGTACGGATTATTTTAGCAGATGACAGTCCTGGTGTGATTAGAGATGCATCAGGTACGAGCGCAGCAAATTTCCTGAAAACAACCCAAAAAATAAAGTCTACAACGGCACTGTGTCAAGATTCCCTGTAATTACTCCCCGAGAGGAATACGGCAGAGAGGGGGGGGGGAATTAACTTTTTTCTTCCAGTAATTATTTGTATACTCCCTCTCACTTCTCCTTCCCGTCGTAGAAGATTGACGGGGAAGAAAAATAAAGCCGCTGTTATTGCGATGCCCCGCAATATTTCCTGAGCAAAGCCTGAAATCTTTTGCAATTAGAACGAATGTCAACCGGGGGAGGAGGGGGAAGAGCGGCTAATTGAAAACATAAAAAGATTCCTCAATTATTTTCTGGAAGGAAATACATGAAACACCTCGGTGGAGGGGTGATGGGGAAGGGTGGGGAGGCCGGTGTTTTTAGTTTTTATAATTTGCATCATTAGGCGAGAGGAAAGGCTCGCTGTAGAAAATGTTGTGTGATTTCTATCGCGGTAAACCTTTTAAACATGTACAACACGCCGTTGGATGTGTATGCAACTGGAAATTACCGTGTCCGTCGGAGGAGAACCTCTGTGAATGCAATCCATAAAAAGCAATCTTCTGTCATCTTCCGTTGCTTGTATGAGCGAGCAAACTGCTCAACTGTGGAACAACAACAGCAACATCAACAACAACAACAAAAGACCACATGCGAACAATCGGCCCGATGGAGACGTCAGATCGTGTCAGCTGTGTTCACAACAGAAGTCCAGAGGCGAGCCGCCGCCGCTCCGACACGAGTTTATCATTTCACAAACAAAATGAAAAAACTCGGTAGCTTCAGTGGTTCCAGCCGATGGTTTGGTTTCTTTCTTGGAGCGGAGATAGATACGACCGGCTTGGGTACGCCTGGCTACACCTCAACGTTGCACACATTTATCTCCCGTTCCCGAGATAACCGTGTCACAAGTGACCTTTCACGCAAAAGGAATAATCAGCTGTTTTTTTTTTTACTGACATTTCCTCGTATCAGTCAGATAACTTTTGACATAAAAGCCAAAGGAAACATCTGCGAGGACCTTTTTCACTGTTGTAAAGGGAAGAAAAGAAAAAAGAAGAAGAATAATGAGAAGGAAACTGCAAGGTTTATTTTTAATTTTTTTTATGTGCAAATACATAGAGGCGAAGCTGCGACCCGTCGGCGGCCTACGTTCACTATTCAGTGGAGACGCATCATAATAACAATGTTCCTCTAAAACTAACAAAAGAAGGAACCGTCGCTCGTCGTACTTGTTTACACGTTCTTCAAGTCTCCCCAGAAACAACAAGCGCTGTATTTGTTTTAGCTGCTTCACAGAGCCGGAATAAAACGGCTTCGTGTTCTGTGAGGAAAGAAGAAATAAAGTAAAGTAAAGGTGTGGTCATGTCCATCGAATTATAAACAGGCAAAAGATTTTCTTCTAACAAACAAAGAAAACTTCATAAACTGGAACCATGGCAACCAACAAGTGAGAAGTGTGGCTTTTCTTTAATTGGCCTGTGAACCAGTCGGGCCGGAGAACTCTTTACTGCCGTTTAACTGCCGGCACTTCAGGCTTTTTAGTGTCTGTAAATAACACGTAGCATCAGTTGCATTTGTTGAAGGTTGATGACGTGAACTTGAGACAGGAGATCTTTTTTTGTGTTTTTTTTTTTTTTTTACAGGAGTGGTTCTCAAAAGGATTTGGAGTTATTAAACTGTTCTGGTAGTTTCTAGCATCCATTCACGTCCTTTCATTTAGTACCAAATTTCGTTATGCTGTTTCCTCGCTGACATCTTTTCGTCTTAGAAATGAACAAACCGTTTTTCTCTGACCGGGCGGCTCGTCCACGTAGATAAAAATCCCTCAGTTTCAACTTGTGTAGCTTAAATCTCACATTAAACCACCTCGTCACGCTCTTTACAAACTGATTTTTGGATCTCACCTGTCGGAGTTGATGGCACAGCTACAGAAAACAACCCGGGTTACACTCTCCCCCTCTAAAGCGCATGGAAACTAAAGATTTGTACTGCAAATGTCTCATTTTCGTAAAATGATTTTTTTGAAGTACCGGTTTTAAAGTCAAGAGATCGGCACCAGTATCAGAACATTTTGGAACGATGCCATCGGATGTATTGACACTATCGTTTTGACAATGAAGAAATAATAACAACCAGATGATTCTCAGGCAACTTCTGAACTGTTAAAAATTCGAGATAGAAAGTCTCTTTCTTTTGAACCGGCATCACGTTTCTTGCATTCGGACTTTGAGAATACGTTTAGTTTTCTCGAAGGAGGAAGTTGTAAATGTTGGAGTTCAGAGTTGTCAGGAACGCAGCGTCGAGCATCGAGAGGCGCGGGACTGACCGACCCGTGAAGATCACCCAAACCGTTTCCCCTGCTCTCTTCGCAGAATAAAATATTGACTGCTGCACTTTTTAGAGGCAAATGTAAACAAACATTTCTGAATTTCCAACTCTCCTATTTTGAGGCTGAATTATCCTCATTGCGTCCATGAATTCTGTTTATTCCGAACTGTAAATAAAGCGCGAGCATGACAGACTTGTTAGCTGATCCCAGGCGTGACGTTACCGCTTCTTGAAGCGAGCGTGAGTGTCTGACAAAGTAATTCAGAGGAGGTGCGGTGCTTTTGCCTCGGGGGAGGGGGGCGGGAGGTGGGACGTGGGGGGGGGGGGGTGAAGAGCTGCAGCGCCATCGACTCTCGTTGATGAAAGTTCTCCTCGGATGAAGCCAGATGACTCCGGGTTGGTGGGATGCATGCACATCTCCGCGCCTTGCAGGGGGGGTTAATGCGAGGTGACGAGCTTCCTGCATGGGCGGGGTAGGAGGTCCGGGGGGTGGGAGGGGTGGGGGGGGGGCTTCTGGCGGCAACGCATGGTCTTCTTCTGGTGCTGATTGGCTCTGTCAGCTACCTCGTAGTGAACATCCTCGCGAGGTGCCGAGTAACTTTGATTGGATCCGACGTTTCAGCCTGCTATCTTTCTGCCGTCTCCGAGCGTCGTGGGGGGAAATACACTTTGAGAGCAATTGTGAGGCGGAGAGATGAGAAATTGGAGAGGATGAGGTTTATTATACGGTAAATAGAAGAAAGTGCTATGAAATGCGGCGGTAAGTGCAGAAGAAGAAGGTGCTTTACTACCGTGAGGAGGTGAAAATGAACATCAAGTACAATCCTGTTATGCAGAAATAAATAAAAAAGAAAACAGTAAAAACACATGAATCCAAATGTTGAAGTGCCCTCAGATGCAGTTCCTCTATTGGCCACTAGGTGCTGGATCCATAATATGCAACGCGGTATTATTATTTGTTAACTTGTATTGTCGTCCGGTGTCTGGCAGCTTACATACAGCTGGTTTATCATAGCTGTGCAGCATGCTCATTATGACAGGAAGTTATTTCATTTGACTCATTATTAGGTATTTGCTAAAAAAAAAATAATGTGCTAATTCCCACAATTTAACTGCAATAAAATCTCTCAAAACTTTGCAAATCATTTGCAATATATTTTAGAAAAGCTGCTGTCCATTCAAACATTTTTCATCGCAACAATCACAAAAAACTCAAACTCCGGGAAGGACTGATTCACACGATGATTACTTCACCGATGTAAACTAGCCAGTAGATTATAAAATATGAATGTTATTCGCTCACTACCGAGAAGTTGTTTCCAACTTGTAAATGCCGTTCTTGTCAACATCCAAGTTTGATGCATCTGATTTTTCGCTTTATAATAAACAGTGTCTAAAAAAATGCCATGAATAATGCAGGTCTGAGGACAGCTGAAGCCGCTCGTTTCCAGGCACTTCTAAACACTTTTTTTTTTTTTTACAGATATAACGATATACTGTCGATGCATTTCCCCTGAAACGACTCTGCAATCTCACAACTGTGTTTTTTGTTATTAAAATTGGGTTTGAGCCGAGCTCGGGGGAAAACGTCTTCTCAGGCCAAGATTCCTACAATTAAAAGCGTTAGCCAGAATAAATCAGCGCTTTACTGTAATTTGGTTCAGTTTGGGAATCCTGCGTCCCCCTGCTGAACAGTCAGATGGTAAATTATGAATCACAACTAATAGCAGGGGGGAGGGAGGGGGGTGACAACATAGAGCTGCTGTAACAATGATCTGTTGTGGTAGGAAATGGGCATGGTCATGTCAGATCACCTACCATACCTGATGTTGTCCCTTTTTTTTTAGTTTTATGTGTATATATATATATATATATATATATATATAAAAGACGCTACAATTCTTTTGTTTGGTTGATTGAAAATAAAGTATGAGGGGGGGGTCCTTTCTCTCGCTGCTTTTAACTTCAGCTCAGGCACCTTGAAGCTGCGATCAAAATTCCAGAAGTTGTATTGTTCAGGAGACAAAAGGAATCAGGAAGTGAAGCGGTGGAGGAGGTGGTGGAGGAGAAGGTGGAGGAGGAGGTGAAGGAGGTGTGGGAGATCCGACAGACCTCCGTGTTCATTAAAAAAATACCTTCGTAAAGCCTCAGAGTGAGAAAAGGCTCCGAATTAAACGTGATACAACAATAGCGGTTGTGTTTCTCCTTCGCGGGATCTTTTCAGTTTGATTTCCAGCGAGAGAGCGTGAAGTATGAAAAGCTTCTCCTGACGGTTCCGGCTGCTATTATTTCATGTGTTGCCAGCTGATAATAAAAATGTTAAAAAACAGCAAAAAAACCCTTTTTTCCCTCCACGGAGAGAACGTGATGAGGAACTTCAAAGCGAGGTGAAAGCTGGGGCTCATCTCTTATGAACTTTTTTTTTTTTTTACACTTAGCATAATTAGAAGTTTTACATCTGTTGTTTGGTTCAGTTTAGGAAAAGTTTAAAGGAGGCTGAGAAGGTGTAGGAACGACAGTAGAGGCTGCGTTTACCGTGTACATGTCGAGAAATCCCATGAAACAAGCCGTCTATCAACACTTTCTGACTTCTCCAAACGGCTCCTGAATACACGGTTAAGTTCTGAAACGCTTGTTTGAACAGCAGCGTAGTTTCTTTATCTAACATACAAACTGGAGGACGTTGTGCAATTTGCAGATATTGAAACTGAACTGCTGATTCATTTTGGGGACCAAAAAAATTGCCGTGTCATCATTTATTTTATTTTCTCTTATTTTGAAAGAGAAGAAAAACAGTTTTACTTACACCATATCTGGCTGGCTGGCTGGCTGGCTGGCTGGCTAGCCGGCCGGCCGACACGACTGTGACGTGTTCCAGTCAGACAACACGTAACATGTCGGTATTTAACACCCAGTAACGCTACTCCCACCTGCTTTTTACTGGGAGTTGATTAAGTTAGCCTTACATTGGACAGATGGCTACACTGTGGAAAGCACCGAGCTTAACAACTCATTAAATTAGGCTCCAATAATATTTGGTTAATTTCCCTTTTTTTAAAATTTTTAATCCAAAGAAAAACAATCTGTTTTTATATGTTTCTCCATCAAATAGTCACCTCAGTGTTTTCAGCCGTAAAAAGTATTTATCAAAGTAAACAGCTGCCCTTTGTAGAAGGTTTTGGAGTAAATGTTGGCAGGAGACAGACTCCATTTGCGCCACATGAGTGAGTAGGACTGTAATGTCACCTCAGCTGAAAGGAAAGCCTCAATTTAAGACATTAGGTGGTCTGAGAAGTCGTTTTGACACATCGTTCAGCAGCAGGGCTATTTAACATCCTCTT
Organism: Brachyistius frenatus; assembly: GCF_029030835.1. NCBI lineage: Eukaryota > Metazoa > Chordata > Actinopteri > Embiotocidae > Brachyistius > Brachyistius frenatus. Next base: position 1,278,662 of record NW_027210664.1, on the reverse strand, counting down.
TGACCGCAGCCGAGACACATTTTCATCAGCCCGCTGCCCTGCCAAAACGCTGAAGGATAATTTCCCTTAATTACACACAAAGGAAGCTTTGAATCCGACCGTTCATTTCTCTCGTCGGCCTAATAGCACCCTTCGGTGAGTCTTCTCCGTTCCCACCGGGGGTGTTCGGAGGACTGAGGAGTCCGGAGAGCTGCCGGATCAAAACATGGATTTGATAAACGCTCATGTTGCTCCTCGTGTTTTGGATATTACCGAGTAAAAGTTCGCCGTCTGTTTTGATTTGTGGTCGTGCCGTCAGTACGTGAGGCCTGCAACTCCTCAATCGACAAAACATGCAAGACAGGAAGGAAGGGAAAACTGGGTTAGGGTGAAATTTAGCAGAGACATAATCAATTTATGACGTGACAACTTTTATTTCCTTAAATCCCCGTTCGTGTTTGTCTGTGCCAGAAAAAAGAAAAAAGAAACCTCCTAGGGCTGGATACTACAAACTCATGTGAGCAGAAAAAGATAATTCACAGAATAAACACATTTCCATTCAATACAAAAAATAGACCATGTCCAAAAAAAGCAAAGAGCGTCGGCTGAGCTCACCTGTAATTGGCTTGAAAACGTGCAGAACATTTGCATATTGAGTGGAATTCTATTATAAAATCCAGCATGTTTTATTTTGTTTTATGTTTTTGTACTCGGAGCTCTTCTCTCATATCTGTAATTCAAACATACGTGACTTTTTTTTTTTTTTTTTTTTTTGAATGGCAGAATTTGACAAGAAAAGCCCCAAAAACTATAAAAGTGTCTTCATGCTGCGGTTTGAACTTGAAACTGAACGTCTCTTTGCAGATGAGAACAATCAGGTCAGGTTTGTTCTGAATTTAGGAGGAGTTGTAGCGACTGCTTATCGTGTCAGACTCTTAGTCTGGTGGAAATCAGGTGTCTGAGTGAAGGATACAACCCTGTATTTATGGAGGAGGAGGAGGTCGGGGCGGATGGAGGGCGGACAAAACATAAATATCAGGTTTACGGACACGTTCTGCGTCATGCTTGTGTGACATGTTAGTTAAAAACATCAATCAGTCACAGCTACCTTCAGAACTTAATCACCGGCAATTTTGCAGCTCCTTCTGTTTTTTTAATGTCTCTTATAATCCTACTTGCATTTCTTTGTGGTATCTTTTTTTTTTTTCTTCTTTTATATCCATTTCCTTTCTCTTAGTAATCGTGTTGAATCTTTTTGCGGTTGTGTATCTTTGTTGTTGTTTGATTTAGACATTTGACCAATCACGTCCCAATTTATATGCACACAAGCTCGCAGCTTTGAGAGGCTAAATGCTAGCTGCTGACATTCATAATGCTAACTCGGATTGTTAAAGACGAACACGAACGTCTTCACCAAAGTTTATGACAATCTGTGGAGTAAGTAAGTCCGTGAAGGAGATTTTTCCTCCCGTGAATCGTTACCAAGTTATAGTGTTTACAAAAAAATGGGCGCTCAGACAGACGCTGCCATTACTGCATACCATGTGTCCCGGCGACGGGACATAAAAACCAGCGCCGCCTCTCAGCATAATTCTCTCCTGAAGTAAATGAACCTGAGGACTGTAATTAAGTTCTGTCTGCCTTTTTCAAGCCACACAGCAGAAGAGTTCAAGTAATAATCCACATTATGAGCTTTATACATTCACATATTGTCACTCTGCGATGCTGGAGGCTTTTGATTTAACATCCACTGTACACGCTCTCACATTTGCATATTTAAAGACATCCAATCTTTTCCCCTTCTATTTAAGTTTGTGGTATAATTTTGAATTTATTTGTCTCGGATTTGATTCATATGTATGTGAGATTACTGTCTTTCTGGAAAAGGAACGAACGCCTCATAGAAACTTTACTGCCCCTCACCACCCTGAATTTTTTAAAAATTTTTTTTAATTTCATTATCCATATTTTTAAGTCAACGTAACCTGTCCATAAAGATGTGATGGATTTTAGCACCTTTCAGCTCATTGTTTTTGTTAGTTAGTGGAGCAATTAGCAGCGAAAAGAGGCAGGTAGGAGTGTGTGGAGACCAAAGTAGAGCTAAAAGAGAGGCGCATATTAATTATGTTATCCTGTATCTGCTAAATATGTAAATAAGCAACTGTTACATCTATATATTTGTCCGTGTTTTCTTTTTACTGCTTGTTCACGCTGCCCACAAGTGGCCAAAAAACTGCAATTTTGTATTTTCTCAAAAATGTTGTAAATATTGTATATTATAAATGTCCATTGATAATATTCAGCCTTATTTTTGACTGTTCTTTTCTTCTGAATAGTTGATATTTAAATTTTGTTGATATGAGCCCACTGGAATTAGTTTCAAATTTATTTTCATATCAGCTCAGCTTAATGAACTTGTTATTTCTTTAGTGTTGATTTAATTTTAATTGAGTGAAAATCATCTGTGTGATGATAAACGCATTTTGACTCGCCACTTGAACAAGGGGTGAATTTTAAAATCCTCCGTCTCTGCCAGTAAACTTTTAATGAAAGTATTTCTGGTGCATCTGAACAATGAACTACTTCTTGTGTAGATGAACATGCATATTCAATGATATCAAGGGACTCCACTCTTTCTCTCATCTTTTTTTTTTCTTCTCTGAGTTGTTGAAACTTGTGCGTGTAAACTTGATGAAAAGCCTCTGATTAATTAACTGATTAATTCACCTTTTTTAGCTGCTGTATTCGGGGCTTTCTGCCTCGTACCGAATGGAACATAATGCCGGATACATGCGGCCTAATTGTCGGAAGACTAATGGGTTTCACAGCTATGATTTTTTATTTTTTTAAATTATATTTTCCTCATTGCTTGTTTTATCCTGATGGCTGGTTGTATTCAGTCAGCACGGACGAACATTTTTTTTTTTCAAAAATAATGAAGTGCAAATCTGCATGTATCCTGCTAATTTGAATATGTGAGGGGCTGCAGGGCTTCCTATTATCCCCATTGTCTGTTTGTTGGCGCCCACCTCGCTCAGTGTCGTTTTTTTAATGAGGCAAACATGATATTCTTCCAGGTCTTTGCTCCGTGGTAGCTGCATCTCCTCTCATACATCTGTGGGGCATGCACTAAAAGAAGCTTAACAGAAAACATGCCACCATCACCAGCGCTGCCTCTCCTCCGCCTCTTATGTGTTTTTAAATCTCTGTTTGTGTGCGTCTGAGGCCATTATGCTCACAATAGCGCTGCTCAGAAGCGGAGCAGCGCGGGGTAAGAGGGTGATGAAGAGGAAGAGGAGATGAAGGGGGCAGTTTGGGAGGAGGGAAAAGGGGAGGGGAGGGGGGGCAGTGAAAAAAGGTCTGCAGATGAAATGCAGCTGTGCCTCAAAAAACCAGCTATAATCTTCCCTTTCTTCGTCTCCCCATCAGCCTCCCAGCTCTTCATCCGTTTTGTTATTTATGTTTGTTGTCGTGGCTCTCGTGTGGGAGATCTTTTACCCCGATACCGCGGCGTTTTGGACCACAGTACACACCAACGGAGAGGAGCATGAACATTTTCATGCTCCTCAAAGAGATGTGATGCAACGCCAGTTTATCTCTTTGAAGGGAAATCTGATTGAAACGATCTCATGAGTCTAATCTTTCTTTTCACATACATACATATATATGTATACTGTATATATATATATATATATATACATATTTTTGGAGCCGGATCAGCAGCTGCACCATCTTCATGTTCAATGGAGAAACATAGAGGGCTTCTTGCTACTTATTCAAATTAATGAGAGCCTCTTTCTCCCAAATTTCCTTTAATCAGCGTCTTTCCTTGCTTGTTTCCTTGAACGCAACGCGCTTCACAAATTCACACACAGATGGTTGAGACGCAACCGCAAAAAGATGTTGACACTGTAATCTTGCGAGCAGTTATCTAATGAAAACACTGATGTTTTTAACTTCCCTTTTGAATATCCATTCTTCTCTCCAGTTAGCAATAAAGAAATGATTTAGACCTGCGAATTAATTCAAGTGCGGGAAAAAAACCTCGAGAAAAAAGATGGGAATGATCGAGTGGAAATGGACATTCAAAGGGGCTCCCCGGCCCATCCTTATACTTTTATTTATTTATTCTCTTCAACAGGGAACAGAGAACAATAAATGATCTGCAGCAGATTAAAAATTTCCATATTTGGTCCCTGAGCTGCAGCTACATCAGGCTTCATCTTTAGAAACATATTAAAAAAACACTATTATTACAGCGTTGTTATTGACCTCAGACCGAACATAATTACACATTCGTGAATCGAGGAACTGGTTCATTTGGCCATTTGCTGAGATCGGCCCTTTTGTTTCTGTTGCTGTGAGTGTGAGGAGGTTTTTCCTCATAAGACTCATGGAATAAAACCCAAAAGTAAAAATCATTGATTTCACACAGACACAGAAAAACAGACCGAAAATCAACTGCAACTGACAGATTTTATCGGCCGTAGTTGGCGAGCTAATTAAGATAAAGTTTTCCTCGTGACTTGGTTGAAAATGTTTTTAAGTCTTACTGGCAAATAAACTAACTGACAGATTTTATCGGCAAATATTAAACTGACAATCTTAATGCTTGAAAACTGAAGCTAACAGTAATTTGTCCTCACCAGATGATGACATGTATTTGCGTGTACAGTGAAGAAGAAGGGCATTATGGGTAACTGTTCGGTGGAGAAGCAGCTTTTTACCCGTGTACGCCGCGTCTGCTGAAGGCGGATGTGGCGGCGTAGCTGGCTAAGTGGGGAGGAGCTTAAGCCGTGGACGACCATCAATAATCATTATTAATAAAATGCTTTGAGTCACGCTACGGAAATTTGATAAGAAGAGTGAGCAGCATTCAACCAGGAGCCTCAAACCCCGTCGACGAGCTGGACCTCTCATAACGAGCTCTTTGATTATGCAGTCGCCGCTAATGGAGTACAAGATGAGAAGATGGGGTCCAATTCTTCTGAGCGTAATAGACCCAGAGACTTTAAAACCTACTGCGTGATCTGAAGAAAGATTCTGTCGCTGTGGTCGTTGCAGCCGGTTGGCTGACTGCTGTGGTTTTTAAGGACGCTTCAACTGAAACATTGAGAGACCGGCTCTTGTGTGCAGACAAAAGGGAGTGAAGAAATCACACACAGGAAGCAAGTTGTCTTTTCAAAATATTGATATTAGTGTAACAATGCAAATGGGATCAAGAGAGAAAAAACCCAGCAGCTAAATGCAACAGTGAAGAGAGCACGAACACCAAAACGCTCAAGGCCTCGTGTCCTCACCGCGGGGACTCTGGATACCGAGCGTCTGTAAAGATACGGACATGTAGGGAAGGAAAAAAAGGACCACGTCGAGTGGGCATGCAGGAATAAAAAAAAGAGCACAAAGGCTGGAAGTAAAAGAGACGTTGAGAAACACAAAAAAGAAAAAGGTGTTTGCACAGTGAAGCGTAATGAGAGAAGTAGTGATTCTTCAGCGGAGGAACATCCTGCTGCAGCGAATACCGAGCAGATAACGAGCGTGGAAGGATCGAAGGCCTCGTTAGTGTCGCACAGGATCTACAGGAACTACACGAGGCGGACATCCTCCAGACGCAGGTTGTTTTTGTTGTTGTTGTTTTTTTTATACACCGGACGACGCACGCGACCGTTCGGGGAAACGGCCGAACTGCGAGGCTTCCAGCTGACGTTAGTCGGGTACGGCCAAAGAAATTTCAGCTCGACCGTGAAGGAACCGCTTCGCAGGGTCGTATTTGAGCTGACGAACGAACGGCCTGGCGTGATCATACGGGTTGGAGGACTTGTTGCTATCATGAGATCAACCACCAGAGACACCAGGAGGAATCTTTAATTGCTTTGGCTCACCTGGACACTCAGATGGACTTCATCTCGTCTCGCAGGAAACGACCAGATTTCTCCAAGCGACTGGAGTGCATCGCATTAACTCAACTCCCTGCGTCCCGAGTCATGTGACCTACTAGTCATGGGGATTCTTTTTTTTTTTTTTTTAATCTTATCTATTAGTAAAATTGTATTTAACATAACATGAAAAAAAAAAAATCCTTTTTAGTGCATGATATTTTGTTGCTTTGGAGCGGCGACAGACAAAGACTCTCTCATGCAAAACTCTTTAGACATTATCACTAAAGGGCATGTACACCGATTCGGTTCAGAATTGTAGGAGGTTTTTTTTGGCAGCGGGAGCATCTTTGGCAGGCGGCTGCACTGAGCTGAGACACGGAGGTCTGGCCCGGTGATAATCCCGGTCCAAATGTCTCCCTTTTGTGCAAACAAATCCCACCGATAGGGCCAATTCTGAACTCTATGAAGAACCACAGGCAGCAGATTTCTTCAAGTAAACCCTTATGTGGGTAGAGAGGACTGGAAGGACATGAAAGCACTGGCTTACATCCTCCTTCTCGCCCTTTCTCTATCTGCCACCTCCTCCCCTCTTTTCCCGACTCAGTGTTTGCCCGACATCCCTTAATTTGAGGTGTTTTCGGGCCGTGATGCGGGCTGTGAGGTGTGGGTGGGTGGGGGCGGCGGGCGGGGGTGGGGGGGCTGGCAGCTCCTCCAGAATAACCGTGTTCACGCTGTTTCAAAAGATCCACCAGCAGCACCTTTAGTCTGCGGGGGAAGAAGTCGTCTTGTTGGCGGCCGCAGCGTCTCATAAGTCCCAAAAAAACAATCCTGCTCCACATCAAACAAAGCGTCACCGCATGCTGACTAACAGACTCCCATTTTTGGCTTTTGCCTGCTGACATATTTTCATAATTCATCAGTCATGATTGGTAATTGGATTCAAAGTTATTTTTATTTGTTAGATTTGGAAACGAATCAGTTTTTTTTTTTTTTTTTTACGACCACACATTTAAGTCTGATTTGCATTCTCCGATTGATGACACTCGGTGATAATAAAATACCAAAAGAATAGACACTGATTATAAAGAAGAAAATCACTCCGTGTGTCCTTGTTAACCTTTCAGAGAAACCGAAGACGGAGAAGATGCTGATTCCCTAAACATTTTTCCTCTCTGTAAATTCGGATGTGATTAATTTTTAATGATTTACACCGAGAACTGAATATGATAAACTTGGTTATTTCTTTTCTGCTACTTTACCACAACGTACATTGACCTCGTATAGCTAAAAGGCCAGCGTGAAACTGGAACATCTGGTCTCTGACAACATCATTTAAAATGATAATAAGCCATTATTACTTTACTCAACAGTGTGTTGTGTGTTTTTTTTTTTTTTTAGCAGCTATTAAATCCAACATTTTTGCCTCCATACGATCACTATGGATTAAAAATAAAGTTCTTAAAAGAGATAATTAGCTAAATATTTAGGTAACCGCTGCTGGGAGCTGGTCATTTTACATTTTTCAGGATAATGGAATAAATTGTAGGAATTAAAAGTTGTTGTTTGTAGTTGACTTCCAACAACCAGGAAAGCTGCTTCGATCTCAGTCTCACCGTTGAGGCTATTTTCTCTGTAGTTTTCATGGAAGGAGTTAGAAAAGCTCAATGCTGTCAATTGGTTCGTTGTTTCTCTGGCTGGCAGAAAAATAAACACATCAATGAAGTAATCTGGGTTGTGTAATTCAGAAAGGAGGAAAACAACATAGTTAAAAGCTAAAAAACGTGGAGAGATGGGTGCGTGGCCAACGCTCATGTTTGACGGCCTTGTCGATGAGGACGAATTGTTCAGTTATACGTTCTTTTCAAACAATAGCTAGTCAGGACTACAGATTTTGACGGTTAAAAAAAGACCATCGGAGGTTTAAACCATAAGGCTTCGACTTTTTGAAAATATCTTTTTACTTGAAGAACCTTGACGGTCCCAAGATCTGTGAATATTTTGCATTTTTATGTGTATTTTAAGTTTGGGATGGATCAGTGGTTTCCAGCTCCAGCTTTGAGCAGCTCCACCGTGTGTTTGCTGCCTTGCTCAAGAAGCCTCCGATTCTTCTGTTGGTTTCCAGAGACAGAGAGAGCGTTTCAGATTAACTGTCCCTCGCTGAACTGGCAACCTCGGCGTCTCTCGACAGACGCCTGTAATCTGCAGCCTCGCCTGCAGCGTCGTGTCGATTGCGGTCGACGCGGTGAAAGTAATTGCTGGCCATCGACTCGCGCAAAAGCTCGGCGCTCCGCTGAGACTGCGTCCTCGTTCTCAAAGAGGTTTATTGTCTTTCTCAGTACGCCGAGTTCTTTAGGTGAAGCTGCAAAACAAAGTCCTCTTGATAATTACAGTCACTGTCATTTGTTTGTTGGGCCTCTTGTGATTTATCGCCTCTGAATGCTTTTTGATTCATCATTGCACCAAAACAGTAGATTAATTCCCTGCTTTGGCAAGCAGCCTGCCAATTATTTTTAGGGTCAATCGTAATCAGCGCAACACTCTTGTGCTATTGTGTAGATTAAATGAGAAGCATATCATTAAATACAACAATAGAGAGGTCGGCCGAATCACCAAATAAGGACAACTCTCTCCGTGGATTGGTTTTATTAAACTTAGGGAAAGTTTTTCTGAGCTCACTGCAGCCCAACATGTCTGCTGTCAAGTTTTTTCTTCCAGCGGCATTAACCGCTTCATAGCTGGAGATCGGTTTATTATAAATCCAGAAACACTGAAATCCATCGACAACTTTTGTTTGATTTTGACAAGCCCAGTCTGTCCGGGCTCATGCAGAGCGAAGCGGTCCAAACGCTCACCAAGTTGGCAGGAAGTGAACTGGAAGAGAAGTCACGTCTGCTATCAGGATGGTTTCTCACCTCAGCCCGTCTTTACAGTTTATCCCCTCACAGATAAGAAATCTGCTCGTATCTGGGATGTGGCTGAAGGAAAGGAAATAGTTTGCTATTTTTAATCAATTTCTTGCAGTTAGAAACGCGAGCAGGGAGCCGGTAGCCGGTTGCCTTAGCTCAGGACGAGACTGGAAGAGAGTCAGCCCGGATCCTTATGAAGGCAACCAACATACATCCTTCCTGCAAAAACCGAAGCTCACAGATGATCCTGTTAGTTGAACCTGCACAAAAAGAAGTGTTTGCTGTAGCCTTCAGTTTATTTTGTGTTCGAACAACGAGAGGCTCTTTCTTTCCTGGGAGTCTCTCCGTGGTTGCTAGGCAAGAAAGCAAAATAAACCTGTTTCCTAACTTACTTCAAATTCATTACTCGACTCCCAAAGATGATTAATTCATCTTTTAAATAGGAGAAAATAGCAAACTTGTTGATGTGTCCAGAATTGGTTTTGTATCACGAAGACGTTGACCTCTCTCGGCTCTTTTTTTTTAACATTTTTTTTTATTTCCACTTAACCTTTGACCCTTTTACACCCTGATGGTGTTTATACAGGGCCATTGAGCACGTTGTGTTCAGGTACCATCATTTTATGTAGTATTGTTGTGTTGCATCAAATCGGATGGAGTTTCTGTTGTTATTTATAAAAAATGTTTTTGCAGGCGTTTCAGTGGGAGAAATAAAAACACATGATTGAGTTTAATTGATTCATCTAAAATGACCGTATCTTGTGAGTGTGACGAGGCGTTCGGTGTGCGATCCTTCGTATGTGTGACGAGCATCGCTGCCCTACGGTGTGCTGCGAACAGCTTGGTTCACAGCCTGCACTGCCCTTTGCAGGAAGGATTTAGGATCTCCTATTGTTTGATCCCAGGTAAAGTCTGCAGCTCAGCATTCTTCCTGCTGCGGGTGAAGCGCGAGGCGGCTCGCCTGAAACCAGCCTGAACGATTTTATTTTTTCTGTTGCCTTCAATGGAAAGTCTTCATGTCAGCTGATCCTGAAGGTGTAACTCAGCGTTGCAACGATCAAATCCAGCTGTCCCGAGTCCAGTTTGTTGTCGACAGTCCAGATAAAAAAATCGGCGTGTTTAACGGTTCTGATCGTTTTCTGCCAGATCTGTTCGCTGCAGTTATTTTCCTTTCAAATTAAAGAAGAAAACAACTTTTTTTTTTACGCCTGAAATCACAACCGTTGACAATACAGGTGTGCACGCTAGAAGTAACTCAGGGCAAACAAAAATACATACGGTAGGAGTGTGCCATGCGTAGGAAGGTGTTATTTTATAATGCAGTTGAATGGGGTGCAATATATGCCCATCCACCACCCCGACCTCCACATGTTTACAGTCTGAGTTATTGTCTTATGTAAAGTTTAATTTTTAAGATGTGAGAGTTTGTGTTGTTGCAGGATGGGAAGTGTCGCCTGCCACCCAGAACTGTGTTTGTTACCTGTCGGCTTCCCCTCGTGTTTGTTGAGTCGGTGCCCGTTTGTCACTGCATGCCTGTCCGTGCTGGTAAAAATCATTTGTGTGGCGTGTTGATATGGTTGGGTTGGTTCCATTTTGGATCCAGCTTTGGTCCAGTTGGTAGAGTACCTCTATTTGAAAAAGCTCAGAGTTTTTCAAAAAACTAATCTCTTACCTCCTGAGTTCTTTTTTTTATTTAATTTTTTACTGACAAATCTTGAAAACAACATTCAGACTCTCATTTTTCCAACTAAAAATAATGAAGTGTAGTAAAACCTAGTTATCTGAGTTGCAGTATTTTGGGTTTATATTATCATAAACCAGCATTGGTTAAAACCAGCAGTGGATTCATAAGGAGTCTGATTGATGAAGTAAATTCAAAGTTGGATTAATCCAATAATCCATCAGTTTTTTTTAAGTCTGTGTTGTGGTGTTGGTGGGCTAACGGACAGATTATCATCTCTCAGAACTTGTTTTTAACACATGCTGTTCAACCATGTTGTATTTCCTATTAATGTGTTAATTTTGGAGCGATGGGTCAGGCTTACATGACAGCTAACACCTCCATGTGAGGAATAAAAAAAAAAAAATCAGGTGAATGGTTTTAAATGTTGGTTTTTGAGTGTGACCAAAAGTAAACAGTAATTAGCTACCTGGTTTTTGCTTAATCTATGTTATTCATTTATTTTTTTCAATCATTGCAATCCAGTTTGGTGATGTTTGTTCAGACTTTGGACAACTTTCTGTTTTGGGGTGTGATTTTGCTGGTGAGGTCGTAGAAAACAAGATCTAATGTTTCGTGTTGGTAATTTTTCATAGTGCCAGAACCTACAAGACGCTGTGAGGTCTTCATTGCTAGTTGCTTTGCAAGCTGACCCGAATACAAGTTTAAAGGAAATCCACCCCGGCAGGTGATTGTGTATGAAGTGACTGTTTCAAAAAGGAAAGACTTCTGTGAATCCTGTGGATCAAAATGCCTTTCAAGTCAGTCGAGAACCAACTTTTAAAGAGATTAGTGTAAAAAAATAAGGTTTGTTTAGAAAGTTACGGGGAACTTGTGCTTAAATTTCTACAAATTATCCTTTAAATGTTTCTGTAGAAGGCGAGCATCACTGATAATGTTCGGTTGGCAACGTTGGGAAGACGACGTTTCCCGCCTGCTTTTTCACCTCCGCACAGCTGGTCGACAACGTCGTGAAGTCGGCGTGAATCTCAGATCGTTTTTTCACCGGTCGGACGGGCGCGGTCGCCCAGACGTTCGCCTACAGTGCTTCATCTCTAAGCTCCTCCTCTTCCTCGCGATCCTTTGTTGTTTGAGACGATAGTCCCAGATGGAGTCTTCGACGTCACGATGGGACAAGATGGGTCCACCAACACTGAATTAGATAATTACATGCTGCTGGGGTTTATTTGCAGGGTTAGTTTTAATGTATATTCCCAGCTTTAGTAAACACCAGACAAACCGAAGTCAGAAATATCTCAATGTCTTCTTCACATATTCTATTTCCTCAGCCGACCACTTTATCTGTACATTTCTTACCCCACCACCTCATCAGACTGAACCAAATGTATTTTTTCTTTCTATCCGTCTGTCAACTGGCTGGAGCCTTTTTCATCCAGTCGTAGAGAAAAAAACAAAAAAAAAAACAACAACCCCAGAAGCAGAACAGAAACAAATCAATGCAGGCCTCGGCAGTGAAACTGTGTTAGGATTGGCCGGGCATCACCTCTCATCAGTATTCCATAATCATTCACAAAGTCTAGCACCGAGCGTGGGCTTCTTTAATTGTCCCTCTGCAGGCGAGAGAGTTTAAAAATAAGAAGAAAAACACCACATTCACAGAGCTGTCAAGAAGAGGAGAGAGTAAATACAGCTAGCCATCGGCCCGGCTCTTTGCACAACCCATTATTTGTCGGCGTTGCAGATGGCCTTGCCTGGGATTGCTTCTTTTGCAGCCCTCTCTCGTCTCCTCTCCGTCGTCGGGTAAATAAAAGTCGTGATCCAGCTGGGTTTTTTTACTGGAGCTGTTGGATTCAAAACATGCTAACCCAGGGCAAAAGTATTTCAAGCTGACATGTCGCCCCCAGTGCTGTAATCAAGGGCTCCGCAGTGCCAGGCAGCTGGTGCCAAAGCTGGTTCTTGATCTCGACACACTCAGCATTTGAATAGGCGCTTTAAGCAAACATGCATCCAAGCGTGATTTTTGAAATTCAAATGCAGGAAAACACCTGGTCTTTGGCGGCTGTCAATTATGATGCAGGGGCTCATTAGTGAAATTACTTCTCTTAACAGAGATGAAAGGACATTTTCATAATACAACCATGATGTTTTAAACACCGCAGCTCATCGAACGTGGTTTAGCGGCGCGCCATCCGTCCGACGACGTGCTCGGTGATAGTGAAAACATTCGCGCGCACGAATTGCAAATTTGCACACATGCACGGTCTCCGATTCAGTTCAAAGGCTGAGAACATGAGAATCTGTTGAATAGCTCAAAGAAGCAGCGAAAAAAAATTAAAAAACCACCCAATCAACTCAGCTTTTCACTGTGAAATCCGAATGTGTTCATTCACCAGACAGAAAAGAGAAGCTCAAGGTCCAAAATACAATTTTACTTTTGTTAAAGTTTAAAGACACAATCTGTTAAATGTCTCCCACACCCCGCCAAAATAAAATAACCAATAAAGTAGACGTGGCACCTGATAATAGTCTTTTAAATATCTGCTGGTCAATTTCTCTGGTCTTTGTGTTTATTATTAGAGCACACCTACGGGCTCAAAAATATTTGATGTTTTTTGGAAGGTTTATTTCTCCTGAAGAAAATATTTCATTCCCCAGATTAATAACAATCTTCTCTGTGTTTTTATCTGACATTTGCCTTGACTGCAGCAGAAGAGCATTTTTTTTGGCTAATCTGAGTATTTGAATTAGTTTGCAACCTCTAGTGGCCCTCGGGGGTATTGCAGTTCATGGCACTTTTCAAACTAAATATTTGTGGTGCGAGGCTCCGATTGTTTTTCAAGGAATTATTATTACTTTTCTTTCTCTTACATCTTGGCGGCTTGTTTATATGACATTTGTTGAATCTGTACACAAAAGAAAGTGCAAAAACATCTTTAAAGTAAGCTGATATTGTCGTGTAGGTTTTCATGTCACAAATTTACCGAAATGTCAAAACTATTCTCTTGGACTCTTGATGTTCTTGGTACATTACAGCAATGTTCTTGTATGTATTTAATCTTTTGCTGCTTTCCTACTTTAATTAACAGCAAAAAAATTTACATCGAGTCAAAACGCTAAACCAAAATGACTGAATGGTCATATTTTAAATAAATGAACTATGGTTGCTGCAGAAATAAAAAAAACAACAACCATGTATTTAAAAGAAAAGTACATAATGTAATAACACAATAATTACGGTTGGCTGTTGGCGGTCGGCAAAGACATGACGGAGACCAAATGTGAGAGAATAATCAGAATAGTAGCCCTGAGGAGTTTAAAGTCACATTTCCTACATGGACTAATGCAAAAACTATATCAATTATCAATTAATTATCCACCATATTTCCTTGTTTCAATAGGCTGAATGAATGAATAAAGAATGTCTGGACACAGTCTGAAGTTGAGAAACAGTTTAATTGATTTAATTTGAGGGTCACGGCGACATTTATGGCAGGATCTCTTATTGAACAAAAATCCATGTTCGCTACAACTGTAATGTCTTTAGTGTTTCTCTGATATTTCATTTAGCACCATCAGCAGGTCAACGTTTTAATTAGTTCAACGCTGCATGTAAGAAAATGGCTTCCAGACGAAGGTCGCTCGCATCGACCTCAGCGGTTCTTTTTGTTCGGTGCTGATTAGGAAACGTTACGCAAATCTAATTCTGACGTTAGCACGTGTTCGGCTAATACGGTGAACATTTGACAAGTTTACAGACAATAATAAATAATGTGTATTTCCACCGCTTTGATAAAGTCCTACTATTTTCAACGGTTGCTCAGGGTTACTCGTTTAAAGCGTTCCTGTCTGATTTCAGTTGCAACGAATGCAAATGTTTCAGAATAAAAGCCTTCTATTAGAATCAGTGGTTCAAGCTTACATCATTGTTAAATCACCTTAATGTACAAGTGCAAACAAGAGCTCTCAAAGCCCCCGTTTAATTCCTATTTCCACTCCAGCCCGGGCAGATGCTACCGAGCCGTGACTACATCATGATAACTGAATAACATTCATTCTAATTTGTGGCTCCAGTTCAGCAGCTGTTAAAAGAATAAAACTTCTCAAAATTCAGACTGCTTGTTTTTTTTTTTAATAACAGAATTTAATGTAAATATTTCAGTAGATTTGAAATAAAAAGATAGTTTTCATACTTAAGTATAGTAAACACTAGAAGACCTTTACTCAAGGCATTTTCTAAAAGATGACTGACTTTTAACAGTTATTTTCTGACGAGATCTGTATGTTTATACAATTTGAGGTACTTCATACACTATTGCTTCACAAAACTAGTGTTGTTCAATGTGTAGTTACAACTACGCACTAAAATACTTAAGTTTACACAAGATTACGTACTTAATCTGAAAACAGGATCTCTTTATTTGTTTTTAAAGCTGCTGCCTTGAAGCAAACACTCGCTGCGTCCCGTAGTGTTCAAGAGTCTTAAGACCAACCAGAGTTAAAGCAAACCACTGCAGTCAGTTTGAAGTTCACTGCTTTGTCTCCGAGTTGACTGCAGCTGAATCTTGAACAATGTGAGGAATAATTGCCCACTCCAAGGTGCCGACTTTTCCCCTCTTCATCTTCACTTGAGGGGATGAATGTAAAATTAAGACAAGGAGGGGGTAATTAACAAAGATG
Organism: Brachyistius frenatus; assembly: GCF_029030835.1. Taxonomy (NCBI): domain Eukaryota; kingdom Metazoa; phylum Chordata; class Actinopteri; family Embiotocidae; genus Brachyistius; species Brachyistius frenatus. The sequence continues at coordinate 1,263,540 of NW_027210664.1, read as the reverse complement.
GTGGAGGCTCTCTGGGGACAAAGACCACTTGCATACCCAAGATCGTTAAGTACAAACGTCTTAGGTGAGTCGGGGTGTTGATTCTCAGAACGGGGCTGTGCATGTAATTGGAGTGAAGAGGGTCACTGCTGCGATGGAAAAGTACTCATCAGCATCTGGAGGATTTCTACCCTCCAGATCGATCCTGTGAAAAGATGTCTGAGCTCTCAGGGTTTTACTCGGTGTTGATAGTTTTCATTTGTGCGCGGAGGAAAAATACATAACTGCAAAAAAGCACTTTGAAAATGTTTACTTTACACACTCGACAGTTGTCGAGTTGTACATATTACGAAGCCTGAATTCTGCAGGCAGCTCACCAACTTTGCCAAATTTATACATACAGTGGTCACGAATTGGGACCTAAACCTGTTTTTTTGTACCAGGCGGTAACTATGTTTATTTCTGTTGTAACTATGACCTTCTTTAGGAGACTGCCTCAAGTGGCCATTCGAGGAACTGCTGTTTTTAGCTCTTTAGCGTTCATATTTTTTTTTGGGACCCGAGAGTTGCCGCTTGCTCTTTAGCTGCTAAATGCTCCACTACCATATTTGTAAATACGTAGACACCTCATTGGCTGACGTGAAGCCACGCCTCCTAACGCATGTAGAAGAAAACAGAACGTCTGTCCACAATTAAAATAATCACAACTCAGTGCGTTTCTATCTGTTTGCTTTGTTACAAATGCCAGATATTTATCAGGGATGCAGCTTTTCATACCAAATTATTTGATCTATTATGTATTATTTCTGTAGTTTGATATCTACCCTGTATAATTAATTAATGTAGAATTTGATTATTATCTTATTTGTATTATTTTAACTGGCTGATTTGCCTCAGTCCTGAAATGCTTTGGTTCTACTAAATGTAAAGCTCTTTGTATTAAAAAGTGCTGTATAGATAAAGTTTGAAGTATGATGTCATACTGACATACAGCCCGGAGCTACGCAGCCTCTCTGAACTTCCCACCAGAAGCCCGTAGAGGGCGGCTCTACCGCCAACGCAGTTAAGAGGTTTTTGGATAGAAATATGTCATCCTAAAAGCATTTTTCTTTTTTTTTTTATACGTTGAGAGTCTGATGTAAAGCCCAAATCAATCCAAAACTGGTTAGAAGGAGCATCCCCAAAGTGTTGTACCTTGCTGTCACCCCCTCCAGCTCTGAGTTTGAGTCCTATTTTGCTGTAAGATGAACTGCACTCGATATCTGAAAGACTGTCATTTTAGGACAATTTCATACAAAATAGAGTTCCTGGCTTTTTGACATGATAATTTGAATCTTGCGCTTGAAGGCTGCAGGATTTACTTTCATAGGAAAATATTCTGCTAGGTATTCATTTCCATACATAATTTTTTTGGACGTGTAGACATAAAGTCACTCCTTGTCTGAGTGCTGAATTCATTTGTCTCTTGTGAAGTGTTTTTCGTCGTGACATTTGTCAGAAAATGACAACTGTCTTCCGTCGATTGTTTGCCATCTACTCCTCCTCACCGGGCTCCCCGGCTGTTTTCCAACAGGGTGAAATAGGGTGTCAAAGTCATTTTTGCGAAGTGAGAGTAATGTCGGCTGACTTAAGAACTTATTCGTGGTCTTACTTCGTCCCTTGTATCGTGTTTATCAAAAAAATGAAAAACGAATGGCGATTTATAAACTATTATATAAATATATGAGAATATCCTGCGAGTGCTTCAAGGATTCATTTGCTGTGGTTCTATTTTTGTCATCAGGGCTTTATGTTATGTAATAGTATAGAGACACTTGGGGCCGTCTCACAAAAAACCCTTAAAACAGCTTCGCAGCCTCGTTGTAGGATTATGAAAATCACTAAATGCCCTTGAAATAGCAGCTGCAGATTCTGTCCGGTGTTCGTGAACGCTCAGCTCAAAGACGAAGGCGAGGCCGATTCTTGGTCTCCGTGGACTTAAACACTTGTTTTAACTTTTATACACTCTGCAGTCGGAGGGATACGTTTCACACATGCTGAGAGCTATTAGTCTATTACTAGAAGACGTGATTTGAAGAAGAACAAACTGCCCGCTCTCATCCCAGAGCGTGAAGTGATGACGTATTGGTACTTTAAGTCTTATGCGCCGTGACAAGGCTGTTGGAAGAAGGTCAAAGAGAGGTCGATTACATGTAGGGAGGAGGTTGGCGATGGTTAGAAAGAGCAAACCCATGACTCTTCCTAAGAACAAGCAAAAGTCAGCGTAGGTTTCTTTAAAATATCCCAAACTTTAATCTTTTATTGACCCTCACCAAGTAGTTTTATTACTTAATGTAATCCAAATGGCGTCCGTGTCCCATTTACCCCAAACTTTGATCTTTTCTGAAACATAACCTCGTGGTTTTTAGTATCTATATGTGAGTGTGACTGTGTGTAGCTGTGGTAGACTGATGATCTGCCAGCTTCACCTGTAGGTGCATTACCGCCACCTTCTGGCAGTAATGACGCATTACTACCAGGCGCCATTCAAAACCAGGGAGGATAATTGCATGAAACATAACATTTTTAAACAACTTTCTAACGACTATTTGAAAATGTGAGAATCGTGACCCATCCTTACTAGAAAACACGATGCCGACCTTCCAACAGCCAGAAGAAAAGCTGCATTTTTGTTTTTCAGCTGAACAACATAAAAAAAAATCTAAAAGTTAAAACGGTTTAACGTGAAAAAGAGCAACGCAGCACTGATATGCGTCCATGTTGACTTTTAAACCCGACAGTGCCCCGAACTAAACAAGAAAATACAATCTAACCTGAGTGGAGCAGAATTTTCTTTGATGCATCATTTTGCCACTGTTAACTTTTCATTTCAGACATAAATGGGTGTAAAAAACAAACAAACAACGGCCTCAGTCGGCGGGATTGTTTTTTCTTTTACTTGCCGTTCATCACATCACTGATGAGATTTTTGAGGAAATAAAAGGGAATAATGCAGCGCGGCAGTATATTATACCACTTTAAATAAATTTACACTGATTAGCCTGCAGAGAGCAGCCGCAGTTTACAGCAAATATTAAAACTATACTTTCATCCTCGGAGCTCATATGAGAGGATAAAGGGTTTACTGCTGCTTTGTTATCATTGACATCGTCTTTACCTGACACGTTTTTTTTTTTATCAAACAGTATGTTTGTGTTTTTCATCGATCTCATTTAAGACTCCGATGATGTCATGAAGCATATTTCCAGTTTTTTGGGGTTTTTTTTGAATCCCAGAAGCCTTCATTATAAGTGTTGTTACATTCAATCATGGATGTAATCAATACACTGATCCTCTCATCTGGCTGCAAATACATTTATGTGACTTTATGCTGGAGGGCAGCAGAGGAATTAGAATAATGAAACGTCTATCCTGCTTGGCCCATGTTCCTATTATCAATTGATCACACTGTCTGAGCAACCTCTCTGCACTCGTGGGGTGAAGTTAAATTGAGCTTCTCTCTTGAAGGAGATGAAAAAACAACAAGTGAAACCGGTTGGCTAATTTTGTTGCTGGCTTGAATCAAGATTGCCCGTTTGATCCATGGCGAGGTTTCAAAACACCTTATCTCCCGAGCGGTTGTAATTTACAGAGCTTTGATTACTGCAATTGGGAGGACACAGGCTGCCACTGAAGCTTGATTTCTGCCCCGAAACTCACTGGAGACCGAGTTAGACTTTTCACCTGCAGTGAACGCTCATGCGACTCCTGCTTTCTTCGCAGCGGCAGCCTGAATCGAAGGTGACTGCCTCATCAGGGAGTCTCCGGCTTTGAGGGAGGAACTTAATTAGCATCAATTTAGTCTTTAAATTTAGTCACACTGCTGCTTTCTATTCGTGTCGCTGTTGCACTGTAGCTGCACACGTTTTATAGGGTTGTCTGGAAGCAGCGGGCAGACTGAGGGAAAAATACAGGCCGAGAATTGGACTCCATCAGAGCAGCAGTTATCTCTCTTTGTTGATGTAAAGGGCAACAGACTAGTTTGAAATGTGGCCGCCATGTTTATCTCTATGAAGGTAGTTCTGTGTCTTTTCTCAGCACTGCAGGTTTAAAAAGACAAACTGGATGTAAAGTACAATGCGCTGACATGTCGGCATCGCTCACCACCGTTACAAGCGACTGAAAGATTTTTTTAAACTCTGGCCTTTTATTTGGGAATTTAATCATTCAAACTCCTTTTTAACTGTCTCGTCCTGCTGGAATATTTATTACAATGTTTTGCTCCTCGCGGCACAATCATCCAATCAGACGACCGCAGAGAGAGAACATGCTGATGAGCACCTACAGCTTACACAAAGCATGAATGTCCTGAAAATAACACTGAAAAGATTAGAAAGATACAAAAACAGGTAAATTAAGAGAAAAATATCTAACGTATAATTAATCTTAATCTTAAAATAAATGAAAAAAAATCTCCCACATGGCAAAACAGACATTAAACACTCAGATAATTCCACTTGGGTATCTTTTTCAGTATCTTGATTCTCAGCCGGCCACCAGATTCATCTGTTTTTAACTCGTCCTCACCGCCTGCCCACCGGTTGTCATGTCCACGCTCCGCTTGCTCTGCCTGTTTCATTACCTCCTGTCAGCCATGTTGAGACCCCCCCACACACACACACCTTCCCACACACACCTCCCCCCAAAAAGAAAATACCCACACTGATACCTGCCCAGAGACACACAATGACACAGGTCCGTCACACTGTTGTGTTTTCAGCCTCCAGTTCCTCTCTGAGCGAAACACTTTCGTCCGCTCTTTAAAATGCTCGGCGTGATCTCGAACACGACGAGGCAGCGGGATATAACAGACATCGTCTAAAATTACAGCCCCTGCGCTAACTGGATTTAACACCTAATTGTAAGCACACAATAATGCAGCTTTAATGGGCGCTGGCACAGAGTACACGCTAACAAGGCTTTAATGCCAGCTTGTGACAATAAGTTGGAGTGATTTACGCTCTCAGTGCTGCTTTTTTTATGCTGTATTTTGGTGCCCTTTGATTATGGAATATCTAAAAAACAAAACAACAATGAGATTATAATAGCAGGTTCCCTTGTGCTCTTTCCAGCCTGCATAACTGATGAGCTTCAACAGGGGTGGTAAATAGACTCCGTTGTTGTTGCTCTTGGAGACCCAGACCTCTGATAATCTTTTGAATTCAGTAATAACTTGCCTAAAAGGCTGACATTCAACAGACCACTCTTATCTCTGATCTTATCTGCTAAATACAGAGCTGCCACCAAAGAGCTAAAAACAGACAATTTCTTGGCTGAGACCTGTAGCTTACCGCATGTAAAAAATGCTAATTGCCACTTGCACGGTGTTAAAAACCCGACCAGCTGCTGGCCTCAGACATGAGAGCAGTATCAGTCTTATTGAGCTCTCAAAGATTAAACTATACATGTCTAGCTTTTCATGTAAAACATTCTCAAGAAGTTCTGACTGATGTTTCTCGTGAACACGATGAAGACGATCGCATTTAACGGCAGCATCATTCACATAGTAAAAGAAGATTAAAAAAAAGAAGTTGCAATTGTACCTCGTCGTCTAGACAGCTGTATTATTCTAAGAAACATTCTGCAAAGAAACAAAACTTCATACCAACATAACCTTGAATAAACCATTTATTGTTTTATTATTGTATTTTATGTTGCACAAAAAGAGCAAAGATGTATCACTTCTTGGTTTCCGTCTTGGTTTCCAATTCGTTGAAAAATAAAGCACAAGTTTTTAGAAAACAAACTAAAAATACTTTGTTATTATTTTTTTAAAATCATGACGCGGTGTACAAACTGCTCTTATTCTGATGAGACTTGAAGGACTCAGGGAATGTTAAGTGAGGTAAAAGACCACAAAGGGATCTTCAAGGATCGCTGGCTATTTATTTTGTACAAAAGTCCTGATGCTCGGCTCTGAATGTAAAAACGTGTAACGTGAGAAAACAGCTCAAAACTGCAGCTGTTAATATTTCATACGACACAAAAAGCTGGTGTAAATAAAAAAAAATTAAAAACGAGGCAGAGACACTACAGTGTGTATTTTTTTTTCCTTTTGTTAAAAACAGAAATACCATTTTCATATATATGTGTAAGCACACTTTGAGGTCTGCCACCGTCACAAGCCCACGACTTCTTCCCCGCTGAAGCGGTGTACCTGCAGCAGCAGCAGGTGCCTGTTGAAACCCGAGACACGTAATGAGCGGTTACACAACGCAGAGGGACGGCACGCCGTTGGGACTTTGTGGTGGGAGGTTGTCGGGCTTTTTGTCTTTTCTTTCTCTGGTTTTTGGGAAAACACGGTGACGTTTTTTAGTTCCTGATCTGGAAGGACTCATTTTTGGAGAAAAAAAAAACCCGTTGTCGATCACTCTTAGATCTTCTACAGACAGATTTTCTTATTGAGGAATTTGCCGTAGTTTTCCCTGAAAGCTTTTATATTGTGGAAGACAAATTGCATGCAACGTTAGAAAACCAATTGAGGTAGTTTTCATAAGCTGGAGAAAACAGGACGCGGCAATCATAAAACTCTTATGAACAAAGAGATGAAGTCCGAATGCGGAAATATGAACTGAAAATTGCAGCTTAGCAGCGCAACGAGGGACGTTTTCTTTGTTTCTAATTTAGGTGAAATAAACTGGGAAGCGTTATTGTTGAAAGAGGCACCATTAACTCCCTTCAATCATATCATCTCGCAATTCTGTCAGCTACGTAGGAAATAATGTTTTTTTATAGGCTACATAAAATTGCTCCCTCCCCGACAAGCTTTGAAATCTCCTCTCTTCTCTCACGTAGGTTGAAAGAGGGTGAATTTCTTTTTTTTTTTTTTTAAGTGCTGTGCCAGCTGCCTTTATTCAGGTAATTAATGCTTTCACTTTTAGCTGATGAGCTCCCTCGGTCACAAGCGGGAGGCCATTGTGGAGAAAAAAAAAAAAAAAGCTCTCCGTGCACAAAAAACAAAACGAGCTGCCAGTTTCATTAGTTTTCTTTCCCATTTCACATCCTTTACTTTTTCTCTTCCTGTTGCCTGAATGTGCGGCGCAGAAAATGTGCTCTGAATAAATAAATATGTGGATGAATATTGTTTATCGAATAGGCAACACTGACCGAATCAGGCGATGCGTGAGAAGATCTTCAGCGCTGCCGTCTCTGTCTCTCTTTCTACAGAAATGAACTTGGACTGCGAGAGTCGTTTTCCATCGTGCCCTCTTCCAGGAGGTTGGACTGCATCAAATGCAGCTTTATGCCGGAGTGGGGGGGGTGGGAGGGGTGGTGGTGGTGGTGGTGGGGGGGGGTTAACAATTGGCGGCACCATTACCACTTTTCTGAAACAGTTTCCAGGAGTTTTCGTGTTGCACAGACGACTTATCACTGAACTTATTCTCTGCCGAGTTCTTTTTTTTTTTTATTTCTTTTTTTTATTTTCTTCCTGGGATTTATAGACATTTCATTCACAATGCGTAGCGGAGATAATGATGTCCTCGCAAAAGTGAAACTGAATCCACAAATATTTGGAACACGTCCGTGTGTTCACATCTGAGGTGTGACATGGTTTTTAATGCCGAACCTGCTGGACGTTGCTGCGTTGCCACTGCAGGAACTTTCCACAAAGGAACGGGAACCTTTTGAGGTACTGAGTTCTTCTTGTGTGTTTCCGGGGACTCTCTTCACAGACGCCGAGGCGGTGATTTGCAATGAGAAGTTCTACTTTAAAAGTTGAAGTCCGTCCCTGTTTTGTGGTGTTACGCTGCTAAAATGATGTAATACAACCATGTTAGCCGATTCATTTGTGGTTTCTTCGTGGGACTTTAGGTGGAAAAACAAAATATAATAAAGGAGGTGTAGGAACATTTTAGTTCCTTGAAAAGTTTCCAGATGTCAGTAGCTGTAAATAACAGCATTAGGGTTATGTTATGTTATGTTATGTTATGTTATGTTATGTTATGTTATGTTATGTTATGTTATGTTATGTTATGTTATGTTATGTTGTTATGTTGATAAGCAGACCAAATCTAATATAATAATATTGCTCTTCTGCTTTTATATGATTTTCAAAGTATATGAAGTAGGCTTTAAAATATGGAGTAGAATTTACTCTATTGTCCTTAATCCCATTTGACCGTTGCTTTTAGCTCATATTTGACCGCGGTTGTACAGAAGCAGTGTAACTGACAGAGTCAAACCGCTGCTGTTGACATTTTACCTCACTTTAAAATGTCCGCCGCCCGCAGCGCTGCCTGAGTCAATAAAGCGATAACAAGTAGTGTGTGGCTGAGCGGCCTTTGGTTTTTTGGTATTTGGTAATACCAGCGGTGGAGGAAGAGGATGAGATCATACAAGCGAAGACAGATGTATGCTTTATAAAAACACGAGCCTTTGGAATCGATTGCGATGTGATTATGCAGTTTATTTGCATTTAGATGGTTTTATCTGCTCTGCGAAGTTGATTCTGACCACCCCCCCCCCTCCCATTAAGAGTGTTAAAGGACATTTCCACATCTTGGGAAAGAGTCAGATAAAGATTTAAAAAAAAAAATGTTATGCAGCTTTATGCAAAGGTGTATCGGGCGCTGTGGGATTACCACGTGAGTTGCGTCGAATTAACACCCGACTCGTTGCCACCCGGCAGCTTTTTAACAAGATAGCCGGCTCTCTCAGCTCGTTGCTGCCTGAGATGCCCCCCCCCCCCGCGTTCCCCAAAACAGCCAAAACAAGGGCTCCCGCCAAGGCGGGCCGCGCCGCACTAAAGGATACGATCGCACGGAAACATCAGCTATATGATCTCCCTGCAAAACAAGCCCATTTATCCGCCTGGTTCCTGCTCCTCTGCTCACCTCGGGGTCTGGCCCTCTCTTCCGCCTCATTAATGATGTCAAAGTATGGATAACAGTGTGATTATTCCCGCCCCGGCCAGACTGCTCTTTAGCGCCTGGATGTGCCACATCTTAAATGACTCTTGATTGCGGGGATTTAGCCTGAAGGGAACTAAAAGCACATCGCCTCTGTGGTTTTTTATTATCATGTCAGAGGGAAAGAGGGAGGATGGAGGAGAAGAAGCAGCAGCCCCGGCGCTATTCATCAGGGGCATTCAGACAAAGCGTATTTAACCACCAAAAAAAAAAAAAAAAAGATTGGAGAGAGGAGCCAGGCAAATAAGGACAGGGTACAAATTTCTCCCGCCTTGACAGACTTAAGTAGCCTATTACATGATGGCGAGGCTTTCATCTATTACTTCAAGGAGGTAGAGAAGATAATCACCACTGTTATTCCCCATCTTGATGTGCCCCAAGCCACCTATTACCCCGTGGCCTGCAGCACTCTCCGCTGAATACAGAGAGAGAGAGAGAGGCAGCTCTCCTCCTCATCCTCGCTCAGCTCAGAGAAGAAAGACGGTCCTTCTGCACAAAATACCATAATAAGGAAAAAAAACAACAGCTGTCACTCCCCCCCACCTCCCCAAAAAAGAATCTCCTGTTTGGACTCCCTCGTCATCCATCCGTCTTCACGAATCCACCTGTATACGTGTTAATTAGGTTAACGAGAGCGGGGCGGGGCGCCCACCCCCCTCCCTCCCACCGTCGTCGTTGTCCGGCTCCAACGTCGTTCCAGACAACGCCGAGATATTGAGAGAGGGATCATTTTCTTGGGTCATTAGTTCTGCTAATCAGCTCCTCTAATTACAGCCCATTACAGTTGGGTGTCTGATGTATCTCCTCTCCCCGGGACCTTGGACATGAGGCACTCTGACACTCCGTCTCCCCGCAAACAAGCATCTGCCCTCGGGCCGAACGTCGCAGGCGGTAACCTCTGGATGAAGTCTGTTTTTAGACAAATGAATCCCAGTGTACGTTTTTTTTTATTTATTTTTTTGTTCTTGTTTTTGTGAGGAAGGGAACATTGGCTTAATTAGGAGCTTTCAATTCAAACTTCACACCAGAGTAATAAACCGCACCAGACATGTCTGAGGATGCAAGACTGCAGAGGTGTTTATTGGAAATGAGAACAAAGTGCTAAAAAGTGACACGTCATACTGACTAGCTGGTCCCCTTGATAACAAACCAGAAAGGGCACAAAAAGAAGTAGCTAATAAAGTGTTAATTGATGAGTTTGTACTGCTTGTTATTCCCTTTCAGATATTTATGATCTAGTCAATACTTGATGATTAGTTTCCTCATAACTCGTCATTTGCTGTGTAGTTATTAAGAAAGTCATTTCTGAATTGTTCCTCATCAACGACACCCATCTTCAGTATGTGTGGCAAAATAATCCCAAACCACATTTTACAAATCCTCAACTCAAACTGGATGGATGCATTTTTCTTGGCGCGTTAAAGCCTCCGTTGGTTTCCACTCATGTAACTCAGATTTGTATTTAGTGGTAATGCGGTTTAAAGTCCGTATGAAAACTCTGCTCTCTATCATTAGTGCGGTGATGCTCACGAAGGTGTTTGTTGTGACGGACATAATGACGTATTGTTAAAGTTTGCAAAGTGAGGCTTTGGCTACCATTAACATTTCAGCCTCTAACGACTTATTCAGTTTCATTGTTTAGAAATTAATGGAAAACTATGACTGCTTGCGATGGCAGGAAAAAAAAACGACAGCATTTATTTTGAATAATGTAAAGTTGTAAAAAAGGTATTAAAACCAACCGTGACGTCACCCATCGGTTTGAGAAATGCCGTTCTGAAGCCTCGTCTTCGGATATCGGCCATTGCCACCTTGATCCATTGAAATGCAGATGTTTTTGGAGCCATCCCCTAGTGGCCCCCGATGGTATTGCAGTTTGTGGTATTTACGCATTGGCCTCGATTTTCAGAACCAGAATCTTTAATATACAGTCGATGGCTAAAACTGAGAAAATGTAACGCAAAGAAGGGAAATGTTGAGCGGCCATCTCAACCTCTCTGGTTGGTACAAAAGTCCCTTTATGAGGATAAATTCCCAAAGTTTGAAAGTACCTCTGAGTATCCTTCGCGTGGTCGGTCGAGTGCCTCCAAAATGCTGCTCCGCTCAGCTCAAGCGTCTCCGAGTCTCTGCTGCGAGGACGTAGTTTGAATCTGTCAAAAAATAAAAGTAGATTAGAAATGTGCGCTTTTTCCTGTCAGGATTTTGCAGCAACTTCCTCACCTTTGACTTAATGAAGGTTTTCTGTATCCACTGCCTGTAAATTTACCACCGTTCTCAAGTATTAGAACACCTTGAATACTAAGGATCTCCCCGTGGCAGCAGGTTTGGGGACGCAAACGCCAAAGTTTCAAAGTTATTGCAGAGAGTTTAGAGTTTAAGTCCATCATGCTTAGCTGAAGTTACAAAGAGAGGAATTAATCGGATTCCTGTTGGCGACCCCCTGCTGACAAAATCTCCTACCTGGCAGGGTTGACGCTGATCAAACCTCGGTCTAATTAAAGTCTCTTTGGGAATGTGGGCCTGCGAAGGCAACGTGCGGTGACATCGACCATTTTCTTCCAATTCAATGTGCGTAAAATGAAACGACCTATTGGTGCGATGAACCCTCAGTGTTTGGAAATTGAAGGAGAAGATGGTACCAAACATCAGCGCTCGGTTTACCGAGTCGTTCCCCCCGAAAAACAGTCAAATATAGTTTATCGTGAAATTGTAAAAACAGTTTACGCAAAGATGAACTAGTTATATTTTGGGGGGGGGGTCAGAGGTCACTGTGACTGGATTGAACCTGGTATTGATCGTTGAATATTGTTATCGTTTACAAATATGTGTTTGCTTTTATTATTTCATCTCCTTTATCACTCCAAGCTGTTTTTTTTCTGAGGACATTCTGCGAATGAGACAGTAGAAGCGAATAAATGGAGATTACCAAGAAACTGTGACTCATTTGTGAAGTTTTTAAAAGGTATGATAAAGCTAAATGTTAGAAGATAAAGCGGAGCAGGGGTCAGGATATTTAGCAAAGAGCGGGATCTGAGCGATGAGAACGTTGAAATTTGTTTGTTTGCTTTTGTTTCGTTTCCTTCCGACGTGGCTCGTCCTGTACCTCGTCGAACCGCAGAGAACAGTTGGTAGGTTGTTTGCAGATTACAGATTATCTGACCGTTGGTTTGTTTGCCGTTTGTTTTTTCAGGGTGATGCGGGTTGACGCGGCAGATGGTGAAGCTTTGCATAAGGAAAGAATAGCGCTAAAATAAACAAGATATTGTTTATATACAAGCAGGGTCGTAGCGAGTTCCTACAAAAAAATAATAATATACTGTAACACCCACATGCACGGTTCAGCTTCATACGACGCTGCTGGACTTGTTTCGTCTGATTCGTACGCGTCAGAGACCAGATGGGTTCTGGGTGAGCAGCTCTGACAGCCGCTCTTATCGTCGCAGCGAACCCATTACAATTAGAGGAGGATACTCAACAATGTCAATATAATTAATTCAATTATTAAAAAAGCCCGAGGCGGAGTCGGGAGGATGTGAAAATGACAAAAGACTTGAAGAATGAGGAGTGTGCGGCGGCGCTGCCAGAGCTCCAGGGTGTTTTCTTTTGAAATCAAGTGATATTTTGAAAAGTTTCCCTACAGGTTGATTGTTTTTTAAATGCCACGAGAGAAATGGTCTCGGGGGAACCAGACAAGCCAAAGAGCAGCGTTCTTCTTGAATTCATAATTACTTAAGTCTGCACTTTTTAAAGGCACTTTTCATGACGACAATTCACCGTTTTGATACCAAAAATGACAAATACCACTGAGTTAAGTGATATGAAAACAAATACAGTGCAGTGACAGACATTTACAGTTCGTCACGCAATACTTTTACTATCTTTGCTGATGTTTTGTGTTCGGGTTGCAGATCTATTAGCAGGATTCCTTTATGGCCGTATGGAGGATATGAATGCTTTTGTATTTATATAATACTATTTCAATGATGAGATTGTAGAAGCTTTGCTGAGCACCTTTTAGGATAGTGGTGAGAAATAGTTAGCAAACTGTTAGCAGACAACAATATCCACCCAAATTTAGTTCACATATGGTGCTAACGTTAGCCACTTTAAGCTACTGATCGCAAAAAGGATTCCAGTAGTAAAAACTCAAATTGAGGTTTCCGTTGCTTTTTCAACTTCTGGTCTTGATTTTCTCTGTTTCACAACAAGAACCGACTTCAACCAACAACTATGCTGAAACATTTCTTTTTGGTGATATTGCTCAGTAGATATTTGCTGGTGTTGCTTGTTGGGTTAGGAAAAAAAAAAACATCCAAAACATCAACTCCTGGATTCAAATCCCATCCATCCCTCCAACCTCCTTACATGCACCGTTTTTCTCCGTCTAATTACCTCCGTCATGTGACCTTCCTCTTTTTAACGTACGAGTTTTTCTCACGTGACACTGGGCTGCGTGATTGATAACGGGAAAGTGCTGATTAGTTCATAAGGTGGTGAAAACTCAAACTCAACTTTACATCCAGTTTCATCACAATGTTGGAAATTTGAGTCGCATGGTTCTGACTTTTCGAGTGCTCTTTGTTTGGAGAATCGTCACTCCGACCTTGTCGGGAGGCTGGCGAGTGTTTCAGGAACACACGGCATGAATCAGAGGAAACAGCCCACTCCACTTTATGATTTTTATTTTGCAGCAATCTCAATCAATAAGAGATGCTTCAGCTCCTTTAAAGAACGCGGTGATGATGTGGGTGTTTTCTTCACGTATCTCGCTCCCAAATCGAGTCATTTGCGAAGGATTTGGGAGTGTTGCCAGGGCAAGGCATCAAACGTGTCGCTCACCGAGGAAATGAGGAAGGAAATAGATGCTGCACAGGAGAGCACTCCCATACATATTCAGCATACTTAATGTGAAAATGTGTGTATTGATCAGGCTGCCTGACCTTATCAATTCCCCCCCCCCTCCACCCACCCACCGGCTCTGTTTGCTGCTTTGCAATAAGGGCAATGAAAACAGGAGCCTCGTTGCCCGAGGGGTGCTTCCTTTTTTTTTTTTTCTTCCCCCGTGGCAAATCAAACTCCCACCGACTTAACAAAGAGGCCCTCCATGGCAAATCAATGTAAACCAAGATGTTTACCCGTTGAATTATTGTTTGCATTATCTTGAGGGTAAATATGTGCTGGAGTCGATGAAAGACGACTAAGAGGGCAATCTCTGATTCATGCATAATCTCTGCCTCTCCGTGGCTGCGCGTCGCATGCAGCCTCATCTGCATGAGAGCATGGAGAATATAATGTTTCAGGGAATTAACACAGAAATGCATTTATGCTGCTCGAGTCGTTCTTTCGGAAAAAAAACCCAACCCTGCTTATTATAAACGACCGCTGCCAACTGGAAGGTAAACGGTCAGTTGCGCCGGTGTTGCTCTGGGATGTTTGAAGGGTTAAACATCGGTGACCTTTAGTGACCTTTCAACAGGTTGAAGGTATTGATCAGCTTTTCTGGGGTAGATTCGATGGTACGGTAGCTTGTAGGTTTCTCTCTGTTCTGGTGACGTGTTTGTTACTCACCCGTCTGTTAATTTATGTTTTTCTTGTCGCTACATACTATATTTACAAAGGATAAGGTTGCCAATATCTAGTTTTCTTTTTAATAATATCAATAAATCCTAGTAAAAAGATCCCAACCAACAATGAATGTGGTCCACTAACAAAGTACCGTTTCTTCCTCGTCTCTCTTCCAGACTCAGTTCGTCACTTGCATATTTTTGAGGTCCAACGAGTGATGGGAAATTTAGGCATGTGGTTTTTGTTTACCCGCGTTCATAGCGAGACACAGACACACTCACTTTTTTTTATTGTACAGTACAAATGTGCTCGCAGATGTTTTAGCCGGGAATCTCACGTGGCTCGTGGGAAAAATAGGCGTTGGGTGTATTTTTATAAATGATGCACCGCACACGTGTGTCTCATGAGGCCGTGTGGCTGCTCTGTGTTAACATGGTTCATTTAAATCTCCCATAGACAAAAGTATTCAGACCGTTTTCTGTGGTCAGGTGCCAGAAAGAACAAACTGCCTTTGTAGAGGACAAAAAGACTCAAAGCTGTAACTGCTGCCAAAAGTATATCATTTTCATTAATTTGCAAAAAATTTGCAAAACATGTTCTCACTCACAGATTGTAGATTGATGCGAAAGATGGCAATTTTATTCACTGACATTCAGATTTGCAATTACAAAGTGAAAGTAAAAGGGTCTGAATACTTTCTGAATGAACCACATTCTTACCAACGAAGCATTTAACATGAATCACCTACAAATACTCACCAGAGGATGAAATATGGATTAATCCGCTGCACAAAATAGTCCCCAACAAAGGCGCCATTACTTCCTGTTGGTTAAAACTACTATAACAGTTTTTAGGAAATTACTGAGACATTCTTAAAATTAAACTGTACATTTGTGAGGTGCTTTCTAAAGGGTTGCATCTCGATTCAAAACAGTAGATAAATAAACTCTCCTAATGTTGATCTGCACCTCTGAAATCATAACTGTATTTCACTTACCATTACAAAACAGTAGCTTTATTAAAACTGCATGTTCTCCTTTGCTGACGAACTCCATTTGAAACCAGCGTTGATGGATTAATTCAGACTTGTTTGCGTGGGCCGGAGGTTTTGTGCATACAATTGCATGTTTGAATATAAAACATAAAAGGCAGCAATTCCTGAGGTCAGCAGCATCTCGCGTGACACCTGGATCATTTCGGCAGGCCAAAGTTCGCTTATTTGAACTTTTCCACGATCCCCCCTCACACACACACACACACACACACACACACACACACACACACACACACACACACACACACACACACACACACACACACACACACACACACACACACACACACACACACACACACACACGTGGCTGCTAATGGAAAGAAAAATTCGTTACTAAGGTGACCTCCGTCTTTGTATCTCACCTCGCTCTGAAATTCCCCCAGAAATCGATCAAGATGACAGAAAGGTTGCATCTGCGCCGACTGAAGTACTTCATGTGGACTGAGAGAGAAAGCAATTCAGAAGTTCAACAGAAAAGTGCTGCTTGAGACACAGAGTGGGTCGAGTACACACACACACACACACACACACACACACACACACACACACACACACACACACACACACACACACACACACACACACACACACACACACACACACACACACAGCGAAGTTCGAGCTGGACATAAAAGCGTGAAGACGACTGAATCGATGACACGCCCGTCTGTAAATAAACCACGAATGTCCGTCTGCTCGATAACTGATGGCAGGATGCTTTGATCCAGATGTGTCTTGTCTATCTGTCCTGTTTCTACAAAAGCTGCAAGATTAAACATTAATGAAATAATTGATGTGGAATAATGTGAATTTCCGAGGCTCCTTCAGACAGCTCTGCGGTAAAACAACAGCTTCAAACTTGTCACACCTAATGCAGCGAAGGGTTTTCAACATTCACTTCATGAGTTTCAAGCTGTTGCAACAACAAGCGTGTCCGTCTCTTTTTTTTTTCTTTTTTTTTTACTGACGCCTGGAAACAAAAAATAATGTCAGAGAGTGACAGACAGACGGGATACAATGCAAAACTTGTTCAAACCATGTTTTTCAAGTACGGCCGCTCGCTGTAGAAACCAATTTGTTCAACTGTGTTTGGATGAGCGACGGTGGAAACCTCGCTGCACCACAGGCCTGTCAATCAAACTGACACGCCCCCAAACGTACCGCTAATCAATGACGGGATTGTTTTCAGATGGACCGCCAGAAAACTAATAAGAAGGAGGGACTCTAGTGAATGACACCATAATAACTTTATTGACTTTGTATTCATTGAATGGGAGTCTGTGGAGCCATTTCGGAGCCGATCCCCTAGTGGCCCTCGGTGGTATTGCAGTTTAAGACACTTTTGCACCGGCCTCACTTGTCAGACCAGGAAGCGACTTCAACATCTATATAGCAGACATGAAAGCTGTTCATTGATTTTGGAGGCAACTTTTTGCACTCTTTGTGATGTTTACGGAACAATTTTGGTACATAAATGTGGAAAAAATCCTCATGTTTACACTTTGTCTAAT
This sequence comes from Brachyistius frenatus, assembly GCF_029030835.1. Lineage (NCBI taxonomy): Eukaryota > Metazoa > Chordata > Actinopteri > Embiotocidae > Brachyistius > Brachyistius frenatus. The sequence continues at coordinate 1,246,480 of NW_027210664.1, read as the reverse complement.
GTACAGAGAAATCCTGTTTAACATACACAGTAATTTACTATAATTAGTTTTTCATAAAGGAGGGGCTTTGGGGCTTAGGGGCTTTCTCCTAGTTTGGAAATGATCCGTACTTTAAAGGGCTCCCACTGTGTGATAAACACTGCAGCCGGCTTTTAACTCACAGGATTTAAACTGAATACAAACGTTGAATTAATTAGATAAAAACTGACATCTATATCTACACAACTACCATAAAAACTCAGTTAGACTTGCTTTTGATTGATTTCACTGTTTTATTATTTGTTTAATTATCATTTGTTGTATTTTAACATCATATTTCATTAACTGCTGCTTTTTTTTTAACTGTATGCAAAGTGCTTTGTTACCTGATTTATAAGTATTATAATTATATAAAACATAACAATCAATACCTGCAAACTCCATAACTATCAACTGTAATCATTATGTAATGCAGGTCTGTGCAGACTGGTGTGAGGACTCCCTAACTGGAGCAACACTCAATTAAATCATCTCCAAACAGAAAGGTTCAGCAGGTTCAGAGCTTCACTCAATATTTCATTATCATAAATTAAGTGAGAGGATTGTGAAATAAATCAGGAGCGTCTCGTGTAGCTGTCGTCCGTAGCCGGAGAAATAAACGCCGTTCTCCGGTCAGTTTTCATCCGCCGACCCTCACGCTGACCCTCAACGACGGTCACCGGCGGCCGTCGCTGGATGATGGAACGAGATGGAGGACACGATCGACTGTGAATGAGGTTTCTCTGCAGGCCTCTCTCTCTCCCCCTCCCTCCCTCCTTCCCTCCCTCCACGACTCCTGGAGGAGCTCGGTGGTCTGGAAGGACTTCAGACCTGAAGCTTCCCAGCTGGATCTGGGACGGCAGAAACCGGGGACACTGATCGATAGGTTTATTTTACAGGTACAGCCAGTCAAAACACTGGTAGCACACTGATCACAGGTCCTATTCAAAGATCCATGACAGCATTTGATGTTGGCTTTTAAAAAAAAATTGTGATCAGAAATGTTTGTCGGCATCTTTCCTCATAAACTTCGATGTAAATTGTGGAGTCTTAAGTGAGTTTTTGCTGTAAAATTGCAGGAATGAGCAAAAAATTGCAACTTGAGAATTTTTCTTTTTTCTTTTCTTTCTTTTTTGGTCCTTGATTATTAACGGAGCTCATAATTACAAACATTTTATAAAACTGAAGAAGCTTTACAAAACAGACAGTCAGTGACTGTAATATGGAATACAAATCCTATTACGTGCAGTCTCTTACAAGTCGAAGTGTGTTTCAAAGTTAATTGAACATATTCCTAATTCCCATGATAAGACCACATTTGTTTTTCTGGTTGCTCCCATTTTTCCTGGCTAGCTAGCAGCAGTTTGTTTTGATGGTGAGGAGAGGAAGCGGAGCCGTGCTGATGGTCTATTCTTTTTTCTTTTTTTTTTATTGAGCGACTTTTATTTGGAAAGGCTTTATAACTGTAATACTCCCAGCAGAGCTTCTGTTGACTTGATTTTTTTTTTTTTTTTTTGCAGAAAAATGGTGAGAAAAACTCCCGCAGATATTCAGGAGATTGCTTGAATTTGCATAAATTATCCGTGTTTGTCCTCATGGGACTGATTGTAACTTTTGTGTCATTCATATGTATAAAAACACTTTTTATTTAAGCTGTATTCTCTGCTGTCTAAAAACTTGCAGCATTCACTTCAATCAGTCCCGCAGTTCTTAAAGAGCACGTTTGAACTCTCCACAACCTTTCTCTCAGCCCACCGAGGTCGAGGGTTTGAGAGTGGTGTTTGTTAAAAAAATACCTTTTAAACTCAAACCAATTTCCTATAATTACCACCCGGAAAAAAACAACCTCCTGTAAGGCCAGAATGAACAACCTTGGGCTCTATTGATCAGACACACTTGAGAGACTCTTGAAATATCTGTCTCAATCACCTGAACAAAGATTTCTAAGCAAAAATTAAAAAAATTCCTACTTTCCGTTTAAAAACAGACTTTTAATGAGTCCGTAAACTCTGATGTTTTTGATGCTGTTCCTAAAACTCTCAACCGCAAATTAAACACAACAAAGCTGCATCAATTTGAGTCATATTAGTACCAGGTGGCTTCTTTCAATAAACGTTCAATAAACAATAACGTTAAATTATGTCTGTGAAAATATTGACCTTATTTTGACAAGTAAACAAACCACCAGACGTACGGTTGAGGAAGGATCTCATCCAAAGCTGGATGTTTTAGTTACTGCAAATGTCAGAGAACCCAGAAGTTCCAGTTTCCCTTCGGCTCTTTAATGTTGTTGGTATTTTAGTCTGGACTAAAAGAGCAAACGTCTCACTGACCCGGTGATCCCGACAGCTTCGCTGCTGTTGCGGCTCATAAAAAGTTCCGAATACCAAAGACGTGTCCTGCAGCGGTGGTTTCCAAACTTTACAGAGCGTGTACCAAACCAAATATCCCAACTTCCCTCTGCAGAAACCGACATGGTAAAACTCAGAAAGACTTAAACAACCACATGAGGCTGCTGTTTCAAAATCAAAGAATACAGAAGGACTTCGGAACCGTTTCTATATGAAATTTGTACGTTACCATAAGCGGGCTCAATAAAAATGAAATGACAAAATAACTGAGGGATCTGAATCCGACTGCATCCAGCTAACATCGGTTGGAGCAACGGTCCCGCGTACCACGAGCGGGACACGTACCTCAGTTTGGGAATCACAGAGCGAAGACATTGGTGTTGTGAGAACACAACGAGGTCACTTGTAGCTCAGTAACTCTGCACGCAGCCGTCATTTGTTATTCTGAGCAGGCTGTCATTTGGCTGTTTAGCACCTATAATGATGAATAATGGTTTTTTGATTACTAATGTTTCTGTTGGTCACAGCTGGAAAGAAACAAATAAACAGTAAAATGCAATAAAAAATAAATAAAGGAGGAGGGGGGGGCATTAATATCGTTTTAAGTTTTCATTTCGTTTGTTTATTTGGCTGAAGAGCTTCAGAAGTGGCTCCCAGATTGCTGCCGCAGATCAAGCGGTGTAGTCGCTGTCCCTCGGGGGTGGTGGTGGTGGTGGTGGTGGGGGGGCGGCTTTGTTTCCTCTTCTTGTTTTTCCAACATATCACCAGCGTTAAAACATCTTTGTTTTGGCGAATGCAGGAAAACTCGCTGTTGTTTGAACCTGCGGTGAAGCGAGGCGAGACGCCGCACCTTGAGGGGTTTTTCAGCGACTTGTATATATCCGTGTAAAACCTCCTCTGGATTTAGCTCGACTTGGGGCTTTGCATGATGTGTTTCGGGGGCCTAACACCCGTCTCCTGTCTGTCCTCGATAGGGCCGGGCAGGGTGATGGAGCCGCGGCTTACCTGGGTGCATTGCCTTGGACGGCAGCCTAATCATCTGGCCCCCAGTCAGGCACCGGCTGGGCCAAAGCTACGACAGCACAACAGATGGGCCCTCAGAGGACCACCGCATCTGCACTCCTACAGGAAGATGAAGAGGAGGATGAAGGGGGGGATGGAGGGAGGAGGTAAAAGAGACAGGAACTAATGCCTCTCATCTTCTGATTTCACGCAAATGAGTGCAAGGGATGTGCATAACGAGCTGGCGCGCTGCTCTGGCGAGGTAAGCGGAGATCTGAGTTGTGAACACCGCCGAGGACTGAAACAAACACAACTTCCTCTCCGGCGGAAGCTCTCAATTAATGACGAGCAACTTTAAATGATTTAAGGGAATAGAGTTGGACGTAAGTGGATTGTAAACAGTCTCCATGTTGTTTGCTGCATGTCTGGACAGCGAAAAATGAAATTAGTCTTCTGACAACAAAGTGGTTTAAGTAAAAGCCATTTTTGTTGGACTTGGTTCTGGAGAAGGGCGACGGGAGGGGGGGGGACTTATCATATTTATACACTTCATCCACAGAGCAGAAGGTTGTTCCGTTTTTCAGCTCTTCCTCGATTTGTGGATGATTTCTCAGGTGGAAAAATAGTCTTTGGATGTAAAGTTTAAGGTTCGTCATGCAGTCGTGATGGTTGAAAGGGAACGTGTTCGGTCACCGAGGGTCCTCACAAAGATAGAAATACCAGTGTGTGTGTATCCGCCGGCTGCCTGCTGACCCGGCCTCGGCCCTGGACGGCCCCCCCCCCTGCTGACGGATGCAGCTGCCGGCTGCTGAGTGCCACAGTTGGAGTTTCCCCAGGAAGCGGCGCGACGGGGCGTCGCGTCGGGTCGGAGCGACCGGCACGGCAGACACGAGCGAAGCCCGAGAGTCGGCCGCCGTCGGCCTCCTGGTGCTCGTCACGCTGAAAGAAGTCTTTCTGCTGCTAAATTGCAGCCTCGTTTTGCTCCCTGAGTTTTTGTCACTCTGAGATGAACGCGGCCCGATCACTCAAGAAATCACACATTAACAAAACAATGCAGAGACTTCTCGCCTCGTCCCTTCACGTTCAAATAATAGCAGTGATTTGCATATATTCATTTTTTTTTTTTTTTGCTAAGCACGCTTGTACATCTGCTCAGAACTAGTCATTATTTTCTTTCCATAATTTGGTGGGGGGTTAGGTGGTGGTGGTGGTGGTGGTGGTGGTGGTGGTGTGTGTGTGTGTGTGTGTGTGTGGGGGGGGGGGGGGTAACCCTCATGCTGCAAGAGCTGGCGCTAAACTCCACGAGGCTCATATCCTCACAAACAGTTCCATAAAAATCAGGCCTCCGAATACTTTCCTCGAAAAGTGAACATGCACATAAACCCAGCTCTCGGAGCGTCCGTGTTTATTTTATTTTTGAGTTATTATTTTTGCCTTTTTGCAGCAGCAGTGACAGAAATGTTGTGAAGATAAAAATCTGAAGTGCAGTCGGCCCAAAGGGGGAACTTCCAGCAGTGTGAATGGTAATGATGATGGTTATGAGGACCTGGTATACAGTGATGGGGGGGGGGGGGAGCAGATGACTCACCCAGATGGTAGGAAAACTATAATCGCTCTGTCTCCGAGTCAAAGCTGCCATCTTGGTTCGTTCATTGCCTCCATTTCCTCCACAACGCCTTCCTTGTGGACCAATAGCGCCGCATCACTTAGCACAGGACCCCCCCTCCTACTCCCCGCCCCCCTCTGAGCTGTTCATGATTAGACATGTTAGCCCGGCAACAACTTGCTTGATTGCGATTACCTTCTGTGTTTTCTAATTTGCGCTCAGCTTGTGGTGTTGCTAAGTTTGAGAGGGTAAAAAAAAAAAAAGGAAAAGTTCACATCGAAAAGATTCGTGCTGAAAAACCAGACGAACCGGCGGAGTTTTTAATTCCTGGAGAACGGGCCACAAAATCAGTCATTAGCCTTCGCGTGTGCACAGCTCCACGTCCTATTGTCTTTGTCTCATTTAATGCTCGTCACGTGTGAAATGAACTATCGGGCCACCAAGAGCACTTATGATCAAAAATGATGGGCGAAATCCTGAAATATGGCACTTTATGGGAGCCGGAGCCTACTTTTACAAGGTTAATGAACTCTCACTAACTTTAATAGTCTGTTTTCCGACTCATGCATCTTCATAAAGCGCCCTTCCCCAAAGTCTGCAGGCGAGGGGTGCCATTTCAAACAGCTGTGCCAGGCGTACTCGTGCAAAAATGAAAGGAGCCTCGTGATGAATCGCATCCACCTTCCTCTTCAATTTTTTTTTTTTTGTCATTGTTCACCTCACCTGGCAAACCGTCAGCGGATTACCCTCATTTCCCTTGATGCCTCCGTGTAAGAGAATGAAGAGGGAGTGCAAAGAGAACGGGGGACTTGTGTAAGTTTCCTAATCACCTGGACCAAAGGAGGAGGGGGGAGGAGGGGGAAGAGGAGTATGAGGAGGGGGGGAGGGGAGAGAGGATGGGGGTCCCAAGAGTGGCATTAACAAGCGAGCAGAGCGAGGTGAGAGCGAGAGGGCCCGCTCGCAGCTCCACGGCAACTGTAAGACTTTCTCCGCCTCGTGTGTGTGTGTGTGTGTGTGTGTGTGTGTGTGTGTGTGTGTGTGTGTGTGTGTGTGTGTGTGTGTGTGTGTGTGTGTGTGTGTGTGTGTGCGTGTGTGTCACCTGTCTGGGACTGATGACACCGACTCACGTTGTTTGCAACTGTGTGACGGGAAGCTCCGCCTCCTCCAGAGGACCAAACACCTGAACTGGACTTTTTGACCTTGTGGTGATTTTTTTTTTTTCCATCTTTGTGTAACTTTTTTGTGTCTCTTTGTCTCTCCGTTCAGTCGTTCTTCACTTGTTTTATATCTCTTTGTAGTTATTTTTCATCTCTTCGTGGGTGTTTTAGGTCAGTTTGTGCTCATTTTTCTCCTCCGTGCAGCAGCTTTATGTATTTGCAGTAGCTTTGCGTCTCCTCGTCGTCATTTCATGCAGTTTTGTGGTCATTTTTAGGTGTCTTGTCATAATTCTTCTTCTTCTTGAAGTGGTTTTATGCATGTGCAGTTGTTTTTCATCCCTTTGTGGTCATTTTTCATCTTCCTGTAGTTATTTATCATTTTCCTTTTGTGGCCTTTATGTGGTTTGTAGTTCTGTCGCATCTGTTTGTGATCATTTTGCGTTTCTTTGTAATTTTACGTCTCCGTCATCGTTTGATTGACTTCGTAACCAGAAATGTTAACAGCCGCTCCCGACAGATGCAGATGTCTCGCGGGTCTTTGAGAAGCGACGTTGGCCTCATAAACAAACAAACACGCTGCGGCACACGAGCGCTTCGCCGACACACACACGCACACACACACACACACACACACACACACACACACACACACACACACACACACACACACACACACACACACACACACACACACACAGGCACTAAAATAAGAGGTATGTAAAAAAAAGAAATAAAAAAAAAGAAGACGTCCCAGGAGAGGTGAAGCTAAAGATGAATGGTGGTTTATTTTGGGCTCCGCCGTGGAGCAGCGATGTGTACGGAGGAGATCTTTGGAGCTGGCAGGTTGTTCTGCTCTCACTGCCAGTACCCTTTCCTGCCTGACACTCAACTAAGTAGTGACACCGGGTGACATTTAAAACACTTGTGACAGCGACAACATTTCAAAACACTGCAGCCCCTGAAAGGAAAGGAGAGGGATGAGAGAGTGTGTGTGTGTGTGTGTGTGTGTGTGTGTGTGTGTGTGTGTGTGTGTGCGTGCGTGCGTGCGTGCGTGCGTGCGTGCGATGCAGGCGAAGGTGAAAACTCGCGGTTGATCCATATTTTCGGAAGGTCTCGTAAACAATATCTCAGGGGCTTCATGCATTAATGGAGCTGAAAGGAAACGAGAGTATTTAAGGTGTCACTTTGTATTAGGCGTGCTCTGCTGCCGTGTGCAGAAACCTTTTATTTAATTTATTTTTTTATTGTTTCAGCCCCCCCCTCCCGCCCCCAGACTCACACCTACACACAGGTAGGGAACCGTTAGCGGTGTCAAGAATGTCAAATTTAATTGTAGCCCGCTTTATGTACACGGGCTGCCACTGTGAAGAGAAGGCGGGGTTACATGTTGCTTGGCATTTTCTGAAGTTTGTGAACACGAGTAGAATAGAATAAAAAAAAGAAACAAAAGAATTAGCTCTTTTTTGAAAGCGCATTTCCAACTGGGCTTATTTTTTTATGTAACGCGCTGCTCATTTCTTTTATTTTAATCACCTGGAATAATAAAGTGAGAAGATGTGGGAGGTGGAATATATGACTGCATTGAAAAGAGGCGACGGAGAGGTTGAAGACGCATGAAATCGAAGGAAGGAGTTTCAAAAAAAAAAAAAACTTCCCCCGCGCATTCAAAGCATGCAGAACTGCACATTATATTTTTGTATTTTCAAAATGTCAGCACGTTGTCACACCTGTATGTTTTTAGCCGACGTGTCAACGTGGAGTCGGGCTGTATTATTCGTGGCTTGTTTTTAGCTCACACTGATGTCAAATCGTTGTTGTTTTTTTTTCCCGACAGGATGAAGTGACAGACTAACAGACAGATGCAGGAAGTGTGAGTGCGAGACGGTCGGGTTCACAACTCTGGTGTGACTTTTTAATGGGAATTAATAATCCGTTTTTAACATTTTAAAAATGACTCGTGTAGAACTCGTGCCGGGAGCTCGTCACTTTTCTCCTCGTGTTCGACCCAACGAAGGCGGCTTCACATCAAACAGACCAGACGTTTGGGTTCGTTTGGTCTGTGGCGTCAGCAGCGTGTGTGTGTGTGTGTGTGTGTGTGTGTGTGTGTGTGTGTGTGTGTGTGTGTGTGTGTGTGTGTGTGTGTGTGTGTGTGTGTGTGTGTGTGTGTGTGTGTGTGTGTGTGTGTCGGTGGAAGAGGTGGAGGACCTGGGCTGTAATAACATCGGCTGGGTGGTCTCGAGGTCTCGGGCTCCATGATGTGTATTTTAAAAGCCGTGTGTCCCTGAGAAGACAGTGAAGGTGTTTCCTGCTCGGTAAAACTCTGCAATGGTCCGCGTCAGCTAGTTTAATCCGTTTGAGCTTGTTTCCTGCTATTTTTAACACTTGTTCTGTTCCTCTCTTTCGTGTCATTTTGTGTCTCTTTGCAGCCTTTTAGCATCAAATTATGGTCGTTATGTTGATTTGTACTTCTGTGGTGATTTTCTATCTTTTTACAGTCATTCTGCGTTGAATTATGGTCTTTTTTGTGCGTCTTGTCTGGGTTGTTTTCAGTCATTTTGCACTCTTTTTGTTCCTTTAAGCAGTTGTTTTGGTTCTCTTTGTTTTCGTAATGGGTCTTTTTGATTTTTTGGGGGGTCTCTGCAGTCATTTTGTGCCTTTTTGCAGTCATTTTTGCATTGGATGTTGGTCTTTGCTGTGTCTCGTCTTAAAACATGTCAAAGCGACTTCCAAGTCAATCCTCAAGTCAACTCCTCCTAGTCCTAGTCGATGTCACGCCTTTTCAAATCCTGATTAAAATCAACTTCCAGGATAAAAAGTCTCAAGTCCTTGTCAAGCTCAAGTCTTAAAGCAAATCTCAATCAATTTATTTTCATGTTTTTCAAGGGAACGTTCGAGTTAATTCTCAAGTCTTGTCAAAGGAAATCATAAATATAGTAAGTCAGGGCATCAGGCAAGTCTGACATCATTTGTTAAAAGTCAGATTCAAAGTCTTACATCATCTTTTTTATAGTGGGTCTAAAATTTAAAATATCTTGAGTCTAAAATCAAATCTCAAGTCCAAACTTTTTGGATCTGTTGGGTTAAGTCAAATAAGAAATTTTCAAGACTTTCTGCTCTCTTTATTCTTTATCTGGATTCTCTTTATCTTCCACAAAGTCATTAAAACAGAGAAGGATAGAAAGTGTCGTCACTTGGACCAAAAACTGAAGATAACACTGCCACATGCAGACAGCAGCAATCTGAAGTTCAAAGACAGCAAAAATAACCTCTGAAGGCTTTTTGAACTTTTTACCTTTCAAAGTGGTGTTAGCAGTATTTTTTTATTTCACTGCAGAGACTCACTGCTAAAGTGTGTTTTTGCATTCAGCTCTTTGTTCAAGTTAAATCTCAGTGAAATCAGGTCCACGTCAGTCCTCCTCATTCTCTGCATGTTCAAACCTGCCAGATTGTGTATTTATGTAAGCAGCCTTAAATAAACGTTGTTTTTAAAAAAATTATTATTATTTCCATGTGTGTGTGGCACGGAGGTGTCCCGTGTTAACTCGGCTGGTCCGATAAACCGCGGTGACCTCGTTGATCATGAGCCTGACAGCGTGTGGGCCTTTAAAAAATAAAAATAAAAAAAAACGAGGGAATAATAATTGTGGGCGCGCAAAATGTGTGTAGAAAAACGTGAAGGTCAATCTCACGCGCCGAACATGATGAAGTGAGTCTCAGCTGCCGCCTCTCAAGTTCACTCCTCCAGTTACCTTTCTTAACTTCGATTATGCACTCTGTCTCACCGCTTTCTTTATTTCCACTCGCTGTCTCTCAATCTCTCCCCCTCCTTCATTCCACTTCTGTCCGGGATTTAAGATGTCATTGAGAAACCTTGAGATAGATGAGGTCTTCAGCGCGAGGCAACCGTTGGCTCGGCATTACAATGGAGTTAAGAGATGATATAAATCAGAGAATATGATCAGGGATGACAGCACTGTTTGCCTTAGAAAGCCCATAAACCCTGATGCAATAATGTTTGCAGGGAGAAAGGCAGAAGTTGTTGTAAAATCAAACATATGCTTGCTATGGGCTGCCCTCTGTGTTGTGTGAAATTAAATAACTGACAAAAGCAGCCTTTAAAAAAAAAACAAATTTAATTTTTTTGTCTTTTTTTCCTATCGCTTCATGTGATCCATTTAAACGCAATCAGGGAAAGTAAAAAAAAAAGAAAAAAAAAGGCATTTCTGTTGAGTTGAAATATGTTTCTCATTAAAGATGTCAGTGGGAGAAGCGGGGATGTTGACGCTTTAATCGCCCTCCTTTCATACGCGCTTATAATGGGACTTGAAACAGCTGCGTCCCAGAGGGGAGGGAAAAGAAAGAAAGAAATGAAAACGTGGTCGTGCGTCATGTGGTCAAGTATCATCGAGACCCCTCTGGAAACGTTCAAGTTGCGGTGAAGGAAAAAGTGGATTATTTTAATTCAAGTGGGCGAAGTGGGGAGGAGCATTTTCCTCTCTGAAGATTTAAAAATAAATGGTAAACCCCCCCACCCCTCACCCCCTCCCACACACACACACACACACACACACATGCCTTTTATCTTGGGAGACCACATGCAAGCCGGCAGTTCTTCCCTTTTTTTTTTTAATTACAGCTGTAGGTTTGTGGCAGGTTACTCGGTGCACAGCTGCCATTGAGAAAAAGAGCAGAATAAGAAAGGCCTCCAACCACCCGGAGCTCCGCCTCCAATCACCCAGAGCTCCGCCTCCAACCTCAGAGACCCGCTGCAGGTGAGCACCGCCTTCACTATCCAACCCACACTCAGCTCGTCCGCGTCATCGTTAATCAATTATCTGAAAATAAATTAGATTTATTGAAAACTTTCAGCTTTAAAACAAAGTTTCTTTTCTCTTTCTCTTATCAGAAGTATTTTATTAAGTTTCCAATATGTGACAACTTAAAATCAGTGGAAATAGTTTTTTAATAATCTGTTTGGTTTTCTCTCTTAATCAGTAAATATTGAATCACTGTTGTTGAATGACGACCAGAATTGCGTACCTCTAAAAGAGTCGGGTTTCTTCAATACATCTCTTCTTAAATTTATTTCAAATCTTCCTTTAATCCTAGTTTGGAATGAAATTCAGACTTCGGCCATCGCCCGTTTAATTCTACCAGGTTCGATCAAAAAGTTCTGAGACTGCTCCTGTTTTGCTTGAACGGTAATTCTTGAATATAATCTACAAAAAGATCAAAAATAAAATGTACGAAGTAGCTCGTAGTTCACCCTCAACTCTCGCGTGGCCTCTCAGACACCCGCGGTAACCGGCGGTGGGACGTCCAACCGTCTCACGGACTCGGAGGAAAGGTGAAGCGGCGAGGACGGAGCGCCCAAGATGTCTTCCCATAATGCACCTCCTGGGAAGCTGCCAGGGCTGTTAATTCGATACGTCCCGAACGCTGCCTCGCTGTCTGTTTCTGATTAAAATGAAGCCACGAGAGCAGGGAACAAGCGACGGAGGTAATTTACGCTGCAGGTTGGGTGAAAAGATGAACACTTTTTTTCTATTATTACCTGCATAAATACGAGCACGCATCAATAATTCACCTTAATGGCTCAACGTGTGCGATTGGATGTCAGCCTCTCATCCTCTCAAGGATGTGCGTTCGCTGCTTTTTGTTCTGCTGCTTCAAAATAAATTTGATTTGTACTGCGGCAGGTAGAGACAGATGCTTTTTGGTTGTGTGTGTGTGTGTGTGTGTGTGTGTGCAGGCAGCAAACACACACACACACACACACACACACACACACACACACACACACACACACACACACACACACACACACACACACACACTCCCTTGACCAGATCCCATTAGCCTGTAGCTATTTATTTTCACTGGTGGAAAGATACTGATGCCAGAAGAAGAAAACATCAAAACATCAAAAAAGGGGCAGAGAAGTCGTGTGTTTACGTATTTGTGTTGCTGCTTCTTCTTCTTCTTCTTCTTCTGGTGATTTCAGAACTTGAACGCCGATAACAAATTCTGGAACTCTTTATTTATTTTTTTTACACCATTGAAATGTTCTCGCTTCTCTTTCCAGGTTTTTCATCTTTCTTCTTCTTCTTCTTCTCCGTGCCTTTATTGCGTGAGCGCTGCAGTCATGTTGCTTCCTCGGGAAGTCATAGGATTCCTCTGGAAAAAATAAATAACGCCGCGGGGGGACGAGCGTATCAGAAGCACTGTGGGAGAGAAGCCGTCGCCGCTAAAAGTAGGATAGGAAGGGTTTTGTCTCCGTCCTCCTGATATCAGAGCGGAGACCTTGTGACACGTTGGGTTGATGCGTGTTTACACTTGACGACTGTGGTGCCATTGATGGTTTTCATCAAATAAACGCACTTTTAATAACCTCGGCTGTACAAGTGGAGGCCGTGTCTGATTGGTTGCGCAGTAAAATGACCATGAAAAATAATCTCGTTATCAGCTGACTTGTTCTTCCGTCATAGAGCTCCGTTCATTGTTGTTCCTCGGCCACTAGAGGGCACCAAACTGATGGACACGCAGTTAAATAAAAAAAATGATTTTATTTTTGCAGCCCAGTTGATCCGTTTAAGCAACGAGCGTTACAACAGTCACTAACTCTCAGTTGGTTCACTGATTTAAAGCTGCTATAAACAAACACTTTAATATTAATAATAGATTAAATGGCTACTTTATACTGTATGTAACGGTGGATCAATACGTTCCGCGACTGGTCCTGCTGCACACGAACGGAGTGCAGAAAAGTGATGCAACCTTTGTTTTTACACACCGAACACTTGAGCACATGGTGTTGGAGAACCCTGTTGCCATGGCGCCACAGTTCATGCGGTTTGCAGCGAATGTTTTCCCCTCCGACGCCTCAGAAGGTCCCGGTAGAACTCGGTGTTGACAGTCTGACTCTGGGGGACGAACTCACGGTGACACAACTCCCGGCAACGCCAAAGAAAAACCCACCTGGTGTCTCCTGACCCGACACGCCTTCTTCTTCTGTCTTGGAACAGTGAAGCTCCGCCCCCTTTTGAAACGGCTTATTGCTTCATCGCCGGACTCTTTCTGAAGCATTTCAAAGGTCCCTGTTGATCATTTCCAGAGTTTCACACCAAGTCTGACGTGCATCCTCTACTCATGTGTGTGAAATCATCGTGTGCACAAACCAGCGCTCACAAAAACGTGTGTAACTCGCACTTACTCATTACAATATTTGTTCTTGCAACATTTTCAATGCAACACAAAGCAAGAAAGTTTCAACGGTGAAAGTTTAAGGTCAAGAAGGATCCTCATTTTTCTCATCACAGACAACTTTTTTCACATTCAAACTACTTCTATAAATCCAAATATGTTAGATTTTATTAAAATAAAACACTCGGTAGTTAGCGTGGACATCCACATCCATCTAATCCAAAACTCCATTAATGGAGGAGATTTGCTCCTCCTCTTTACATTCGGCACTCGCGCCGATATGAGGCCTCATTTTCCCGCTCTTCAGAGAAAAAAAAGACATTTTCTGACATTCATCCTTCAGCAATATGGAAAACTGACTGCAACAGATCGAGATAATCCATAACAGTGAATCAGAATCCCTAATTTGTTTGGAAGTTTCTATTTGATCATTATTTCATTGTGCCCCAGTTGAGTGTTTTGGCATACAAGTGCTTGGCTGTCAATCACCTGATGCCCGCAGGAAGAAAAGGGCCGCTGGGAAAATATTCGCTTAAAATACAAGTCGCCTTACAAGTTCGACTGTCGCATCCGGAAGAACGCGTCGCTCATTCGTGCAGTTTATTGGCAGAGACGGGAATGAGTTTAAATTCAAACTTGTTTACTTATTTAACTGAATCTTAATTTTCAGTATGCGGAGCCCTGAATGTCTCCATTTTGAAGGATTTTTAACGACGGTGAGGAGCCCAAACGCAGGCGAGGAGTTGAAGAGCAGAACGAGTTTCATTGATTCTTGTCAGGGCGGAGGTGAATGATGACATGAGCTGGAGGGGAAAAGGCCCGCAGGGCTGCCGGAGCGAGCGGCTGACACGAGGCGGGGCGAAGCCGGCGGCGGAGCAGGTGCTGATTGTGAAGCCACGTAGTAACACAAAGTGTGAGGCAGTCATTTGGATGCACGGAGCTATAAGCAGCCATGAACTTGCTTTAAGCCGGCGAATGACTGGAGGTGTCTAAGCAGTGGAGGTGGATGAGGTGAATCCCTGCAGGGGGTTTGGGAAAGGTTATCAGGAACAGGTTAGAGAGAGAGAGAGCAGGAAGCCAGGAGTGACTTTCAGTTCGTACTGCAGCTGCTCTCACAAAGTACGTACCGGGACGCAGGACGTCATCATAACGATCCTTTTTGTGCTTCTTCATCTTTTTCCTTTCTTGAATTGCAGCCATTAGCGCCACCTACTTTCTCAGCGGCTCAGTCCGTGCGACGTATCTTTCGCAGCTCAGAGGATTGTGGGTAAGATTCAGCCAGATTAGCGCGCTGGCCTGCAGACTACAAAATACGACGCAACATCCTGGTATTTTTGGCATACTACATTTCACATACTACGTATTAGCACTTCCGAGCCCTGCGTTCCTGTAGCTGTACTACCGTACTATTTAATATGTCCCAATACGTATGTTAAATGCAGTATGAGAAAAGTACCTTGTAAATTCCTTATGCTCACATAAAATGAAGTAAATATGCTCCTTTTTGTTTTGAATCATAAATATAGATGAAAAATATTAATGACAACTCAGCAGCATTCTCCAAATAGCGTGAACGAGAAGTTCTTAAGAACATGGTTTTAAATGTATGTATTCAAACCGTCCCCTTCAGAGCAGAGAGCAGAAAACCTGGCAGAGCCGGAAGCGCTGCAGAAAGTCGTCCGAGGCGATGCCAAGAGCGAGGGCTTGGCTGCGGCCTTGGAGGAGCACTTGGACGAGGGCGGCTGCAGCTGGTGGGGTCTGAGGTCACGAACAGATGTCCTTCACAAACCTCCAGCGCCGGGCTGGTACTCTTTTGTCGGAGGCTCTCGTTTCAATCTGCCAAATATCCCTCGCATGCAACCTCGGAGCCCACACGAAACAAAAAAGCAAAGAAAAAAAAAAAAGGCAAAAACACAACCGTTTGAAGTCGGGAGACGCTCTCTGGGCCGATCTGACGGTCTGCCCAGTCAAGCAACAAATTAACAGTTCATGTTTTAGATGGGCTGCGTGACATACAGTAGATGCGCTTCTCAAAAACTAAAAAAAAGCTGCACGGCTCACTGTACTTTTTCCTCTTCAGGGATTACCTCAATATCATCCATCTTTCTCTCTTCGTCCGCAGACTTGTGACCGTCAAAGCAGACGATATTATTTGTTTAGGAGGCAATATTTTTGGCTACTTCAGGGACATTCAAACTCGTCTTTCTGGTCCCCTGGATCGCCGCAGCAGGATTCAGATACTGTTAAAAAGTTTTTTAACTCATTTGGATTTTATTGCTTTATCTTTTATCAGCGGTCCTCTGATCTCGGGAGGTTTAAGCTCAAAGAAACCTCACCTGAATCTCACATTTTTCTTAACTTCCTTTACATGTGGAGTTCTTCAAAGTCCTTTTTTGAAAATGAAAGACGTATTTGAAAAAAATGGTGTTAGATCAGCCTGTCGCGACACCGTGCTCCTTAAAGGCCACACGTGACTTCCTCTCCTCATCTGATCCAGGCAAGGGGCAGGTTTTGTTCCCTGAAATCTCAAAGCAGCCTTTGATATCATTGATCAGTGAGTTTTTGACTGGTGTGGGCTTTAAGTTCTGATTATTTCAGATCTTTTGCTGTAACATAGACACACCAAGGTGTCACGGTTTGGATTCCCTGTCTCTCTTTTTTTTCTCTTGTTTTTGTGTTTCCTCTTTTATTTTGAAGTTCTCGCCTGTTTCCACTTTCCCATCAGCCTCCTCTCTTTATATATTTCCTGTACACTTGTCCATGTTTGCGATTGGTCAGACGCTGCAAACTCCGCCCCTTTTTTATGACTTAGCTCATAGCTAAATTGGGAAACTCTGGGTTGATTTAGTGAGTTGTTAACTATCGTTGTGTGACCTTTTGGCACGTTGACGTTTGTTAGTTGTTGTTTAGTTGAGCCGGATAACAGAAAAACACCCTGGGTTTGTTGAACCTGCTGTGTAGTACAGGCGGGTTTTAGCTGTTTGCCATCAAACAAAGGAACAAAAGAATAATTGGCATTGGTGGTCAGTGTTTTCTTTTTATACATATATATATTTACTCTATATATGGAGCTCAAACTTGGATAACTATCTGATGTCTTCCACTGCTCTAACATAATTTGTTTCCTCTTTGTTGAAGAACTCACTTCTTGCAGAGAGTCATTGTTTAGTCTCCCCAGACAACAAACAGCAAAGCGCCTTATGAGCTCCAGACTTTTTGTCTCAGGTTTAGTCAGAGTAAGTAAACCAATCAACGCAGAACAACAACAACAGCAACAGCAGCGGTAAAGACACGTCTGGAGGAGGCTGCCGTGGGAGACTCACAGATCCGATGCTACGTGTTTTTGTGGTTTTGACAAGCAACCGAAAATAATAAGCTTTGGCTTCACAGATGAGGTTATAATGAAGAAGAAAAGGTCCTTTCAGACGGATTTCTTCCACACTGCAGGGTTCAAATGTTCCACCGTACAGGTAGAAGCTCTGGTTGCCTTTTAGTTTTCATCAAAGGCTGCAATATAAAATCATCTCATTTACATATCATTTGTTTATATCTTCGTCAGCGATGCCTCCTTGCTTTTCAAGGGAGAAATAAGCCCATTGAAGTGACCTGTGTGATGGCAAACATTAGCGATTTCACGAGATGCTCGAGGAGCAAAGAATAATCAGTTAAGGGAATTAGTATGTGTTCATTGATTTGCTCTCTTGGAAGGCGCACAGCAGCAGCAGCACTCCAGTGACGAAAAAACTCCATGAACCTGCAGCTAAACCCACAAACTTTTCTTCTTTTGTATGCTAAACTCAGATAATGAATACAGCTTAGTACTTTATGTACAGACTCTGGCATTTCAAGCAAAATTGACTTTATATACTAGCTTTACCTGCAGAGCTTTCACTGCACCTAACCTTTGCTTAATGTTTTTAAGGAGTTCCACAAATAAATTTCTGAAAGCTGTAGTCTTATATTTTGTTTGTCTAATTTTACCTTTTCCTCGATTTTGCTGCCCTGAAGACGGTCATCAAATATGGGGGCTTGTCCGGGATACAATTTTGGCATCCAGTTAGTTCTTTTTGGCTATTCTCCTAAATTGTGGTACTTTTGTTTTTAGTGAAGTTTATTTCCTTAACGTGGTGATAAGTAGCCTTTCTCTCCCTTTTGTTTGCCACACAGTAGAACAAATTATTGTTGACTTTAGAGGTTAAACACAGGTAAATTAGATGATTGATTTCTCTGTTCTTCCATCGGCTCACTACTTTAATTATTTTTGCTCCGAGGTAATCCTGCTGTGAGTGTAATTGGCCTAGTTCGGCTGGTGGTACTGTGGATGTAACGCCATCATGTGCTGGTAAAGACAGGAAATTAGGAAGAGCGATAGTCACTTATACTAATTGATTTTTTTTTTTTTTTTTTTTTATAATTCAAAGAATATTCAAAAATCATGCGCCAGACATGCTATTGCTGCTAAAGCTCGTCACCGAAGCCTCAGAACAAAATCAAATAAAAGAATTTCCATCCAAACAGCGATGGACAAATTCTACAAACTTTTTTGGAGATTCACCAAGACTGAAAGAAATCTCAGTGAATTGGCTGCTCGCCAGCTTCCTGCAGCCCCTCCATTGAAAAGAAAAAAGCAATAGAAAACGTATCTGAGCTGTGGATGACAGCTTTGACAAACTCTGAGTCCGTGTCTCCCTCTTTAATAAGAGTGGGCACTTTGGGTAAACACTAAAGCTCTAACTCAGCCGGCAGACGGCCACACGAGACAGCGCTTTTATTAATGTCCTTAATCACACATTTGTTTCATTAATTGTTCTTGAGTCTACGTCCTGCCCGTAGCGTAACCCGCCCTAATTTATAGCACGTTGATAACGACCCACTCAGATAAACGCATTACAGTAGCTTCTATTTCTGAAGCCCATAATCCAGCGGCGAGGTCGCACGTTGCCCTCCTGTGTTGTGACCCTTTTTTCTTAACTGGCGTTTTCTGTGATGATGTTTTGAGATTAATTACTTTCACGAGCGCTCCTGCTTCCTCGCACGGCGCAGCGCTGCCGTGTTTTACAAGCACCAGGCGACCCGAGCGCCCGATCCTGGCACAGCTGTCAAACTGATTGATTACCTCTGCAAATGTCTAAAGGTTGAGCCTCTCACCTCTCGGCATTTCACCAGTGTTTCCTTTTCCTTAACTGTGACTCCAAACTTGACAAAGAGGATAACGAAAGCGGAAAAACTCGGAACAGTGAAAGTAAGAACAAATGTCAGATGGAGAACGGGCAAGAGAAGGAGAGAGCTTTAATGTCGAGGCAAAAACAAAAAAATGGAGGATGCAGGATGGTGACAGTTGACGTCACGAGATTATGTCGAGAAAAGGTCTCTCTTTTCTCGTCTTTGAATTATACTTTGCTTTGAAGGGGAAGAAAACTTCTGTCAAACCTTGTTAATGAACAGTGAGGGAGGCTAAACTTCTCCGTCTCCAGCTGTGATTTCCATGAAGAAAAAAAAAACAGGTGGTAATCAAATGAAGCCGCCGCTGAATCCAAGCTGTGATGAAAACCCCCCTGAGCATTGATCAAACAATTTATTATTTAGTGGGAATGGGAGACGCCGCGGTGTGTGGTGTTGATATTCTTGCTCGTGCAACCCACTCACCGCGAAACACGAGCGCTCTCCCGGCAGCGAATGTCACGCTCCGGTCGGGAAAACAATGGCGCCTCGCGCTGCCTACACGCTGCCGACTGTTCAAGCCGGATTTCATGATTTGCCTTGTGGCTGCGATGACCTGTATAGTAGACTCACCGGGCCCGTTTCGTTATGGGAGCTTTGACGGTACTTGCAGACTCACTAGCTTGCAGCTGTTTTGGAGGCTGTCTGATGCGGCGATGAGAGTTCATGGTTTTATTCTGCTGTTTTCATTTCTTGTTGTTTTTCCCCGTCTGTGCTCGATCAATCAACATTGAAACACAATGAAGAACAGCAAAAAGAGGAACAACATGTATTATAAACATGAAATATTAACTCTGAAACAGCAAGTGTTCTTTACATGTGATTACTCTTTTTTTGTACGTTTTGTTTATTTTTGTTGATCGCAGGAAGTTAACAAAGTTTTCTGTGGTTTTGTTATTAGAAAACATTTATCTTAATAATCATTTTGTAATGATTTCAGAATACAGTGCCTGTTAGCGGGAGAGCACATTTCTTCTCGTACTTGATATGTATTCATGAGTCTGCGTGGATAATTCTAATCAGATTCTCTATAATGGATCCCAAACTTTTATAAAACCTTGGAACCATATATTCCAAATTCAAGCTACATTTAGCGTGTTGATGTTCGTGATGTAATTCTACGTGGGACATTTTAATTATGATTACTGACTCATTTTAACATAATTGTTTGTCTCGGGATGTGTATATGTAATAACTGGTACCTGTAATGGAATGAGCCATTTGCAGAATGCAATGATCAACAAGCACCACCAGGGGGAGCCTTGTTTACCGTTCCAGTGTCTGACTTTCCTGCCCATCTGATCTGCTTGATGCAGCAGCAAAATGAAACTCTGTGTGTGTGAATGGGAGGCAAACTGCAAAGCCCCTTGAGACCACCGGGGTGAAAAGGTGTGATATAAAACCGTGTCAATATGAATGACCATTGGGGGCCCCAAACTGTTGGCTGGTTTTCTACCCTCCATTTTATTTAACTCGTAAAGTATTTATTGACGTAATCAAATATGTTTTTTTGGCTGGTAATCTTTTAACTGCACCGTAAACCGACAACCATGTCGGAAAAATTAAAGCAGTAGGGAAGCGTGTCGTCTTGACATAGTGTCGAGGCGGCGGTCTAGGAAGACGAAGTGGAACAGGTCTGCCGCGGTCAGCAGACAAAACCTTTATTGGTTTTGTAGGCATGGAAAAGAGAAGGGAGAGTTTTTAAAGGTACTCCGTATTTCATGGTGTTGGGCACCCTGGTGAGCTGCTCTTTCATGAGGACCGTGGCTTTCATTGCCCAGAGGTTGAAGTATATTACAAGAATGAAAAAGGCAGCAGTTGGAATGGGACTCTGTGTTTTACTTCAACTATAATAAAGTGACTTTTACCAAAGCGGGGTTGGAAATAAAAAAGGAATCCTGTTCCATTTCAATAAACCCATTTATACAAAGACATTTTCCGTTTGTACCTTCTCACCGGCCATTGATCTAATTAATTTATGTCTCGGCATGAGGAAAAATTGCTGCTTTCACATGCGAGGTGGGGGCTTTTCAAAAGACACCATTCCTTAATACTGACAGGTTTTAATTTCCTTTGTCGGATGGAAGCTGTAGTAAATGAAAATACCTCGAGTCAGTGTCCTGAAATACATACAAGATGGTGGCACTGAATTATGAAGAGGAAAATACCTCATTTAACACCTGTCAGTTGCTTTGTTGGGTGAAAACATTTTGCTTGCAGCGACTGAAAGTGTTTGGAACTGCCTGTGTTCTGTAGTGCAGTGAAATAAAGCTTTTTCTTTTGTTGCACTTTATGGTAAAATGATTAAAAGTCTGCAGCATCCCGATACCCAATGTTCTTTTATTAACCCAAGTAAATGTGACGGACATAAAGCAATCCATTTATGAAAACTTAATATGTGCAGAGATGAAGCAATTTAGTGTCCAGAAATTGGACTCAGAAAAAATGGTTAAGTTCCAACCAAAATCATTTTTAGCTGAAAGCCCTTGTTCTTATAGATAATATATCAGAGGTGGGAAATGTCACGCAGGACGAAGTCTGATGGAACTCAGCACAGAACAAATTAAAGTAAAAACTCAGCTTTTAATTCCCAAAACACTTTTTGAATATTTCTTTCTTTCTTTATTATACAGACACGTGTGAAGTTTGTAGTAGTCGTTTTTTTCAACACTACTGTTGTGCCAATATTACAAGTTGGATGCTTTGACAAACATTAGAGGGCGCTAGTTCTGCCATCTTGCAGAAAAGCACACAACAAGATGACATAAGAGCCTTTAAACCACACAAACATTTAAACAGCTTTAGAATATGTGACATAAATCTGATGTTTAGCATTAAGGAGGTTTCTGTCTCAGTCCTTATTTGTTTTGCTAATTCTTAATTAATAGCCTTATGCTAACCAAGGAGTAAAAACTTTACTTGCAAAATGTTCAAATTTTGTAGTGGCTAACATTATCTCGTTAAGGCTAACATAGTGGCTAACATTAGCTTTTTTAGGCTAAAGTAGCAGTTAATGTTATTTTTTGTAAAGCTAAAGTTGCGGCTAATTATCTTGTTTTAAGAAGTATAGTGGACAAAATTGAAGCTAAAGTAGCAGCGAACAGCATCTTGTTTTTGCCTATGTGGTGACAGCACATAATTTGATCTCGGCGCTACTCCTTCGACCTTCAATATCTTTTAGTCTTCAGTTGCTGTGCCTTTAAATAAAGGAGTTTGTGTTTGAAATGCATTCATTTGATTTGATTTGGTTTTGTAGGGACTTTTGCTTTTGAGAATTTTGGAATTTCCATTAGTTTTTGTCCCGAATACCAAATGTTCTGTCATGTGACATCCCTTGACATCCTCCTGGCCTCGTTTTATAATGGTGAAAAAAAAAGACTATTGGGTTTGAATACTTTCGATTCGTCCTTCTTGTGGTAACTGTGTTGCTCTGCAGTCTACAACTGTGTTCACTCACATTAGCAGTCATTTTTCTTTTTTAACTGGGGAACAGACCTTGAGCTCTTGTACGACGTTCTCTACTTGACAGGAAAGTGTTGAATTCTTTCTGAATTATCTGCCATACCTTTTAGTCTGTGGAGATGACCTCGACACGAGTCCGTTGTGACGTTTGGGTGAGCTCGTCCTAAAGCTTTTTTTCTACCGTTCATTCACGACTCCTGAAAGGATCGCACAGTGACCTGTGCTTGCTCGGTGGAGTACCTCGTAAGAAGAGGAAAAGGCCGTCTTTTCAAACATACTTTATTCAGAAATAATAATCATTATTCAGAAATGAGATCATGTCTGAGTGCTCTGACCTTGCCTGGACGTAACGTATAAACTCTCTCTTTCACAGTCTTTCTTCAACACGGTTGCAAAGCTGAACCCCGAAACAAATATCTACAAGTTTTTTTATATACCAGCATAAAAACAGATTTTTTTTTTTTATTCTGCAGTCTCGTCTTCCCGACGCTCAGCGAGTCTTTTAGGTACAAATGTTTTCTTCTGAAAAAGCTTGTGTGAAGCTCTGTTGTTTTCCTCTTCTCACTGCCGGGTACTTTGGGAGCGGTAGCGACGAGGGCTCGACCGTACGATAATCTAATTAATCAGGACTCAACTAGGAGAAAGCTGCAGCTTACAACAAGAAAGCCATTACAATAAGAAGTTGTTTTTTAATTAGAGCTGCCTTTAAGCTTTAACACGCAAACATACACGTTAAAAAGCACGCGCAGGCAAACAAGGAGCTGCCGAGTCCGTGTATCACCCGTGTGCCGGTTGCACGAGCGAAGCAATTAAAGGATCGAGATCCAGAAGAGAGACAGAGCACACATGATGAGCGTGTCCCCTTGAATTGATGGGTTTGAAATGTGTTTATGTTGAACACGGCTCGTCGTGAAGGGGCTCCGGCGAGGATCCGGCGAGGATCCGCCGCTCCAGCGCCGCGCCGCCGATGCGCCGCTCGTCATCCCATTCAAATGAAATGTAAATCCCCGCTCTCCCCAGTTCCTACCATGTCAATACCTCCTTGACTCCCACTCAGCCTCCCCCCCTCCCTCCCCCCGTCTATTCAGCAGATCCTTTTCTCCTAATACTCTCCCTTCTCATTCTCCCCTTTTTTCTTCCATAAACTCTGGCTCCTTCCCGTTACCTTTTTTTTTTTTTTTTAACCGTTGTTTCTTCCCTTTTCTGGTTTCCTGATGGACGCTGGCTGCAGCCGAGTGAAGAGAGGTTGTTTTTTTTTTTCACGCCGGCCTCCACAAATCGATCTGGTTTTGTAAATGCATCTGCGGTTACTCAATTTTCGTAATTTTTTTTTTTCTTTGTTGAGTGACTGTGGGCGAGATCTCATTAGCGCTCACTAAATTTAATTGCAATTACTAAGAAGGGCTCTTTGGGGCCTGCATACATGCTAGTGTGTGCCAGTGAAATGAATGTGCGCTCTAATATTTGGTGTATCACCAGTACATGGAGGAAACACAATGCTTCCTAATTAATAATGCGATAAACATGTTTTCTATTATGTGTCGGGACTTTTGTTTTTGTTCTCAAAGTTTGTTTTAGTACTGAGGAGCAGAAACCAGGGACAAGCAATCTCAAGCAAGCAATTAAAGTCGTATCTCACCGTTGCATCTGTTGATTTCTAATTTATATTTACACATTAAGTTTGATGCGTCGGACAGCTGCCGCGATCCAGAGGAGCTGTTCTAAAATGGGACGGGCTGCATTGTTGAAGGATTAAATCGTGATTTTTGTGGTTACTTTTTTATGGTTGGGCGGTTTTGGAAGGTTATTTTCGGAGATTAATTGATGGTTTTATTCTAAGCGGGTTGTGATGAGTAAGCAAGTTGCAGTTTTGGCATCTCACTCAAGGGCGCTGATGGAGGTTAATGAGCATATGGCGTCAAAACTGCCCAAGTAGTTTTACTATTTCACTCAGTTGCAGTCACGGTGTAAAATCTTTTTTTATGTTGTAGCACTATCCTGTGAAAATGTGTGAATTCCCAATCTGCCACGAAGCTAAAAATGGTTTAGTTTTTCCAACCATGTGATCACAATGGTGGTATTCATAGGATTTTGGTAGGCAGATGAAAAATGAGAAATATGTGGGATGTTTGCCTGTCTGAAAATCCCCTTTCGACGGCTACATGTTGTGGCACACAGAGTTTATCTGAGATATAAACAGACTTTGGCACAGAAGCTCGCTGTTACCAAATATTAATCGAAATAAAAGAAAGCTGAGAAACGTATCTGTAAGCCAACAGCTACGAGTCCAACAACTCAGCGTGGTTACTCTTTAAGCGGCATGAATATTTTTTGGCCACAGAAGGCTGAGAGAGTCACAGCATTGACGTGTTAGCAAACTACTGTATATTTACACACCCTGAAGATATGAAGCCGCATTAATATTGATTTGAAGCCCAATATTCAGTCTCCGGTAATCTGTTGTTTGGGCTCAAAACAAGCTTCCAGCAAAGTAGCTTCATTGTCTTCACCATCATCAAGGAATCGCCAAATAAAACCAAAACAATGAGCTACAAGAGGCTTAAAAACATATTTTGCATTACACGCCATGAATTGTTATCTCTTTCCACTCTAGAGTTCCCTTATTGAATCTGTTATTAAAACGCAACCCACCGCCGATGTTCCAAGGTCGCCGAGCTCGGCACATTCACCGAAGGGACCACCTCGCGCTTTTACGACTAAAATGGACGTAGCAGTTGTTGTGCTTTATTTTTTTAAATCTCACTCTTGACTGGTGATGAGTCTAAGATTTATTGTATCATAAGTGCTTCCGATTCATAGAGTCCAAGGTCGTCGATTTTGGCCTTCGAGTAGTCGAGCTGTTACTGACTGAAATTGGCGAGGTTTTAAAATAAAATCAGGATCGATGAGACACTGGCGCCACCTAGCTGTGATTGCAGGAATCTGTAAATATTTATCAGGAACGGGATTCACTTGCGATGTGGTTCTTTTTGTGCCGAAATCTTGAATGTTAACAAGTTAAATGCACAAAAATAAACAGTAGACAGACAGCTTTGAAACCTTGCGTGTTTACTGGCATCGCCTTCATCTGTTTTTTTGACAACACTCCGTCTATAATTATGGCTCTGACCGCTGCACATATTTTACTCATGAGCCTGGCGGAGGCTACAGTAAAAGCCGTCATTATAATGTGCAGGGAAATCTTCCTTACGACCAAAATGTCGTCATCCAAATCTCCTGCAAACCAACATTCGGTGGCATTGTCTGTTGGAAAAAGGAGAATATCCTCGATCCCGGCTTACATTCTCGCTCTGGGCAGATTGCGGGTTCAGGCGAAGACTTACTTTAGGGATGTGGACAGCTTAGCTCATTCCACTGGGCGATGAGTTTCAGATACCGGGAAGAGATTGCTGAATAGGACCGGAGTAAATCCCAGGTCACCTTCACACGGCATCAGTCCTCATCCACCGGCCACCCTCCGACTCTTCCTCCATCCCCTCGCTCCTTCCTCTTGTCTCTTCCCTCTATCTGTTTTTTTTTTATTCACAATTATGTGTTCAAATATGTACAAATAGATCGTGTTATCAGTTTAAATCACAAAGTAAGGCTTTGATAAATAAAAATATTTGAAATATTTGACACAACTTAGAAACCCTGGATCAAACTGTGTGTCAGAGGGCAGCAGCTGCAAAGTTTGAAGGCTCTTCGCCGAACGGTGTAGTTTTAAAACTCTAATTTAAAAAATTAAATTGTAAACCGACTTCACATAAAATCATGTTTTCTTTAAATCCTACATATATTTAAACATGCAATTAGAAAAGGCTTTAACTAATGAAGTGCAGTCTCCACACCTTTTTTTTTTTTTTTTTTTTTTTTACCTTTTTAAAATTTTCTTGCACAAAGTTGGCAGGAGGTGGTTGGGGTCCAAATTCCCATCTGTGGTTAGATTTAAAAGCACTTCACTGCACTTATTCTATATTAAAGCCGCCTAGGATCTTTACCTTAAACCCAACTAAGTGCTGTGAGGGCCTGAGTATAAGAAAAGTAAATAATGCTGTTGTCACTATTGGGTATTTTGGGGTAAAAAACGTAAACTTAAACGTCCGATATCAGCGCATTTCTGCCATTTGTGTCAAATATTTTGTTAATAACATTTCCTTGTTCCTGATAGAAAACATAAGGCTTCAAAACATGTTTCAATTTAGTTTTAATTGAACTTATTCTCTAGAAGAATGGGATGCAAGAAAAAAAACAAAAAAAACACATCTGTACATATGTCGGCCATTACAGAAGTCGAGCCACTTCTTTCTGGAGCGAGGAGCGTGGTTGACCGGGCAGACGCGGTGCACATACATGGACGTTGACGTTGATGAATACTGTATTACCCAGAGGAGTCGAGTACCTCATAATTAAACTGAATCAAAACATGCTTTGTGAGCCTGCTGTCATCAACGCTGCACATTTAATGACACTGGCAGAACAAATAGTGGCTTAAAAATATTTTATTTATGCACCGGCAGCAGCGTGTGCATTCTACTTCTTAAAATTTATTTCAAATAAATTGCACCAAATGCAAGTTTGCTTCTTTTTAAAAAAAAATTTAAATTTACATTGGGATAAAAAGGTTGTGACTTCAGCAAATCCTCTTTTTTTTTTTTCTGCAACGGCTGTTCAGCGCTTTCATTGTCCAAACTCATTGGCAGTTTCCTCTGAACCAGGCGTCTCTCCGCTTCACGAGATGAAGGACAAAAACCCGACGTGCTGCTCTGCCCTCTGGTGGTCAGTCGTGGCAAGAATATTCAAAACATTTTCTCCTGCAACTTTTTCTGCCATAACTTCTTCTTCTGTCGACAACATCTTATACTCCGTGCACACTCGCAATTACCATAATTACCGCAGTTGCGGATGATCCTTGATTGATGTTTGTGCATATTGTCGGGGGCATCGGTATGAAAAATAGATGTCCCGGTGTTGACAAGACAGAGGACAAGAGAAGGCGATTCGTTTCTCGTGTCTTGCACGAGGCATAAATCCTACATGAGGCCGCACATCCCTCGGAAAAAGGTGCCGAGCTGACTCGTAGCGGCAAGGTCAGGTCGAACAGAGGTGAGAGTGACGTCCCACTTCAAAGGTGGTTTCAGCGGCGTCGACTTTTAAAGAAATGAGTAAAGGCAGATTCGGGACGATCTGATCTGATCTGGGATCCGCAGCGAGCCGGAGGAATCCTTCGCATCTGGGGGCCTCTGATATTGCGGAGGAGGATGCGTTTGATCTCGGCGGGGGGTCGTCTGCTTCGCGTAGATGCTGTAGAGACGTACAGTAGACGGATACGGTGATCTGGAGGAGCTTTTAGGTGACTTCATCCCGAATGTGAAAAACTCTCTCTTTCACTTGAGGTACTTGCTTTTTCTTTTTTTTTTCTCCTCTTCGTACGAACTCTCGGGAGAAGAATTAAATGAAGACTCGGTGAAGCGGACAGAGTGCAACGCTCAATGCCGCGGTGTCGCCTGAATAAGTGATGCCGCTGAAGTGCTCTCCTGCTCTCGTTTGGCACCGCGGGGAGCCTCTGTCACTCGGTTGCCACGGAAACTGCCCCCAAAATTGGGTTTGGTCAGTGAACTTCGATCCTGACCGTAAAGTAATGACGGCTGATGTTGTGAAACTTTTGCAGTTTTAAATACTATTAGTATTATTATTGTTCATATTTGCTTTATTTTGTCAAGTTTCCTTCAATTTAAAAACAGGGTTTTTTAAAAAAAAAAAAGTGTTTTTACAGTATTGATGATTTTGATAAATAATAATCTCAGCTCAGATCTAAAACAAATTTCTGATTCCTCAGCGATAAATTGGGATTGTATTGCTTTATCTGAATCTCCTACACTTTATTATATGACCAAAAGTATTTGGACACGCTTGCCCACAACTGGGCTGCTCATCCGTTGTTTAAAGCTGAGTTAGGCAGCTTTCTGGCAAAAACAAAACAAAAAAAAACACCTGAATTAGAAAATCCATCCCTCCTCTTGCAGCTCTCTCTCTCTCTCTCTCTCGCTCACTATCTTTTAAGCTCCTCCCACCAGAGGAGCACCAGGATATGCACTTGGCTAAGCAACTGTTTGTCCTTTTGTGTTTAGATCACTGAGACTCCACTGTTTTTCTAGCAGAGGTGTCGGTTGGTCTTCGGCTGGTTGCCGTTGGCGACTTCGCCCTCATCGCACCACACGTTCCTGAGATAACAAATGAAGAAAAAAAAGACCATTTGAACAAAGTGTAAAACTCTTTTACTGATTTGTAATGTGACTGTCGTCCGGCCCGTGAGCTGTTGTTCTTTGAGTTTGCTGAGTCCGCTTTGGATGCTGCTGCTGCCTCTTTTAAGTTGGATGTCATCTCCCCGTGTTCACATGATGAATCAAACAGAGAACACAGATTTAAGGACATTATTCTAAACCAGATTCAAAACACTCCTTCATCCTGACAGCTTTGGATATTGAGTGCTCCTACTACCATCTTTTTGTTGTTGTTGTTGTCACGTTGACGACATGCGTTAACTCTCATTATCATACTCTGACATGTTTAAACTGCCGGCAGCAACACTGAGTGGTAATTATTGTGCCGCTGAGAAATTTTAAATCTCTGATATTTCTGACTATGTGCTAAATGCTGAGAGCAACCAACCCAGAGTCCATCATTCAAGATAAATAGACACTAATTTTCAGGCTATTTTTATATTCCACACCAGTCTGTCCTCTCTTCTCTTCTGCTCGACTCTGCCGGTGTTACATCTGCTGAGAACAAGTCACTCAGTATGCAAATATATATATATATATCAGTTATTTTGCTGCATTTATGTCACGAGGGAGCAACGGAAAAGATTCCCATGGTAACGACCAGCAGACATCTCAGAATAGTGATTGGCAGTCTGTGGTTAAAAGATTAAAAAACAACAACAACAACAACATTCATTTAGTCATGTGAGAATGTAAGCTTTTTATTTTTACGTATTTTGTGTGCATCCTGCTGTACTTCCTGCTTCATCCACTAGGTGTCCCCCACGGTGGGGAAATGTTGGATGTTGGACCCCTTAATCTATTTACCTCAGGAACAGTAAATACAAGCTAATGAATTGACGTACAGACAATTGAACTCCTTAGAAAATAAACAGGGAAATCTTCCCTTTGATTTTTGCATCATATATTTTCAGATTAAACTACAAACTATACAAAAGTATTTTTTTTCTAAAACAAACCAAATAAAGAGACTTTTTTTTTTGCCTTTTTCCCCTTTTATTCCTCCAGATTATCATGACGAGTCCCTAAAAATGCAGATAATACACTTATAATCTGCGTTATGTGAGGCCTTTAATACATAAAAACAAGAGTTTCTGGAGATTTCTTGTCTTTTTAGACACTTATTTCACTGTTTTTCATCGTTATTCTTGCTGTTTTCAGACACACTCAACTGCTGCCATCAACTACCATAAACAACGTGTTGCCTCTATATGTTTCTCAAATGCTTTACATGGACATACTTGCTCTCGCCCCCCGCCCCCCTCCCATCTTTAGCCAATAATAAGTTCACCAGCATAAATCTGTGATAGTCCACAGTGGGAGTGGAAGAGCTGTTCTGAGCGACTGCCTGATTACACAACGCTGCTAATCAGTGTTGAAACATCTGTTAACACAAGGACACACTGGATGTACAAACTGCTCAAAACCAACCAGTCAAACAAAAGACTGAGATCCAGTTCATTAAGCATGAAAAAAATAAAACAGCAATATTTTCCAGTGTAATAATTCTCTGTAATCAGAAGCTCCCAACAGAAAGATGAAGGGATTTTATGGACTCAAAGATAACTTTATTAAAATAAAGAAATTAAAAAAAAAAAGATCACACTGTATATCTGTAAAGCATTAAATTAAATTTGTAGATGAGCAGACATGAATGCTCTGGGGTCCAAATTTGAGTACGTGTCATGTCCTTTAACTGCGTCATTAGATGTACATTGCTTTGCAGTGAGGAGACAACAAGAGCAGTTCACAAGTAAACCAGCAGATGTTGCTCTCGGACAAGATGTCCTGCGAACACTGCCTATACTTCTATCTATCTGTCTATAATTAACAACTTTTTTTTGTCAATCTATCCACAGTGTAATTGAGAAATTTAAGGAAATGTAGTTTCTTTATTTTTCTTTCTTCAATTCTGTGGCCTTAAAATATATAAATAAGGAAACTCTTAAAAAAAATAAAAATAAAACTCTTCATTATTTCCCCCCGGTGGTTTTCAAGAGTCTGGCACACTATTTGCTCATACCTTAACCGGATACTGGCATCAGGTTTCCATGACAACGCTGCTTGAAGGGTTGATGGAGAATGGGGCAGTTGCAGATAACGTCACTCCTGAACACATTCACTAAACCCAAATTAGAAAATGCTTGATTTTGAATTCAAGGCTTAGTAATAGATTCCTGCCCACTGCAATAAGTCTGTACAATAACTCACCTCTGGCAAAATCCATCACATAACAATAACACTGTTGACTGTATTTCTTGGTTTGTTTGTATATAATATATATAGATATATAATGTACTGTATATACTGTGCATTTTATATTTTTTTACTGCTATTTACTGCTATTTTATTGCTTTTCTATTATTCTATTCTATTCTATTCTATTCTATTCTATTCTATTCTATTATTCTATTATTTCTATTATTATCTTATTGCTTCTGTATGCTGCTGTAGTGAAAAAATTTCCCCTCCGGGATTAATAAAGTAAATACCTACCTACCTACCTACCTACCTACCTACCTACCTACCTACCTACCTACCTACCTAGATGGAACTATCAGAGAGGGTCTTTATAAATGTGACTGAGCTGAATGTTACGTGGATCCAACCTTAATTGCAGATCTATTATTTTTTATTTTTTTGTAATCAGGCCCTCTTTAATTTTCTGAGCACTTCGTAATACAATAGTGTCAAGGCAAATTTACATAACATGCTTTTTATGCAGGCCTAATAGTTCACAAAAACATGGGTAACTTTTCATAAAAGACCCTAAAACATCTAAATAATATTTACTCATGTCCATATACAGCTCTAAAAAGGTCAAAGAAATCGACAGGACAAGGAACAAATCTCATTAAGAGTTTTTAGTTTGATGTTTTAATTGTCCAACATTCACTAAGTGGAAAGAAAGGAGGTATAAAACTCTTACTATAACCTAACAGTTGAAATGTGTCATTTTTTATGCTTAAAAAGAACAAAGAACCAGAGATATTGTTTTTTATTTACTGTGCATTCTTCTTCCCAATGGTCTACGCTACCCACAATGCAACTTGAGGGCAGCTGTTCTGAGATTTGAGGAGATGTCCCACTACAGGTCTTCTTGCCTCTAGCTGAGATGAGCAGCGGGGGACTCAGGAAGTCTGGCAACATCGCTTATTTAAAGACTTAAAAAGAAAAACAACTTTTCCACAAAAGCAGAAGTTCTCCCCGAAACATGTGAACAGATTTTCACGTGTGATTGATGACGTTGCTCCTTCAGGACTGAAAGAAAATAGGAAAGCTCTATTTTCTGTGTTCAGATTATGGAACAGATGTTTAATAGTGAACCGATGACGTGTCTCCAAACTGAGTGATCAGTTTGATTGATTGTGAAACAACCAATCGTAGCAGCTGAGAGTTTAGAGCATGCGTCCCTCCGGCTGATCCAATGTAGCACCAACCCTTTTTCACATCATCGAGCTGCAGGCGAGCGACAGAGATGCGTACAGTTACATCCAAGTCATTGAAGGATGGTTTTTTTCTTGGAAAAAAAACAACAACTTCTCAATATGTAATTCATATGAACAGAAATTAGTTTTCAGGGCTTTAAGAGGACGGTCTCTTAAGAGGATGATCTCGAGAACTGAGTGGTCAAGAAAAAAAATGATGGTCATTTGAAGCTCTTAAAAATGACTCATGTTGTCACTTTCCTGGTGATATTATCCATAATTAGTGTTTTTTTGTTCCAGCTGCCATTTTAAAAATATTTTCTGCACTTTCTTTTGTTTTGGCACTTAACACTGACAGTGGTGGAAATTGCTCTCTGCGGCTGAAGTAGACCTCTGGAAACCAAAAAGGGAGGATCAGCCAGGCGGACGGATAAACAGACAAATTATTTACCAGGATTACTTGTCAGGGTGGTCTGTATTATGTTAATAACACGAGATGTGACAGATGATGGCCAAATACTGTCTACTTAGTGGCATTTGTATTCTGCCGGCTAAATGATACGGTGTGAGTGAGTGTCAGACGCAGGCGAAAAAAATCCAAGTCACCCGATTGCCTCATTTAATTTTATATTTTTTGGAACTTTGTTTCTGCATGTTTGCTAAATGAGGTCAGGTGTAATTCAGTGATAGTGGGTAATAAGTCCAAACCACAGGGACCCGTATGGGAATATTACCATGGAGGGCACGTCTCGCTCATCCGGCAAATTACCGACATAATACAAGAGACGGTGCCAGCGAGAGGGGCAGCATGGATGCCAAAGACAGACCCTGCTCACGGCAGCTAACGTTCAAATCTAATCTTCTATCGGCTAATAATGCTTACGTGTTTCCTGTTATCTGCTCGCTTCTTCTTCAAATGAAATATTATTGGGATTGAAATTCGAGGAAAATATAAATATATTTGACTTTATGCTTTGGTTGATAACGGTGGATCGTCTAGCTGCTTTTTAAAAGACGAGATTGTAACGGACACAACTGAAGACGTGAACGGACATTTTAAGTCACCGGTGTCCCGACGGGCGTTCTCTCATGAAATACGAAGACTAAATATGTTTTCGGTGTTGTTAGCTAAAATCTCTCCTTCTTATTAGTTTTCTGGAGGTCCATCTGAAAATAATCCCTCATTCATTAGAAAGTAAGCCTCAAAAAGACCTGTTTTTGGGGGCGTGTCTGTTTGATTGACAGGCCTGTGCTGCAGTCAGGTTTCCGCTATCGGTGGGCGGGACGTAGTATCGTCAGGTTTCCGATCGGATCAATCAGATCCACCGCTGGCTATCGTGCACTCCTGCTCACTCTCCTCCGGCAACAACACTCCCTGAAACCTAATGAAGTGTTCCCGGCTGGTGAGAAGCAGCAGACTCCTCTTCTGTGCTTCAGGTAATTCTCTGAATATTCTTCAGAGTCCATGTCAGAAAACAGGCTAATGTTCATTTGTAGTAGTCACAACTCACTGCTTTTTTTTGACGTGACTGATTTAGTTTCCCCCCCCCCCACCCCAGAGCGATGTTGGGTAATAAACCAGTTGGATTCAATTTTTATTTTTAAGTGTAAAATCAGTGTTTCATGGTGCCAGAACTCTTAACATCCTTAAAATAACACAGCAAGGAAACAAATGGCAAAAAAACAAACAACCATGAATAAAAAAAGAAAGGATGTATAAAGAATAGAACAAAAAGATTTGTCAAATTCGAACGTTTAAGGGTGATTTTAAAAGCAGAGCGCTTGTGTCTTGCCAAACTGCGCGCCTGATGACGAAAGGTTAGGGTTAGGTTTAGGGTTAGGTTTAGGGTTAGGGTTAGGGTTAGGTTTAGGTCTAGGGTTAGGTTTAGGGTTAGGTTTAGGGTTAGGGTTAGGTTTAGGGTTAGGGTTAGGGTTAGAGTTAGGGTTAGGGTTAGGGTTAGGGTTAGAGTTAGGGTTAGGGTGAGGTTTAGGGTTAGGGTTAGGGTTAGGGTTAGGAAGCACAAGTATGCCGGCACTCTGAGAGCAAAGTGTTCTCTTCAGACAACGAGGTCTTAATGTTGATGCCGGGTCGTTGACGGCTCTGTCTGGAAGGAGAAAGGTTTTAAATTCTATTCTGGGAAGTGAGGAGAAGGCGATATTGGAAATCCCATCGGTGCATTTGAACCGACTGGAGGCTTTTTCCAGAAAGTTTTTTGAACATCCTGATAACAAGGAATCAACAATAGTCCAGGCTGGAAGTTGCGAATATGTGCAGTCGGTGTTCATCATCGCTCTGAGACAGGATGTTCCTGATGTTGACGACATGGTTGGACACTGATTTTCAGAGGTGTTTGGGACCGTAGAGAATTACAACCGAGCGTGTAGACACGCAGGCTTTGTGCGCAATTTAGAAGGAAAAAAAAAAAGCAAAACGTCCTAAAAAAAGGAAACATCACTAATTATGGATCAGGAGAGTGACACCTCTGATCGTCGCCTGAAATGACATGTACTTCTTTGACAGCTCACTTCTTGAGATATTGTGACCGTCTTCTTGACTGTCGTCTCTTGAAGAAGAAGCGTTTTTTTATGCAAATCCATCGATTTCCGTGAAGAACATAACAGGTTAGTGTGTGTGTGTGTGTGTGTGTGTGTGTGTGTGTGTGTGTGTGTGTGTGTGTGTGTGTGTGTGTGTGTGTGTGTGTGTGTGTGTGTGTGTGTTGATTTGCGCTGCTTGTCACAAAGTAAAAATGAGCTGCTGTGAGGTGAATTGTCCTGGCAGCTCTAATAGCTTTTAACTGCAGAGTGCGAAGGAGGTGAAACGAAGCGAACAGATGTGCCGCGTCCAGCCGTGCTGCCCGACACACCGCGGCTCAGGAAATTGAAAAGAACGAATGTCCTCTGAAGTGCTCAAATTAAAACGTGCCGAACGATACTCCAGCCAGAATAACACTTGTTGAAATCGCAGCAGTGTTGTTTGTCTTGTGGGCACCACCTTGTGATTTAAGTGAGGACTTCTCTTCCCGGTGGATTGTTTCTACCGGTGGGGAGCGAGAGGATGTTGGCACAGAGTAACCCTTTGGAAAATGGAAGAAACGAGGTTCGGTGAGGGCCTCTATCAAACGTAATCACTGTCGGTGCCATTTGCTGCTTTTATGAAACAGCCTTATCAGATGCCATTAACTTTTTTTTTGTGCCTGTGCAACAAGCAGATAATGTGATCAGGGAAGCTTATGTGTGCAAATAAAACTGAACTCGAAAATGTGAAAAATGTTGGCTTGATCTTTGCCTCCGAAACCGCCCGATTCTGATCGATGACGTCGCGGTAAATTCTGTTAATCACCGCATTTACCTCCTGATTCCTCGAACCTTAAATGTCAGCTGTTGCTCCCGGACTGGGAGTTTTAAACTCGGCTGAAAGGGCGGCTGCTTCGCTCGGCCTAAAGTGCAGAACATGAGTCATAACCATGTGGATCAATTCCGGCTGAAAATCTCCAATAATTACATGTTACACAGTTCAGGCGGCACATGCGTCCATTTGGGGCCATTTTCTTCCATAGCTGCTGTGGGGTGAAGTGTAATTGCCTCGACAATTTAGGAACTTTAATGCACCATGTTTTTGTTTTTTTTACATTTTGCTGGTGTTTTTGCTGAGATGTGGAAGCTCCTATTGGCTCAGCGAGATGCCAATCAAACCGGTCGTTTGAACCGGCTGCTGACGATGCAGAAAATAAAGAACGCCTGCCGGGACAGCGGGATCGCGTGTATCACGGAGGAAATCGTGTGTTTTGGACGAAATACTTTACTAGATTGGATTTACTCGACCGTTTGTTGTCCGATCGTTGCCGGAGAATTTAGAGATGAGTTATGTTAATACTGAACAGTTTGTTCTGTTTAGTCTGTTTACTGAACCTGCCGGGGTGACTGTATCTCAAAATGGTTCCTATCAATCGAATCACAAGAATCTCAGCTTCCCACCGACCTCTCAACAACGAGCGTACACGCGAGTGGGCGTTACGTAGCTGAAAGATCGATTTCGGGATTTATTAATCGATATCAGATCACTCAAGCGAAGATCAATTTGAATGGAAAAAAAAAAAAAAGTACTCTTTAAACCCAGAGTAAGTTTTTACTGGAGCTCGGCGGGTAAAGAAACAACACTCGTGTCCAGAGGATTAGATTTCCATATGCATCCGTTTCGGGGAGCGTGTACGATAAGCAGCACGAGACCCAGGTGCAGAGTTCGGGCCAGCGGAGCTACTGCATGTGGTCGCTTTGAAAAAGGCCTGAAGGCACAGCTGAGACCGAAGAACAGCTGGCTGGACAAATCAAAATGAATGCTTGTGTCTCGCTACAAAGAACAGGAACTTCAAACCGTAATACGATTCTGGATTTATTTTAGTACAACTTCGTCTTACTGATTTATTTCATCCATTAGCTGCAATTACATCCTTGGAATTGATATAAGAAAAACCCGCATAATCCAACAAAAGATTACATTTACACCACACGTGATATTATCCATCATCTTCCAGACTTTACCTGTGATTGTTGCTGAGTCATGACTTTTTGAAGCTGTGTAGAAATAATCCTAAACCTTCAAAAGTTTCCAGTGGCTACAGGAAGTTTTTTTTAATACTTATGACATACATATTTTATACCTGAACTGTCTATCAAATGTGACTCTCTATCTCAGGGGAGCAACAGATTTGAGTCAAGGTAGTGTAGTTTAGAAAAAAAACAACAACCTGTAGACTTACACTTGTTTTTTACTTTCAGTCGTGCAACATCAGCGCGCATCTTATCGTGAAACAGCGTCATGATGTGAAAAGATGACGAACCCTCAGAGACCTACCAGCCGAATCTGCAGCTGCTCTCTCAGCTTCAGGGAGTTTGAGAGCTCATTTTTTTCTCAGCTCATTGTTCATCTATCCAGCCTGCAACTTCACCGCTCTGGCGGAGCCACGTCTTTCCCCTCGGCGGCGGGACTGGGTGTGTAAACAAGCACTGGTCTGCTAACAAGCTCAACTGCTGTGTTGCCTTTTGCACAGAGCGGCCGACGCAATCAGTTATTGCAGGTCTCAGGTGCTTTTCAGACTCTCAGAGTCTCAGTGAGTGACAACAAATGAGAAAAGAGAGGGAGAGAGAGCGAGCGAACGGCTGGCGCTGTCGTGAATGTGCATGGATATTTGCCACCGTCGTCGGAGGTTGCCATCCCAGCTCGCTCTGTGATCATGGCAACCGAAGCAAGCACAATGCAGGATTATCCAGCACCTCATTTGGCAGGTATCTTGAGTTCCCCTGAATGATACACTCCTCCGCCATCAGTGAACAAACACAACGACGGAAGAGCGAAAAAAAAAAAAAAAAAAAGGGAACATCAGCTTCGAAGTTTGATTATCTGTTCTGAGATAACAAACATTGCTTATGATATTTTTCAGCTGCTCTTTCTCCTGCACCGACTGAAGCTTACGGAGTATTTTCCGCAGCCTTTCACCAGATCATCCGGCAGTATGAAGATTAAAACTAAACTATTATTTGTGGCATTTGGAAATTGGAATTCAGAGACGCACACACATTGAATAGACTAGAGTGTCTGTGATTAGAAAGTAGATGGACCAGTCTGATGCAATCAGAATAAAAAAAAAAACTAAAAAGAAAGCTTTAAACATTTTTTTTTAATCTGTATTAAAATTAACTTTTTTTAAATTGTAACTTTTGTTGTAAAGCTACACAGAAATTCTTCCGAAGTGTAAAGTGCAACAGGACAAAAGAGGTCTGCGACCAGCTGAAGCCTTTACGAAACACAGAAACAGACAAATTGGCGTGACCTTCAGTGACAGAAAAAAAAAATGGATCAGCAATGAAAACGGGTACCGAGTAAATAAATAGTAGATATTGGACGTAACCGCAGTTCTATGAGTGCGTTTTGTGATTTGTTTGGCAGCTGAAACACTGATATGAGTGAATGCACTCGGGAGATGCGTGTGCTCATTAGCGTTGGAAGAACTAAACCTTCTCAGCACACGAGTGAGAAACTCCTCGCTGAGATATTAATCCCAAAGCGTCATTTTTCAGGGTGATTTTCCGCCGACAGTTTGACGGACGGCCGCAGCTTCTCAATTGCACTCAGTGGTGCAAAATGAGATAACTGGCTTAGTAATTCAACTGCGGAGCCAGGCGGAGTCATTCAGCCATTTGTTCTCCGTAATGGCTTCTCCCTCTATATGAAGTGGCACATTATGGATGCTTGTGTTGTCTGAAGTCCCTCTGAGTAACAAGAATGTTAATTATTTTACATATTATTTACACGACATCCTATATTCCCCCCCCATCTCCCCACACACACACCACAAACTATATAAAGAAACAAAAGCAAAGCCATCTTAGATTTAATCTGTGTATAAGTGATAAATGATCTCCAGTCCTTTACAGGGTGATAAATTATACTGAGTGTGATGTAGATAACTAATGCAGAGCAGTCTTTTATCCACTCTGGTATAAGAGGAAGCTGACGTGTACAAATCCAAAACCAGCGTGACCCGTCCACATAAATGTGTGTGTGCTTAAAAACTTTACTTGGTCTTTGGCTGTTTTGTTTTCCAGCGAGTGTGTGTGTGTGTGTGTATGTGTGTGTGTGTGTGTGTGTGTGTGTGTGTGTCCTGAAAGGTCGAACTGACCAGTTTCTACTTAGTGTAGTGCGCAGTATTTGTGCAGATGCCTATGGTTTGAATTGATCTGATTGGATCTCTTTATGAAGCCTGATTTCTTACTGGTGAGTCAAAGCTTTGCAAAGCAGGATATTACCAAGAGAAAATAGGAATAACTCAGTCAGGAGGCAGCAGTGAGAGGACAATTTATTACCAGCGTACTGCACAAAAAAAAAGAAAAAAAGTAAACAAAGGACAAAAGTCCAGTCATGACGTCCTTTAGAGAAGACTTTGTATATGTTGTGCACACAAACACTTTTGGAAAAGATGATTGAAAACAACGTCATGGTCACCGTTAGGAACCTTTTTCTCATAAAATACTTCTAATAACTTAAAAGTTAAGAGGCCTTCCAAGCTCAGAGATGTCTTAACTATGAGAGTATTTGTTCATGCATAAATCAGTTTGTAAATAACATGTTTAACAGCGGTTAATCAGAAAGAATGTTTGTTTCAGGACATCGAGTGCAGCATCACATTTTCAGTAGATTTGACGTTTTTCAATTGTTACGTGTCGATCTGAAATGCTCGGGTCACAAATATGCACATTATTGTGAATATAATGTAGGTGTGGCCCCTTCATGTATCACCTGCTGAATGAAATACGTATATTATACTGTAATGTTTTTGCAGCCCCCCACCCCCTCTCTCTTCGGTTTCTTCTTCCCGGTTGGATATGTCTGAAACATCTCCCTGGGGAGGTGTGCAGGTGGCATGTTGTTCAGTTGCCCACACCGCTGAAAACAGCTGCTCTATTCTGAGCTGCCTTCTTGTGTCTGAGCTCATCATCCTCACTCAGCGCGAGTCCGCTGGAACCTACAAAGGAAACTCATTTCGACCGCTTCTTACCCGTGATCTCCTTCTTTTGGTCGTGACCCAGAAGTCAGGATCGGGGGTGAAAACAGGAGTGTAGTTCGCCTGGTGAAACTGAGGATGACCGATGAGTACAGCGTTTCCATAGCTACTTCTGCTCGTTCCATTGACAAGACCCGGAGATACTTTTCACACCTTCAATTGGGGGCAGTGAGTCTCTCCCACCTCCCGGGTGCAGCCACCTGGCTGACCCTCAATGGCCTCAGATTTTGAAAACGCATCACCCCAGCCTGCATTCACACCCGGCTGTAAACTACCTCGTCCCGAAGGTCGGATCGAGCCGACAGAACCGCATCGTGTCAGAAAAACAGGGATACCTGCAGTTATTCTGCGGCACATACAGGCTGTCCTGTCACATGCAGAGCAATGTAACTACAAAGCATCAGTATCCACGGTGACAGATTAGTGCGGCTCAAAGTGGAGAGTTACAAGGAGCTCCCAAAATTCATTTCTCCTTAGAAATGGAGTGTCTTTCTGTACGAGGGACTTCATACAGAGTAACACGATGTAATGAGGGGAAAGTGGAGAGGGACTCGTTTAGGAAATGGGTCCAATCTCTTCCCCTGTTCCTCTCCACGGTCGCTCTCTTCCTGTGTCTCAATCAAAGGCTGCAACTTTGAAATCCCTGCTGCGTTCATGTTGCCTACTTATTAAGTCCGTAGTCGACAGGTGGACGAGACGGACACAGCAGCAGTCTCTCATCGTGTCTCTCTGAAACAATCCAACCAGCCGCCTTTGTTCAAACTGCGTTCTCATCCGCACAACCCAATTTACGGTTTCAATTCAAATCTGCATCTTTCTTTCCCACCAGAAGGTTTTTTTTTTTTTTTTTTTTTCAAAATATGTCAATTTATTCAACGGATTACTTTTTGGTTTTGGTTTGTTCTCATGTTTTTTTTTTTTAGTTTTGTTTGAAAGATTTGAGCAACTGCTGAGTGAGACTGATTGATTGTCCTACAGGGCTTTCTTTGGGCTCCTTATACTGTATGTAAAGAGATTCAGTACTGAGACCTCATGGAGTCAAAGTGGAATTACATAAAGAGACAGAAGAGATTCAAATAGGCAAAAATCCCCAGAAGCAATTTCTCCTAAGATGTTTGGATCAACCTAACCTGACAAGTACCTTGAAAAAAAACCCTGCTTACTTCAGGTTGTAAGGAGATAATTCATTTCCAAAAAGTATTTGTGGCTTTTATTATTGATTTTGAAGTTCGAGTTATGACCGCAGTTGTTTTTTTAGGAAATGTCTGTTTTGTCAGGGTAAACAGTCGTAGTCATTACAGCTGATCCGTGTCAGCAGGAAGATGTCAGCGTGTCCTGCTGCCCTCGGGAGTTGAACTCGCCAAGTCAAACAACCACATATGCAAGTCCAATGTTCAGTCTCTTTCCCTCCATGCAATTACTGCCCCCCAGAGCTGGTATAAGTTTTGTCCTCTTATTATTTCATAATAACATTATAAAAATATAATATTTTTTCAGGTGACAAAGTAACACAGTTGACCCATTAAATTGCTAAATTGAAATGTGCTCCAGTGTTTTTGGACACATTAACCCTGATTTTAAATTCAAATCAGTTTTTCAATTTATGAACACACCTTTGCTCCAATGACACTTTGCTAAAAAAAAAAAAGAAGAAGCATTTAGTCTCCTCAATCAATGCACCACAAAGTCAAATCAGTATGACTGTACTACATTTGAGTTGTGAAATTTCACACAGTGCTTTGAAAATAATATTTTTAATTGGGGAAATCTGCAAAAAACATGTTAATGGTGGCCTCCTACTGTGGGGTAAGGTGGAAGTTTTGAGTACCATTCACCACTTGTTGTCATAAATACATAGTGAATATAGCGCAGTTTTAAAGACACTCCTCATGAAGCAGTTCAAACAATATTTCCTGTCCAAATTAAGAAGACATCATTGCCAGTTGGAACTTTATACACTTTTTTTTCATTCAGGGAAAAAAATCTCAAACACCTTGCCGGCACAAAGTCCATGAACTTTCAAGCAAGCTGGCAGAGATGAGTGCAGAAGCCCGAGTGCTAATTTCCCCAGTGGATCCCCTGCAGCTCTCCTCGTCCCGCAAAGCAAAATATCAAGATGCACTTCTTGTTGTTTACACTGTGGCCTTTGGTAATCAAACGCTGCCTCTGATGTGTGCAGCGTGTTGACATCATGGGATTTCTACTGGAAGATACAAGTTTGTTCTCAGAGTTGAAATATAACATTTGTTGCTGCCTGTCTGAAGGTAAATTTACCTTATTTATGTGGATACTGTGCCGGACAGCACAGCGCTGCCTCAGCGCAGATATCTCCACAATCCAGTAAAAATCAACATGTTTATAGTAGATAAACAAAAATGAAGAGAGGCAAGTGTAAAAACATCAATTTGATATTTCGCAACAAACGTTTCAATAATAGACGCATCTTTGACTGCTTGTCACTGACAGCGTAGTTTTGTTTTTGCCACCATTTGTGGACCTGTGAGATAAGAGTGTTTGGTTATCCAGCAGAGTCCCGTCCATTTGGTTTACGTAATCCGGCTGAGCTGCAGCTATCAGCGGGGACACTGCTGGTCCAGTTGAAAATATTCCTGCCAAGTTGACTTGCCAAGTTTGACCTCCCCGAGCACGGCGATCAGGACATGGACGTTCTCTTTAGTCAGGACCGCCTTAAAGTCTCTTAATGCGTCTCTGTCCATGGTGCTGAACAGTCAAAGCAGTATCTGCTTTCTCTGAATAGACACAAAGAAGTCCATTAAATGCAATTACTCACTAAAAGCCCTGTTACTGCTTTCAACCAGTGCGTCTGTGTAGAAAGTGAACGAGCAAGTCTTCGCCAGACGGGAAAGAAATGAGTCCCAGATGCACGGAGAGCCCAAGAGGACATGATCAATATGTCCAAGGCACTGCGAACGTAACGTGAAATGAAAGACCGTTACTTGCCTAGTTGCGTAAGCAAGATCACTTCATTCTTCATGAATAAAGTCAAATTCTTTTTTTTGTCCAAACAAATGTAAAAAAAAACACCAATCTTAAAACAGTGTCGTTTCAACCTGTCCAGGAATCTTATAATCAATTTGTTTTTCACTTTAAACTATCAGCCGGTAGCCAAAAACTTCGTCCTGACCTTTACGGAGCAGTTTAAATAAAGGCAGCGATGTCCCCTTTTCTTTCATCAGAAAATACTCAAAAGTATCCTGATTTTTATGGTTTAACGTGGAAAAGGTCAGTTTCTCCGCCTCATATTTATTTTTTAACAGAAACACAA
Organism: Brachyistius frenatus; assembly: GCF_029030835.1. Taxonomy (NCBI): domain Eukaryota; kingdom Metazoa; phylum Chordata; class Actinopteri; family Embiotocidae; genus Brachyistius; species Brachyistius frenatus. The sequence goes on along the minus strand of NW_027210664.1, from coordinate 1,203,904 downwards.
TATTTCTATATATGATAGAAATCACTATCATATCTCTCTAGCTTGCTTTTGAGTACTTTAAAGGTCACACAGGAGGGAATTCATAGTAGTTTTGCAAGAGTGAATAAAATATATTGATGCAGGAGAGCTCTGTGGGGAATACATAGGACAGGGAACCGTAAATTGAGGATCATATAAACCCCTAAAATCTGTAATTTACTCTGTCACTATGTTGTGTTCTTTTAAACAAAATTACCAAACAGTTATGCACATAAAGAGTCTTTATTTTTATAGCTAAAACATTGCTTTTGTCCTTTCGTGTAACTCTCGCAGGTATTTGTCATAAATGTCATCTGTATCGAAGGTGAAGGAAAGCTGATGTTTTTTTGTTTTTGCCATTGAGCATCAGATACGAAGACAAAGATTGTTTTTCATCCTCCAACTGACTTTACACCTTTTACCATAGTAACGGCTTTTCAAGGGTATTTCATTAAGAGGGGAAAAAGCTTTGACTTTGTTCATTTTGCAGTTTATATAATCACAGTATCTCTCTTTAATGCAGAAGGCTCTTTCAGAAATGAGAAGGCACTTTCCTCCTTTTAAGACAAAAACAAAAAGCGTTGCCAAATTTTTTTTATACATTTAAGAAAAATCCATTTTATCCACATCTTAACAACTTTATTTTAAAATGTAACCAGGGGAGATGAGTTAACCCTCTTAAATGACTCAACACATTATAATACATTTATTTTAAAATGAGTGATTGGCAGCTCCAGCTTTGTCTCAGGAGAGTTCTTAATGACTAATGGCTGCTCTGTTTATTCAGTGTGTTTTTAATGCACTGAATACAAAGTCGTGGGCGGAGTAGTTTTTAACATGTAGTTTTAAATGTGTTATGGAGGGGGAGGAGGAGGGTGTTCATTTTGTGAGACTGCATTGTACTTCTACAAGTGAAGTCTCATATTATTGTTCTACCTTTTATATGTGAAAGACAAATGGGTTTAAATTGCCCCCAAAACTATTTTTATTTAAGATCTTACGTTCACTTAGGGGCGACGGCATCATGCGAGCCACACGGGGGTGAAGTCAGCTAACAAATGAAGATATTTAAAAATGGGAGTTTAATATGTCCGCATGTGTTTTAATCTGCTTTTAAGTGTCGCATTTTATTACGTAGAAGAAATTCAGAGTTTCTAATTCTGTATCTAACTTTCGGCCTTTTCTCACTCAGCCAGTTTAATTCTGCCAGCTTGCTATTATTAAAGTGGCAGAGTGAGTTATTGTGTAAATGCAGATGACACTGTGTTGATTTCTGCAGGTTTCAGGTCCAAATAGTTTCATATCTGAACTGATTTTGGAAAACGTAGGAGACATAATGACAGATTTAGCAGATTTTAAATATTTTAATCATAAAAATGCACACCCTGAAGGTTTTAGTCGTGACACAGGACCAAACCCTTTGGTGTTTCCAGGGACTTTAATGTTTCCAGGGACTTTAAGATCTCACAGGAACCCAACGGGATCAAACGCGACTTGAGAAGAAAACAAACACGGAGGCAGACCGTCGCTGTCGAGCGTTCGCACCGTTTCAAAAACCAAAGCGGGCGAGAAAAGCGGTGGAAGAAGTTATGTCTGAGAGAACGGAATCAGCACGAGCTGATTTACTATCATTTATTAGTCTCAAAGGGAGCGGTGGTGCCGCCGCAGGCTGAAGTTATGGTGATTTTGGGCACAAGTGAGGGGAGAGTGACACATGTGGTCCTTAGATTCATTGTTTTACATTCTCTGACCTTCCACTGCCCTGAAGATGCTCCTCCATGTTAATGATTCTGCGTCCTTGGCTCGTGATGCCGGTGACTCCCTCCGGTCCATCGCTTTCAAATCAAAAGCCCTCCAGTGTTACACAGTTTTGACCTGGACATGCATTTTTTTTTCAGGAGGGACAAGAGGTCTCAATCGAAGGAGAAAACACTGGATTTTCCTGGTTATGATGGTTTTATTTGACGCTTTTCAAAAGAGTTGCAAGTAGAAATCACACACATGCTGCTGAATTTAACAAAATGTGTGTTGGGTATCAATTTGTTATTATTCACGTAAAAGCAGCTTCTTCAGCTGGTTTGCAATAAATGTTACGAAACAGAAAGTAGCTCTCGGACACCTTCATTTTGTCGAAGAGGGTTTGAGGCCCCTGATTTTAGGCACCTGATCAGTGGTGATCCTGTGATTGTCGGAAAAGTTGCATCAAACTCAATTTGTACGATTGATTCTGAAAGAAACAATATCGCTGTCCTTTTTTGTGTTAAATACGTCATTTACAGATGTTTCAAAGTGCTTTATTTGAAAAGCAGAATTGTGCAGACGCCACGAAACGACAAAGAAAGAAAACAAAGACATGCTCTTGAAATGTGTGCACTGATTTGTCCTTTCTGAGACTTTGCGGGATGCAAACGAGACGCCACCACAACAAAGTCAGGAACGCATTTTAGTTTTCAGCTTTCGCCTTGGAACAGCGAGAAGTCGGTCGGGGACGCCTCGCAGGAGCGCTGAGCAGACGCGTTTTTAGGTGCTGAAGGAGGGCTTGAAGAGCAGCAGTGAGCTTTCGCAAATGAACGGACCACAGCTGAGTTATCAGAAAAGGTGCGTTGGATGTACACGCCGCGGCGTGTGTGCTGCGTGGGCGTGCAAACACAAACTGGCAGCAGGGTTCTCTCCAAAGTCGAGCCGAGCGGTGCGGTAAAACGACGAGAGAAGCGTTTAGCAGGTGATCTCGCGGTGCTTGTTTTGATGCAGCCTCATCAAACAAATGGCAAAGTTTCCTCGTGTCACCGGAAAGAGCTGGCGGCAAAATGTGACATTTCAGAACAAACGCACCGTCGAGTGAAGCCTCATTTTTAGATGTTTCAAGTGTTTTCAGGGGTGTAAATACAAGATATGAGAAGCACAGGGCTGCTTTGTCTCTGAATTGTGGGCCCTTTGGGTCCGGTTACGAAATCTGCTGTAAAGAAACTATACGTTGTTACCGATGTGAGTTACATGACGTACATTACTTGCAATGAATCACCGCTGACTTTTGGCTTCTCACGTGACACCAGTAGCAGTTTCCTGGGTGAAAATCCTGTTTGATGCCTCCGAGCGTCTCCATCTTCCCTCTGTAGGCAGACCTCGTCACGCTTTACACTTTCTCATATATATTTTTACTTCTCCATCATCTTTACCTCTTTTTTTTGTTGTGCTTGTTTTGCGAGTTGTATTTTGCCGTGTTTGTAGCATAGTGAGTTTTCTCTGCTGGACAGCCGGGTGATGGAAATGATTTCACAGTTGTATAATGAGTCGAGAATTATACGAATACTTTTTCTCACCGTGATCATGTAGCTTTTGCAGATATCACCAAGTGTTGCTTTCAAATGACATAAATTGTCACTGGAACATTTGGTGCTGTGAATAATATGGCTTTTGTTACATACAGTAATTTAATTATACCAGAAATACAATTACCTTTTGGACCAATAATTAGCTCTCGTAATTATCAAATATACAAAAGAATAATCACAGTTCTGTGAGTGCTTTTCTGCCTCCCAGTTTAATTTGTGTGTCCTGTTAATCCCGTGACTGATTGTCTCTTCATTGAATGTTATCCATCTGCAGCATCGCTGACATCCATTCCTTCCTTTTTTTGTTTTTGTACTCGAGATAGAAGCTCGAGCCACAGCACGAGCTAAATATTGATTGGACATAGCAACGATGTCGGTGCTTGTTTTGAGGAGCTGAGATGAATCAATATGACGGCAGAGAATTTGTAATCTAGTTAAATAAGTTCCCGACTTACCTCTTTCTCGAGCGCTCAGGATGCGTTTCATTGCACAATCTATAATTGGCTCCTTTATCATCCTCTACACAACATTTTGGGATTTAAGTCACTGATGGAAAAGGATGGAAATGTCGATGTGGTAAGAAAAACAGAGTACACGTTTTAGCCGAGAATCTATCAAATATTTTTGGTCAGCAGCAGCTTTAATTAATTTAATTCAACATAGCCTTCTGGAAAACTCTTCACAGTGTCTGTCAGGAACGCTTTTGTTCAAATATTAGTGTTTTTTCCATCTCACTGAAATGTGTAAAGGCTTGAACATGCAGTGGTGAACTGAATGCACGTGTTCTTGTTGGTTTTTTAAAAGCAGAGAAAGTTGTCTTCGCCAAGGTTACCATAAAACATATACAGATACAAAAAGAGTTCAACTCGTGACAAGACACGTTCACACTTTCAAGGAAACCCAAAGAAAAGAAAAACCCTGACTGTCTCCTCGAGATGTGACTGTGTTGGATCTTGTGCAACGGAATTAATTACATAGTCAAGGTTGTTTTTGTTTTTTTAACGGCTGCCTGCTGCAGCAAAGTAATTGCAGAGGCGGTTATGGTCATATGATCTATAGTTTAATATTATTATGTATGTAAAATGGTTCAATTGTCAAGAGAAAATGATTATTTTCTGACCTTTCAACTGGGCAACATTTGAATAGGATATATCACTATAGGATGAATTATACCTGTTATAGTGGCGATGTTAAAAAGTGGCTAATGCGTTATAAATATTATAATGTGATATAAATGGTAATGTACTTTCCATTGAAACAAAGGATTTTGTCAAAGTTAAAATAAATAAAATATTTTCTATGAGGGTTTCTTCCTCCACTCAGTTAGAGCCTGTTTGAAATGTTATGAATCATATATATTTATATAAACAATATATCAAATTATTTAACAACACTGTAGCTTAAACAAACTTGTTTGCCTCTTTCAGCCAATGGTTTTTTTTTTAATTTTTTTTTTAATTTTTTTAGCAATCAAGCTTTAATAAATCCACTTTACACTCCGTATCTACTATCGTTATCAAAATAACACTAGACATGAAATATTACTTCAATTTTAACCAAAGCAAAAACCATCTAGCAGGTAAAGATTTGATGTTTTTCTCAGGAGCTGGTGGAGACCAAAGCAGAGCTGTAATATTTTACTTAGATTCATCACGTGGTCGGAAAGATGACTCCAAATGAATCCTAACGTGGCTTTATAACTGCTGGATGTGCATCTTTAATTACAGAAATGTGAGATTATAAAATATTTTCTTTGTAGTTATACTTAAAATATCATCAATAATATTACTGGTTTATCTAAGTGTGTCTCTCAAGCTGTATTTAATGATAAAACATGTTTTTATGTTTTCATTGTTATGTGAAAACCTGAATCATCTAATTTAATTCAAGTTATCCATTTAAGGTTTTAACTTTAAACCTTCTTATCTGCTGCAACAAGTTTGAATCATTTACAAAAATCTCCATTCATGCCTCAGCCCGAACTTTGTCCCTCCTCCCACCTTATCAGCGAGCTGATTGGACGGAGGAGCGCGGGGGTGTGTGTGCCTGATATAATAACAGCGAGAGAGATAGTGGAAGAGAGAGAGTGTGTGTGTGTGTGTGTGTGTGTGTGTGTGTGTGTGTGTGTGTGTGTGTGTGTGTGTGTGTGTGTGTGTGTGTGTGGGGGGGGGGCACAGCAGCTCGTGAAGCGATCATCTGCCAGCGAGCTGCGCCGCTCTGCCTCTCATGTTCCCGCTCACTCTGAATCCGTCTCACACATGCTTCGTTCCTTCAGCCGCTTCCTGCTTCCCTCCGTCCACTCGTCCTCTGAGGGAGCATCTATTTTCAACATCTTCACTGCACTCCGTTTCCCTGCAGAGATGTCAGGAGAGCGGCGGGACCGCCTTCGGTTGAGAGAAATAACGTCGGCAGATGTTTGAAGAAAAATTGCTTCTCTTTGGTGAAGCCTGAAGGGTGATTTTTGTTCATTCCTCTTCAAGTTGTCCAGCAGGTAACGAGGATGAGCCAAAGCCAGACGGAGCTGAGAATTTAAAACGGGCGAACTACATGGACGCATAACGTGGGGGAGAAAAAAAAAGAACTCTTCGCCCAAAGAGGAGGGAATTTAAAAAGGAGCCATTATGAACTTCACAGAATACCATGGATTGATCCAAGGCTACCACAACAGGAGCCAAACCTCGGGCACTCTGCCCCTGAACAAAGACTTACCCGGAGAGGAGAAGGGCTCGTCGGCAGGATGCTACGAGCAGCTGCTGATCTCCACGGAGGTTTTCCTCACGCTGGGCATCATCAGCCTGCTGGAGAACATCCTGGTCGTCGCCGCCATCGTCAAAAACAAGAACCTCCACTCGCCCATGTACTTCTTCATCTGCAGCCTCGCGGTCGCCGACATGCTCGTCAGCGTGTCCAACGCCTCGGAGACCATCGTCATCGAGCTCATCAACGGCGGCAACCTCAGCATCCCCGTCACGCTCATCAAAAGCATGGACAACGTGTTCGACTCCATGATCTGTAGCTCCCTGTTGGCGTCCATCTGCAGCTTGCTCGCCATCGCCGTCGACCGCTACATCACCATCTTCTACGCGCTGCGCTACCACAACATCGTCACGCTGCGGAGAGCCATGCTGGTCATCAGCAGCATCTGGACCTGCTGCACGGTGTCCGGCATCCTCTTCATCATCTACTCGGAGAGCATCACCGTGCTCATATGCCTCATCACCATGTTCTTCACCATGCTGGTGCTCATGGCGTCGCTCTACGTGCACATGTTCCTGCTGGCGCGCCTGCACATGAAGCGCATCGCGGCGTTGCCGGGCAACGCCCCCATCCAGCAGCGGGCCAACATGAAGGGCGCCATCACCCTCACCATCCTCCTCGGGGTGTTCGTGGTGTGCTGGGCGCCCTTCTTCCTCCACCTCATCCTCATGATCACCTGCCCCAGGAACCCCTACTGCACCTGCTTCATGTCCCACTTCAACATGTACCTCATCCTCATCATGTGCAACTCCGTCATCGACCCCATCATCTACGCCTTCCGCAGCCAGGAGATGAGAAAAACCTTCAAGGAGATTTTCTGCTGCTCTCACGCTCTGCTGTGTGTGTGAGCTGCCTGCGCGGCGTCGGCGGCGTCGGCGGCGTCGGCGGGCCCGTGATTGAAATGCAACTCGGCCAACGAAGCACTTTGAGGTTTTGAGCTGTAATCACTGTTGACTGACTGCTGCGCTCTGCCGGGACCCCGTGCTCCTACATGTGGTCTGTAAATGATTGATTAGTCAGGCTCTCTCCTCTGGGTGAGGTGCCGAGTCAGGTAGGTTTACAAACAGCTTGTAACATAGAGTATCGCTCTGTAGAGAACATTTTTTGTTTTTGTAGTAAATGCCGCTCTGAAGTGCAATTTGAAGTGACTGAGACCAGCATGTATATGAACCAATCACACTCTGGAGCTCATTCACAGGTTGTTTTGATTTCTCACTCTGAAATCTTCAAAAATATGTTTTTTTTTTCTGAACAACTTTGCACGTCTACAGGGATTACGACACTGAAATGTCATTCTGGACGTCCGACAAAGGGACGAACACAGTATATGACAGACTACCTCCATGTATGAGAGCGTGATCCTCCTCATATCAGACAGCAACCAGACTGACAGCATATATACAGTGTATATACCTGGTTTATACTGCTGCTGTTTCAATCAATGTAAAAAAAAATTAAAAAAAATCTGTCATTCAATTTTTCTTAACCCTCGTGTTGTCCTCGGGTCAAAATGACCCGCAGCTGTGCTCAACCAAGTTATTTCTATATTTTTTATATTTTTTTGGGATCATTGGTCATCATTCTTTAAAGAAACCCTCACAGCCTCCTCGTCACCAATGATCCCCAAAAATATGAAAATAAAAGAGAACTTGGTTGAACACAGCTGCGAGTCATTTTGATCCAAGGACAACACGAGGGTTAGTATACAATGAGATAACAAGCCAAAGCAGCTCACTGTGTTATGTGCCAATTGTGACTGAAGGAGATGAAGGGAAACATTTTTTTTTTGAGGTATTTTACTCCAAGAGGTAAACAAAATAAATCTGTGTAGAAGTCTTAAAAACTGGAGAAAATAGCTCATTTCAAACAGGTTGTGATTTTTTTTTCTGAGCGGCTAAGAGCTCTCAAACCGAACTCTTCTGGAAATGACAGATCAAGAGCACAATCACAGACAAACAGCACATCTCTGAGGTTTTCTCATCTGCCGTTTCTCGTGCCTGTCCCGTTTCTATGATGCTTGAGCATCAGTTTTGCTTGAGATTTATTGACTTTCGTCTTAAAGTTTTGAACAGTTGTGAAAATCACTTGGTGGGTTTTACACGGCGCCGGATGTACATAAAAACATTGAGAGCACGGGGGAGGGGGGGGGGATTGGAAAAATGTTAACCCATTTCTCAGGCACAATAGATGGCTTCAAAACTTGAAGTTAGATTTAGTGTCTTTTTTTTTTTTAGCTTGCTTGTGCAAAAAGACAGATGTACAACCTTCCCTTTAGTGTGTACTGCCATGTTTTGTGTGCCCCTCCCCTCTGGTTTCTTCTTGAAGCAGGACAACAAACGCAGTTGACTATAAAGCCACTTTAATATTCACTCTATAATGATTTCCTCTGATCAAATGACCCTCCGTAGAAGACGAAAGTCCCCTCTGAGTATACCAATCGCTTGTGTTGTTTTCTGCGTAGATATTTGTGTGAATTTGCACGTGGGTTGTTCTCACCTTAAGCATGTACATGTGACTTCTAAAGAAAATCTATTTTTCATCATGTTTACGTAACAGGACTTTACTGAATGTATTTTGAACGTACGTGTCGTGCAAATCGTTGCTTATTTTTTTAATCTTTCGCCTTAAATATGTCGCACTGTGACGTAAAGAGCAACCGTACCCTCTGTGACCATATCTCACAACTTCATGTGACCAGTTTTTTCTATGTATGTAAAAGCTATTTTCAATATTGCCTTATTTATTTATGCCTTTTTGAAAAACTTGAAGCGCATTTCGAAGCTAAAAAAAAAATGCACAAGAAAAACCCGATGAAAACGGGTGTCCGACTTTGTGTTCAAAGCTTCGCCTGGACGTTGATCCATGTGCCAATATGAAGCTGTTTTCTTGACCACTGCATCGTGTGTGAATCTCTGCTACAACTTCAATAAATGATAAAGCCACCTCAGTCACAGCTCTGTTTTGTCGGCGTTCCTCTGGAGTGTGCAGACTTTAACCCACTAATCGCTCAAAGATTGGGTTGTTGACTCTAAATCAGAAACAGCTGGACTGACATGAAAAGTTAAGGACGTTTAATTCGGGACGTGTCGTTCGTAAACTTGAACGAAATATCAAAGATAGAAAATGTAGCACGGTTTCTTTTCTCGACGTGAGAAACGGAGGTTTTTGAGCTGTGAAAGCTCCCATCGGATTTTTCGATCACGGTGAATAATTTACACTGAAGTAAATAAAACATTTATTACCCTGGAAAATAACTCCTCTGTGCTCCAGTTTGCAGCCCCGAACAGCATTTGAATTCAATACTGCTCCAGGAGCATCAGCGTGTGACGAATGGAGTTCATGCCAAACCGAAGTACATCTCAATAGACTTCTAGGTTGTGAGAGATCCAAATAAACACTGAAGCTGCAAAACATTAAGATTGTTTTCTCAACATCATTTCGTCTTCATTAATTTGTCATTAGCTCGATGTGAATTTAGAGAATCTGCTGAATGGAAGAACTCATTGGAAGTTTTGGCATATTGACATTATTATATATCAATGGAAAGTCTGCACAAACACAGAAAAGCAGTCTGTTTATACATCTGGGCAGCAAAAACTGGATGCTGATTGTTGCACAAAGCAGAATGAAACATGCAATTGGATTGTGAGTCTTCAACTTGTCTGCAGTCAGCTACAGCAGGAGGTAGAAACAATGAGAGGCATTAATTTTTATACATTTAGACAGGAAGAAATATGTTTGTACGCTGATTGTTGCTCAAAGCAGAATAATAATGAAATCTGTTACAAGAGTTGAAAGCTAAAAAGAAGCCGTGACTCAGCATTCGCTTCTGTTTTCACTCATCTCAGAGTAACAGCCTCTATTTGCCATTACGTCATCTCGTTTCTTTATTTTATTTTTTTATATATTTGTTTACTTCAAAATGTCAGCAGCACAGTGGGTGTGCTTGCCCCAGGTCAGGTAATACATTTAGTTTCTTTTAGCCGGACAAATTCACAAAGAACCCCCGCAAACATGAGAAAACTAAAGTGGAAAGAAAAGGCAAGAAAACCTGAACACATCCAGTTTCACGACTCACTGAGATGATACAACAAGAATTCAGCAGAAGTATTCAGATCCTTTTTTCTGAAGTAAAAGTACCAAAAGAAATGTGTCAATGTGATCGTGATTACACGCTGCTTTCTGAAAAGACGTCAGCAGACAATCGACTGATTTCAGCTTCAACGTGTTGCATTGTAAAAGCTTGTTTTATTATTGTGTTAAATAGTCATCTTAAAAGTAGAGAAAGCTGTCAAATAAATCCACTTGGGGTAGAAAGAATATTTCTCTGCGAAATATAGTGGAGTGGATGTAGAAAGTAGCATTAAAATGGTAATACTCGAGTACAAGTACCCTAAAAATAAGTACTTGAGTCAAGCGGAGGTTTAATATTCTGTTTGACTTGTGTGTCTGCGCAACATTCAGGTATTAAAAGCTCACAAGAACTTACCAAACATTTATGATGACTCAGGTTTTGTAGTTCTTTAAAGTCGTTGGGCACATCTGACGCACCGTTTCTTAAAAGACTTTATTGTCGAATGAAGGTCGCGGCGACTATCCAATGATTCATGCCTGAGGATGGAGTCTTCACTGTGTCCTGCAGTCAGCTGCAGCAGAAGGAAGAAAATAAAATAGCGATCTTCCGGGATGCTTTCAGCAAACAGTGAATCCCTGATTGGTTTGGTTGTTTCGTTTTTTTGTCGGGTAGACGCGGGAGATTTTCATGAAGGAAACCAGTCTTTAGAAAGCCTTGTCGAAGCACATGTCGTTGCAGTTGACTGGCACTGTGATAGTTTTTAGTTTTTTCAGCAGCTTTAACATTCACCCTTCTTTTTTGTTTTGTTTTTTTACAAAAAAAAACAACCTGAAAGCCACGGAGGAACCAAGTTGTTGGCTTGATGGTAAAAACTTTGAGCAGCACGTGATATCACAAAATCGGGAACTATTTTTTTTGCTGTGTTGTTGGTGTGTTAAAATGGTTTGGATCGTTTACAACAAATGTACGTATAGTTTGTCAGATTTCACCCAGAATGATTTGATGCACTTTCAGCATGAGGCAGCAGGATTTGCTCTCAGTCTGTATTCATGCCGGTGGCCCTGAGAGTTTGTAATGCACATAACACAGCAGAAAAGTAACCATCTGGTTGAATGCAAAATGAACAGACTTTGTTATTCTAGTCGGGTATCTGCGACAGTATCCCAACCACTGATAAAACTCGTTCATGGATGTTGTTTTAAATATAACCAGAACTTCTGGATTCACACTGACATTAGTAATAAAGCTAATAACTCCATCTTCAGTCTATAAATCTCACATTTGTATAAATAAGGATTGATAAATAATATTTATGTATATTTGACCTTCTCCAGTCTTTCGATTTACCAGTCGACTCATCCTCCGTCCGTCACTTATGGTCAAGGAGCTTCGGGTCGTGACCGAAAGAACGAGATCGCGTTTACAGGAGGCTGAAATGAGTTTCCCTCCGCAGAGAACCGGGCTCAGCCTTATAGATTAGAGTAAAGAGGTCGGAATAGAGCCGCTGCTCCTTCACCTCGAAAGGAGCCAGCTGAGGTGGTTCGGGCATTTGATGATTGGAGGATTTTCCGATCACATTCGTCTGGTCGGAGACCCAGAACACGCTGGAGGGATTATGAATCTCATCTGGGCTGGAAAAACCTTGGGATCCCCCAGGAGGAGCTGGAAAGAGGAAGGTCTGGGCTAACAACCCGACCCCGGATAAACGGAAGACAACCAATAGATCGATATTTGGTGTTTGACTCACAGCGTCTCCCACAAGCCTTTCAGCTTGAAGGTGTTTCAAACAACATGTACTTCCATTTGAACACTTCGTCAAGTCCGTTTTCTTCTGTTCTGGTCATGTAACCAGACATTTTTATACTGGACTCTTTCAAACTGGCCTGCAACTCTCCACTGTTCCTGAACGCCTCCTCTGCTGCTGCTGCCTGTTAATGTAACTTCTGTGTAGGCAAAGCTTCAGACATTTGTGGGTTGAAGTGTCACAGCTGGAACATAAGAAGCACGTCGGTGGGAAAAAATTTAGCTCGGAAACAGCACAGCAGCACAAAGAGGAGGTGTAGGAAGTCGGAAAAGTGACTTTAGGAGAGAGTGTTGGTGCGTCTTACAGATAGGAGTGAAACTAGTGGGCTGATGTCCAGGAACCCGTAGCCTCTTTTTTTTTTGTACTTGTTTACTCTCATTCGATCTCCTTAGTGTTTCTCAACCTCAAGCGCCCGTTCGCGGTAGGACGGGTCCTTCAAAGTCAAGTCGTGCGGAGGCACGACGTCGCCTTAGCTTTCAACAATGGAACCGTCACCGCGCGAGTAGGTGTGCGTCATTCTTCCTTTTTTTCCTTGGTTTTAATTGAAACCATGCAAAGTATTATCATACATAAATAAACTGTTGGGTCCTCCTACCTGCTTTCATAAAACCGAACGTGTTGCACACTAAACAATTCAAGAAATTCAAATTACTTGTGTTTAGGCAATTGATTAAATTCCTCCAACATCGCACTCTATGATTTGAATTCGGATTTTCGACGCTGCGTGGACTCGGTTGTCCTTTTGCGGGTTGATTTTCCAACATACATGAAATTAACAGCAATATCACAGACTGTATATAAACGTGGATGTAGCGTCCGGGTCTGAAAAGTGAGGCCGATGTGGAAGTGAGTTCAAATGCAATACCACCGACGGCCACTAGGGGCTGGCACCAAAAAGGTTCTGCCGCCATAGACTCCCATTCAACTTCTCTCGTGAAATACAAAGTCAATAACATTTTTGGGACAAGTTATTATGGTGTCATTCACTAAAGTCGCTCCTTCTTATCAGTTTTCTGGTCGTCCATCTGAAAATAATCCCATCATCAATTAGAAAATAGGCCTCATAAAGCGGTATGTTTTGGGGTTGGTGGCTGACAGGCCATGTGGTGCAGTTAGGTTTTTCGGCTTTTGGTGGGCGTGGCTTAGTTTCCTCAGGTTCCCAATCAGATTCAGATCCACCGCTCCCTCCTCCCCCTAGCTGGTCCAAATATGGTCACTTCTGGTTCCAAAACAGTGACGGCCGAACTAACGGGTGACGTTGCAGTTGTTCTTTTTGGTCTTCTTATCCATCCATTGACATTTTAAACGGAATCCATTCTTCCCCAAAGATTCCGAAAATTCCCCGCAAATCCCGTGATAGCGATGTAATGCCTAATCTCTCCGCCCCTCCGACCGTGACACAACAAATATCACGTTTGAAGCACACTCCAGGTGTCGGGTTGAATCCTGACACGCTTGAGAGGAGCTGCGATATCACCACCTCTAAGAGAAAAGCATCGCCTCGCCGCCTCCGGTGTATCCTGCTCTCGCTCCACACCACCGGCTCAGCAGATACCCCCTGGAAATTACCGCTGCATCATTCTTTACACTTAATTTAATAGTGGAAAATGCAGTGCCCTTTTTTTTTTTTTTTACCCCCCCCCCGCCCTCCCAAACCCGTCGGCGCTGTCCGTCCTTATCACGCCAGCCTCCCGGGGGTTTCTGTGCACAGAGCTGCTCGCGTCAAATTAGTCCGTGTTGACTCTGCTCCTGCCATCCCCGGCCACGGCAAATAATGCTGGAATTTATCTTCCAGTCACGTCCTCCTTGTTAAATTCAATTAATGCACCAAATTAGATTGTTAAAAATACAGAAGTCGTGTCGCTGGCCTTAAGCCACTCATTTCTCTGTAAGAAACGTTTCACGTCGTGAGTAGAAAATCCTCAACCTTTAATTCTCAATTAATATGGCCTATTATTATTATTATTATTAATATCAGGGATTCAATCTGAGCTATTTGAGGACTCTACAAGGCCCCCAGAAAATATATTGATATTCTGTGTAATTGGAAGACCACATTATGGTTCTCATTCTCACATATGTATAATTCAATTTTGCAATATTCTGACCTTTTGCTGTCTTGTGTGGTTAAAATCGAATTGCTGTGGTTACATATTGAGAAACTAGATGTGTTTGTCCCGTGGTGTTGTCCATCTGTGTGAGAATGAGAGAGCAGGGCGCTAATTGGTGCTCATCGCCATGACAACACGGAAGAAAACCTGCATGGCCTCAAGTTTTTCTCTGACTTAAATGTCCAACTAAGTTCTTTATTGGCGCTTCGACAGCCCAGACTGGAAAGTGAAAATGCTCAAAAAGAAGGAAACAGTTTAAAGGGTAATAAAATATGACCTTTCTAACAGCACCATAACAAGTGTGCCAGCTAATTAGAAATCCTGTCTTGGAGTCAAGTACACATTATGAGGAAACCGGTATAGTTATGAAAACAAGGTGCTTTCATCGACCCTTTAAAGTTCAAACAGTTGTTATCAGTACTTTACTTTTAGCCTCGCCGCGATTAAATCCGGTTTCCTCCGTAAGTAAATAGACCAACAAACTTCACCTCTACTAACACGCAGTCTTTGTCCAAGTACGATGTCTCGTTTTCCACTTTTACGTGAGTGAAACACAAAAGGTGTGAGAGTGGAGGATCTCAATATGTGGATAATGGACAGCAGCATTTTCTTTTCTCTAACTCAGGTGTTCTCCTCTGCTGAAAAAACTCTTTGTTTTTGTAGTTTCTCTGCTCATTGAGACCTCCATATAAACAATAACCCCTTCAGCTTTGAAGTCAATGCGTCATATTATCGTAATAACAGCAGTTGATTGATCATTTACATAATTAGTCATTTATTGCTGTTGACTGCTGGAAGAAATTATTGTCAATTATTAGAAATTATGTTGGGAAGCTTCCCAAGCTCTTTCGGCTCATAACGTGTAATGATGCAAGGAATGATGAACTCTACAAAGTGTAATTAAAATCTAATGTTCTTCGATTTGTCCTGGTTCATGTGTGGGATTGAACGCCTGTAATCATCGTGGGGTGATTCGGTGTCAGGTCTTTCTCTCCCATTATCAGCAATCCTCCGGTAGGGATTATTTTACACAGTAAACAAATTAATTAGTTATCAAACTCACTAAGTATAGTATTTTTTACTTCCCTTTTTAATATTTGTTGTGGAGGCAGCGGTACCTTAATCCTAGACTTTATATTATATAATATAAAAGAGGTTCAGACTCCGATGCAGATTCTGGAGGTCCATCTGAAAATAATCCCTCATTAATTAGAAAAGAAGATTCAAGAAGACCTGTTTTTGGGGGCGTGTCTGTTTGATTGACAGGCCTGCGGTGCAGTCACGTTACAGCTATCGGTGGGCGGGACGTAGTATCGTCAGGTTTCCAATCAGATCGGTCAGATCCACCGCTGGCTCCTCCCCCCTCCCAGCTCGTCCAAATGTGGTCACTTCCTGCTCGAAACTGGCAAAACGGCAACGGGCAAAATCCTGAACTCGAGGCTTCGCAACGATCGTTCACAAACCAACGGGTGGCGTCACCGTTGGTTGCCGCTTGACCTTAATGAAGTCTCTCCCTGTCTGGTCTAATCAGCTACATGTTGTTGTCCTCAGCTCTCGGCGAGAGAAGGGAAGCTCGAGCCCGTCGCTCCACTCTCTGCGGTTGTTGGTGTAAAACAGTCGACCCTCTCTGACTCGGACTGGCGGAAGAAGCTCTCACGCTGTGACGCGACTCGCCGTCGCTGCGGTTTGCTCTGCACGTCTCTCCGCAGTCTGTCAGGTGGTTTTGAAAATGAAAAAGCTGCCACGCTCACAGGGCATAAAATAAAAGGGAGGTTAACAAAGGCGTATGTTGCATGTTTAATGAAGTTAGGGGCTGAATTCACAATGGATCATTTCGACTGCTTTGCGAGCACAGACTCCGTAACTAACCCAAACTGCTGTTAAAATGAAAGGGTGGGGGTGGGGGTGGGGGTGAAGGTGAAGGGGGAGGGATTTAGGCAGTTCAAAGAGTTTGTCCCCGTAGGTTTCTGATGGAAAGATTCTTTTGGTTTTGGGTTTTTTTTTTTCCTTTTTATGTACATGTTATGTTATACTTTGTATAAACAGGAGGGATATGATGGAAAGAAAAGATTTGTCTCTTCCTCTCGTTTGCATTGTGGCTCCGGAAAGTCTCTTTGGGTTTCTCTCTCATTTGCAAGTGATTCCTTCTTGTTTTACTTTCCGCATCTAATTGACGACTCCCCTGTGTCCTTATCTTGTGACCTACAACCAACTCAGTATTACCATACGAAAGCAGATGTAAAGGGAATGGGGGGGTGATTGTCACACTGTCAACAGTTTCTGCAGCGCCTCATGAGATTCGTAAGCATGAACTGCCACTCAGACTCAGACCTCAGTATCACACATCAAGTGTAGCTCTCGAGCCAGACAGCGTTTAATGTACGTGACCTTCGTGTTCCCGTGTAGCTTCAGTGACGGAACGAGCAGCCGACTCTCCACTTTATCCTCAAGCTGAGGAACAGGTTCGGTTATTACAGAGTCTCAAGAGACGTCGTGGCCTCTGGGAGCTAATGAAGTTCGATCCGCAGCTCCCGCCGTCCATGTGTCCAAGCATCCCTGTGCAGAAGGTGTTGAATGACACCACAATATGAATGCAGTCCATTTAGTATCTGAACATTGAAAGGAGACAAGATGATAAAGAACTTCCCACTTCAAAGCTAGTGATGATAAACTTAAAAGAAGTGATGTTACAGTATGTCTTCTGCGGAGGTTGAACTGCGATTGTCAAAGTGCTGTTGTCGTGGAAACCTAACGACCCGATGATGCTGGTTTCATGAGCTTTGTACACCCCACCATCCACCCCGACCACCAGTAGAGGAATGCAGCATTTCACTCCATACAAAGCAGTTATGTTTCCCTTCAAACACATTAGTAATAAATAGGACTTCAACCAATAACCATTCTCATTATTGACTTATCTGCCAATCATTTTGTTCACTAAACAATTATTTGTTGAGTCAGAAAAAAAAGAAAGAAAAAAACAACATCCTGTTGATCCAGTTTGTTTGGGTTATTATAAATATTATTATTAATATGGCATTGTGCCCTGCACTTATTTTCCTCGCAGCATTTTCATGCATTTTACAAGCTGAGTTTCGATTTCTTCGTCGGACCAAATTAAAGTTAAACACTCTCCTCCCTTGTGTGCTACTTTTAGACTTCATATAAAAGTGGACATAACTTCTGGGTCTCCAAAAAAAACTCTGGTTCCACAGACTCTCATTCAACTTCTCCCTTGAAATACAAAGTTAATAGAAAAATGTTTCTCAAGTTATTATGGTGTTGTTAGCTAAATTCGCTCCTTTTTTTATTATTTTTCTGTCGGTCCATCTGAAAATAATCCCGTCACTGAATAGATATTAGGCCACCTCTTCTAAAAACAGCTCATAATGAGCATTGTGACCATGTTTTGAGGTCTTTTTTGAGATTCTGTTTAGTCTTGAATGTGTTCAAATAAAAAATAAAAACATCCACAAGCGTCCCTCTCACATCTGTGTAACTGAAGAAACCTTTAAACCAGACAATCTGCTGCGAGGAAGCAAAATTTCCTCTAAACGAGCGTGGCAATCTTCTCCGCCTCGCGCTGCTCATTTAGCTCGAATGTAATAACCTCCTTCGACCGCTGCTCCGATTTACGATAGTTTTGGCGTCTGCGAGGTTTGGCCGGTTCGGCGTCATCAACCGGGACGTGTGGAGCCTCCACTGTCCCCGTCAGAAGTACTGTAAGTAAATGATGGCGGCAGCGCTGCTCTGAAGTCAGAGATGGACCTCCAGAGGTCGTCGGGGTCACAGAGCCCCTCCTCGGTCACCACCCCGCTGCCTGCGATGCTTCCTGCTGGGCAGACTGATCGTCCCCCCCCCCCCCCCGCCACTGTGTGTTTCTGCTCTTTAATCTGGAGTCACAGGCCTCTGACTCCTCTAATTACCCACATGGTTCTGTAAAAAAAAAAAAAAAAAAAAAAAAAGGGAATGCTTAATAGCAAGGCGCTAAAACAGCCGAGTGCTGATTAGCGTGAGTCTATTTTGCAGACCGCTCCAGAAATTAGCTGCATGAATCATTCGGTCACAGACATTTTTTTGTCTCTTGAGGCTGACGGTACAAAATGTTTATCGGTAGTTAGGACAAAGAGCATCGCTTAAAAATATCCTCGTCAACACATCGAGACCTGCGCGGCACCGGCGTTATGTTCCCTTAATAAATAAGGATTAGAAATAGTAGGGCTGGGTTTTAGAGAGATATAAAAGGTGCATTGATGCTTTTCATAATGTAAATATGAATATTTCTTTAGTAAAGCACTGTTAGAGGGCTCCTTGTACAATTTACAGAATCAGTTCTCTGAGATTCTGTTTCATATCCAAGCAAACTTGGTATTATAACTGAAATATCCCGAATCAGGACCTTGTGAATCGGAGTTGAATCGACCTGTGGTAAGTCTGCGGTTTATACGCAGCCCTGATAAATAGAGATCAACATGGAGAGCTTTTGTTATCCGGCTGGTTCGATCCCACAGACCTGCAGTGATTTATAATGTATTCGATGGGCGATTTGTGATTACACCACGTGTTGCGGTGTTATATCTGTAACTGGATGTCTCTAACATCTGATTATACATGCATTTGGTTGAAACTCCTATTGAGTGAAGCATCTTCTGTTATTTTTTTTGCTCTTCTTTCAGACTGTCTACTTCCTGTCGTGAACAAATGGAGGCTTGCGGTGAAAAAAAATCACAAGGACGCGTGAATCACTGCATGTTCGGCACTCAACCTTTAACACCTGCCTGCAGCCAGAAGGTAAGAAGATAATAATAATAATTTTTTTTTTTAAAAACCTCCCTTCTTATGTAAGTGTTACACCTGACCTATGCAGACTCTCTCTTTATGACATGACAGAACAAATTATCACAACTTGCAGAAATCACATTGCCGAAGCGTGAGCAGATAATACGAGAGGGCTCGGTATTAATGGAGGGAAAGCAGAGAGCTTACGAAGCCGCGATATCAGACTGCATAATGAACGGCAGCATATATACAGGTGGGAGAATTTCCCCGGTTGCTATTTATCTTTCCCGTCCAGCGTTTGGGCAAATTGAAAGCACTATGTTCCTTGTAAAGGGAACAAACTGGCCCTGATGAATATAATTAGTGCACGAAAAAGCCGTGCAGGAAGAAATCCATAATTTTAATATAAGGTAGGACCTCATACCTCAGAGGGAATGCTAATGAGATAATAACAGAAGCAGAACTGAGGATTTCAACTTCACGCTGCATTTATCTGACAGCTGTAGTTAATTTTCTAGTTAAAAAACAACAACAAAAAAAACATTTTAAGTTAAGAAATGCAGCATATTCATAAAGTAAACTATCGGATCTTAACCTCTCCGACTCACAAAAGAAAACAGAGTCCAGTTGGACCTCCTGTCGTATTTTAGACGGCATTAAGTTGTCAAAAGTGTCACCAAGGAGACGAACCTGATGGTTTCATTTAAATACCTGACTGAGGTCAAGATATCATGAAAACTGATGTCTTTATTTCTTCTTTTGATGTATCTTATGAACTGTCATACATGAGTCAGAAGGACATTTTACAGAACAACCAATACTTTTTTTTTTGGTTTGGTCCATTCTTGATAAAAGAAATAATATATCTGAAGGTCTGGTTTACAAAAGAGCCACACGAAAACTTTCTTCTTTCATAAAAAAATAAATCACACATTTGACATTTTATCATGAACAGTGGCGCAAGCATAAAGAAGAGAGGAAAATGTGATGTATTTCAGTAATAAACACATTTCAACCGTGTGTCCACATTTCCTTTTACTCAGAGTGAGGCAAGAAAAACCACAGTGTAGAAATCCATTTATAGTTTCAATGAATAAATCATTTCATATAAAGCATTTCAATCATTGGCTGGATTATTGAAACGGCAGGAGGAAGAATATGGGTCATGTGCAATGTAAGTATGAGAGTGATGCAGGTTTGAATATGTTTGTCAAACAGATTCTGGTCAAGAAGGTCTTGACTAGAGAATTAAAACAAAACTGTGTAAACACAAACTGTGAACCAACAAAAGTCTCTGAAATGTGACTGACTGCCGACTCAAGCGGTGTCGCCGTCATCCTCGCGCCGTCTCTCCGGCTCGGTCGGACTAATTCCAGGCTTTTCTGGCTGTGTGAGACATCGGTGATACAAAGTGTGCCTTGAAGCAGAATGAACAAATTAAAGCTTCTCTATCGCTTAAAAAAAAAAAAAAAAAAAAGTGGAGGTGACAAGAAAAACAAGCTTTTAAAGCTTTAAAAACACGCAGGTGCCCGCCGCCCCGCCGGTAAACTGCCGCTCCGAGCACCGATGGGATTCTTGGCGCAGCGACGCACGATGAATAAGTCGCCCCGTCGTCCCGGTATGAACGGCGTCGAGGAAGTCGCAGAGTGGCTTCGGGAGTGAAGATTAACCACGACTGAAAAAAATCACTTTCTCTCAGGGGGGCAAAAGTTTTTTTTCATGCGACGCTGGAAACAGCGTCCAGTCAGGCGCATTTTTGGAAGCCAGCAGGGATTCCCGTTTGCACGAGCCCTGGGAGGGGCGATGGGTTTGCCTCCTTTAAGGCCTAATATTAAATTATTTATTATTTTCACCAGAACACCGATATAGGAGTTAACGCTTTTTTGAATGGTAGTGTATTGGAGCCAGCCCCTAGTGGCCCTTAGTGGTACTGCATTTCAAAGGCACCATATCCATTTTTATACAGCCCACAGCCTCGTCCCCATCCCCAAACTCCATTTTTTTTTCATTTTACCTCTCTGTGATCTATCCTCATGATGAAAAAATGAAATGAAAAAAAATATAACAGGAGCCTCTTTCACTCCATATTCCCTTTTACTTTTATTCTTTTCTTATATTTCTTCTCAGTACCTCTGAAGCCTCAGACAGACAAAGTGCATTTTCTATCTTGTCTCTCACAAAAAAACAAAAAAAACAGCACACATCCTGCCAACTTCAGTGGCCAATTGAAATCTGCACTTCAGAGCTGACAGGAGTTGATGCTTCCCCTGAATGATCAGTGGTGCTCCTAAGAATCAGACAACATGATCATTTTTCTTCTAACGTAATCCTCAACTGTTATTCCTGAGTTTTTATAAAAAAGGTTATTTAATAATAAATTAAAAAAAACACAAATAAGTCTGCGTGATATTGTAGTTACAAGTCAGAGAACAGCCTGTTCGAACTGTTTTTACAATCTCCATTAACTCCAGTCGGACCAGCAGCTGTGATTTGTCAATCGCAGACGACTCCTTTCCAGATAAAAGGATTAATCGGAAGAAAAAAAAAAGAAGTCTGCCCTGATAGACAAAATCGAATCATGACGTCAGGCGAGGACGTCTGCTTCTCACATGCTGTGTGCAGATGTTTTCGGTCTGGACCAATCCCATTGTTAAACTAACAGACATGTACTTTGAGGGATGTGAATGACCTGATTTGATACATAAAAAATAGGGGAAAAAAATGCATCTGTGGAGGGAGAAATACGATTTGAACCTTTTTAGGAGAGCAGATCTTTGAGGATGAAGGAGCTTCTCCAACATCTTCCCTCAGACTCCCTCCACCCTCCCCAACGGCCCGATCATTCTCAGTTAACCTTCGGTGACCCGTCACTGGGAAATGTCTGTAACACAAGAGGAGGGAGACATTGTTGGTCACACTCCATTAAATCATTACATGCACCCGCTGGGCCGTGTCACCGGGGAATCGGCGCTTAGTTATTCTGGTGACGGCAAACGCTATCAGGACTCGGGGAGTAGATTTTAAATGGGAAAGTCACGTTAAATTACAACAGGACGGACACGGAGATGTGGTTTGGGCTCTCTGTGGGATCGTCCACTGTTAAGTAGTCACAATAAAAAATAAAACTGAAGGAAATACATACAGTACGTGTTGTAATCCGTTAGAAACTCCAGATTTAGTGACTTGCTTTTTTTTTTTAGCAAATGTTTTGTTTTTTAGGATTGTTTTTTTGTTTTTTTTAATCCTTCTATTTTTGTTGAAAAAAACGTTTCTGAAAACATCAGCAAACCAGTAACAACTCGTGAACCCGTTTACCAAGAAATACCAAGTTCAACTGTGCCAGATTAGTTCGTATGTGAACGGCCACAGATGAAATCAACGTCAAACTCCAGGCAAACACCCTGAAAATGCCAAAGTAATAGACGGTCATAATAGCATTCAAATTGTAGTGTGTTGCCCTTCTCCCTCCTTTAAAAGAAAAATAAACACAAAAGATTGCCTGATGAATGGATGGATTTCTACCCAGCTCGTTTAACAAGGAAGCCGTGGTGACCTTCATTGTTACAGCCACGGCCAGAGCGCCAACCATAACTCTTGAATATTAAAAAGCTCAGCCTCACTGATTGTTCTCTAAATGCCGTGCTTGGACGAAGGCCATTTTGATTTGTAGGTTTGGACACGGGAGAGATTTCAGTAGATCCTTCATCTCGCTGCGTTTATTTTCAGTGCGTGAATTCACGACTTAAACCCGCTGCCTGCATACAGTAGACGCTCACGTAGGTATGATGGCGGGAAAAGATCCTTATTTCCACGTGACATTCGACGAGCTGCGCAACGTCTTCCGTGTGATAAAGTCAACTTTTTTTATTTGAGCGTCCGGACCAGTCAGGAGGTGGTCGGGTCGATGTGCTGACCCGTCCTCTGCCAGAAAGCTTTGATGCGAGAGGCTTCGTGTGGCCCCGCTGTGCCGGGTATCTTTGCTGTTTTCTTCGGAGGTGGAATCCCCCGCGGTTCGTCCATATTGAAGGTTCGATGCGTTTCTGTCTCTCAGCAGGCCGAGAAAACACTGCAGCTTCAGCGGGAAATACCTGAGGACCTTTCTTTGTTGTTGACATTAATACGAAGCACCAAAGAAATTCAAAATTCACTGTCATCAATCTCCAACAAACAAGGATAAAAAAAAAAAATGGAATAAAGAGCAGTGCTTTATCTGAGGTTTGTTTTCCTTCTTTAAAGCAAGAAAATGAAGTTGGAGGCGAAAGGAGGGAAACTGAAACTATGTGGAACCAATTTTTTTGCATCAAAATGCCTGAAAGGTGAAATCATCACTTTGTACATTACATGGAAGCTTGCATGTATATTACATGTGAACACGCACACACGTGTTCATATTATAAATTGATGGATCCATATGTTTGCATAAATGTTCACATTATTTCTCTTGGCAACGCAAATGCTAATTAAGCTTTTCTGCATCAAGGACGTCCCTCTTTTCTCGTTCCCTGTTCTTCATCTTTTTTTACAGTAGCACCAAAGGCAAAGTTTTAAAGTAAAGTATTAAATCTTTTCTGACTAGAGATTACAGTATCACCCCTTTAGCTGTAAAATGATTATTAATTGAGCGTTGTAAGCCAGACACTACTAATTTGATGACGATGAATAATATTTAAAAGTATGACGACATGGTATTTCATTATGTACAAAGTAATAAAGGATGCCCTGATCGGCAGGATACAGTTATGATGATGTTTACACTTCGAAGGATTTTTTATTTATTAACTAAATATGATTAAAATCTTGCCATCTTTGATTAGATGCAGTAGTTTTTGATTTAAATTAAAACTTTTTGTCAGGCTGCTTGTGTATAAACATCGTTTTGATTTTTGAAACTTCTTTTTCTAAATTAAAAAAAAAAAAATCCCTTTTTGTAAGAAATGCGTGCTTATATTTCTCAAAGTAGGGCATCAGGGAAAAGTATTGTTTTGGAGTTTATAGTAAAACTTTTCAAACATTTCAGTGTTGTCGTCGACACAATAAATCAGCATTTGGGTTCAAATAAGGGAACTCTGTTGTCATGGTTACATGATTTTAAGCGGCAAACGGACAAAGTTGTCCTGTGTTGAAATCCCGTGTGTTTGTCGAACCCATGCATCCACCCCGACATCCTCCCTACGCAGAGATTTTCTGGCTCTACGTCGCCTCATTTCCTACTTTGCTCGTGTCATAAGTAGAATGAGTTTTAAAAAGTTGCTCAGAAAGTCGACCTATAGGGCTTTTTTTTTTTCTCTTTTGTGGGAGGACGGTCATATAGATCAGTAATTAAACCGTGGGCCGAAAAGTCCCTTTTAACTTTGAAATAAGCTGCTGAATCGTATAGAAACTTTGCCGTAATGGTGAAAGTTAAACTTTTGCTCCATTGTTCTTGTCAGTTTTCCAATCGAGGTAATCGAGCAGTGTGAAGTCGGGGTCACGTTTCAGATGTTTGAGTTGTCAACAGCTTCACCAAACATAGATTGTTTTTCCTCTGAACTTCTCACATGGCTTTCATTTCAATAAATGTTTAAAAAGTCCTCTCAACTCGTAGAATGAACCGGCTGGTTAAACGTACTGCAGCCTTTTAGTGGCTCTAATGACACATTTACATTTGCCATCAGTGGAAAATCTCACCCTTTCAGATAAACCACCATACTTACGCATTTTAAATGTAGTGCTGTTTATTATTTTTTTCCTAATATTAGGCTGTTAGTCCTTCTCCAGACCAGCTGCTCATTATACTAATTTCCTAAAGTGTTTGTGTGAGTGCCTGATTTAGGGCACCGGTAAAGTGACTGTAGGTCACACATGTAGTGTTTGATGTTGTGTGGACAATTAACCGAAAAAAAAGAAAAAGGGCAAATTCAAATGCATCTAGTGTTCCTGTTCTGTGTTAGCGAGGGCAAAAAAATAAAAATCTTTTAAACGTTTCAAGTGCTGCTCGAAAAAGCATTTGAGTGACACGGTTTATTTCCATATTCATAAATTATGTAACAGCACTAATGTATCTCCAGTATATCCTGTAGCGCTTGTTTTTTCTTTTTCTTTTTTATGGATTTCAAATGTTTTTAAGTTGAGAGTTGATCTTGACCTTGGAAATACGTAAAGAACAGTCGATTAGCATTTCATTTACAATCAGGTTCAATACTTTGATCACATTATCACAACTCAGGCGTCTCCTTCTTCTACATTTTCAGACACTTATCAAGGTATCACAAAAGTATTATTTAAAAAAAAAATCCTGATGTTAAAAGAGGAAGGTCTGGAAAAAGAAAAAACCTCGCTGTATCGACTAGAAATACACTTCTACCTATCGATGGATATATCCATCGCTTTGGTCCAGCATCTACTGGATGTATTGACATTAAATTTAGTATAGTTAATTTAGTCATGGACGTGTGGAAGATTTTTTTTTATCTTTATACTTTTGATTGAATATTAATTATTTAATGCTTTGTCACTAGGAGTATTGTTTTATGTAATTCACAGTACAGTGGTGGTCTCAAAGGGATAAGACTGATTGTGGCAGCAGCAGCAGGTAATGGGGAGAACATTGCATTTTTAATTATAGTGAATAGGACTCGTGAATGACGTGCGATGACATGTGGCCTCCTGGAACATCGGGACCCGAACAGTTTGAGGCAGCGCTCTGCATTTCCATTTCAGCTGCTCTCGTAAGAACACTCAACGATTTCCAATAAACCTACATTGCATCGGACTTCGAAGACACTCTGCTTGATTAATAATTCTCCACCACGGAAGGATGACACCCTCACTTTGCAAATCACAGAAAAAGCACGTAGTACACCCGCCCGTCCACTAGAGGGAAGCGTATCGATGTGGCGCTTTTTGCCCCGTGAGACGTAGCAGCGTCACTTGCTTTATGAAAACAGCCTTCTTTGTACTTCGTCTCATTACCTCGCATGACCTCCGTCACGTGACCTGCCTCTGTTTACGTACGTGTTCTTTCCACGTTTAGACGACGCTACACAGGCTTCCCCCTGGTGGTCGGGCGGGTGTATTTCACGCTTTTGCTTTGCCTCGTGTTTGGTTGATAACTTTATTTTTAAGCACATGTTTTTGTTTTTGTCCACATACTTCCTTGTATTCTGCAGACCTGCAGAGTTCATTTTCATGTGTCACTTGTGACAGCATGAAGAAACCGT
This sequence comes from Brachyistius frenatus, assembly GCF_029030835.1. Taxonomy (NCBI): domain Eukaryota; kingdom Metazoa; phylum Chordata; class Actinopteri; family Embiotocidae; genus Brachyistius; species Brachyistius frenatus. The sequence continues at coordinate 1,177,829 of NW_027210664.1, read as the reverse complement.
GAGATTTTCAAGTGGACACTCAGGCCGTATTCTAAAATCCAGATTACTCAGCGTAATGTGTTTGGGGTTAATAACATAGTTGGCGAATATCTCGGTTTCAAGCCACATTATAGCTTCTTGCATAATCTGCCAGGTGTGTGTGTAATTTTCAGAAACACCTTTTTTGTTTGTCTCTGTGATTCTTTCCCAAATGTGAAATTTGAATTATTTTTTCCTGTTAACGCAGCTGCCATTAACCTTTCTGACCCCATTCAGGGGGTTGAGGATTTGGAGAGTGGACGGACATAAATGTCAAATATAAATGGATAAAAATGAACGCTGAACAAATAACAGATTCAAATCTGTTGGTTACCCAAAGCCATTCTTTCCTTTAGAAATGCATCTCTTTTTTTTGTGCTCAAGCTGGTGAAGAAAAGATGGATTTATTAATCAGAGTCAGAAAAATAACAGAAAACAAACTGTTTTCACTCACCCATTCATCTCAGCAACTTGTCTTTGCTTTTCAAGAGTTTCGTTTCTTTTTACATGTAAATCAAGTTCAGATGATGTTCAGCAGAACTCGTTCAGCTGCAGTTTGTCTGTCAAACAGAAGGATGTGCAGCTGGAACCTTGTTGGTTTTCACGTCACACAAGTTGTGATCATCTTACAAGTAGCTGCATGAAGAAAATGATCCCTCTTATCTACAGGAGCGCCATCATTTCAGTTCAAACATCAGCATATTCAAATGTGTGCACTGTTACTGTCAATATGAGTTGGTAGGAGCACATTTCCCGCGTCGGTGGCTGAGAACAGTCGACTCGTTTATGGTTGTTTGTTTTGTCACAACCAGCAAATTGCCTCCAAAAAAAAACAAAAACAAAAACGAGGAAACCGAAGCGAACATGAAATGAACTGAAAAACCTGAGTTGCCTCGTTAAAATGACCTCAGTGTGGGTGGAGCGGCGACGCGATGAAGGCCACGGCTGATGTGTTTGACTGCAGTTCATCACATTATACACGAGTGTTCGACAAGCGTTTGTTGTGTGAAACTGAGGACAGCGTCGTTTCCTCTCGGTATACTTTCAACTCTTGAGGTTATTTGGCTTGTTTACGTCTGCTGCTGGGTGCATTGTGGACCCAATTTGAGGTGACAACAGGAGAGCACAGAAAATGAAAGGATTTAATAGTTTGAACTTTGTTCTCCGAGCCCGGTGTCTGTTTCGACCTCCAGCTGAAGTTCATCTCGATGTAGTTCTGTAGAAACTCTGCGAGTTCTGGAAAAGGACAGATTACATTTTTCTCTTCAGCTTTACAGTATGTTAGTGAACATAAGCTTCTACTTCTGTTTTTAATTGGAGTGGATGTTAGTGTCATGATGCAGACAATTTAGTTTGACCTTAAAATGTACATGTGACTGTTCCCTTTTGCAAAGGGAGTTTGTTCCGATCGCATGAAGGTCTCATCCATTTTTTTCTGTTGGATTTGTATAAGCAGCTCTCCAGACAGGAAGCATGATGCATTTTATTTTTACCGGATCTGACCACATTTGACCGAACTATCGTTACTATTGTATATTTTTTTTCAAATTTGTTATAGGTTTTTCCATCTTATCAGAAACAAAAAAACAATTAAAAGAAAACACTATTTTCAAAAACATTTTTCCCTTGAACCTTGAAATTTCAAAATCCTCTTCATCCCAACTGCACTTTAAAAATCAGAGGTAGAAAATAAATTTCTGTTTTTATTTTTCATGGTCTTGCTTAAAAAGTAGAAATAATTGGTCAATTTTGTTCCTCCTCATCACAGGAGGGTCTCAGTTTGTTTGTACAAGTGAATATATTTTCCTTTGTGACCTTGCATTTGGACCGTGAGAGGAATTTTCTTTTCTTAAAAAGGCATGCTAAGTACGTTTTAAAGACCTGTATGACCAGTTCACCTCTAAAGTATGAGAGAGGCAGTACGCCAGGATGCCGGATCATTAGTGACGTGTTATCAGGCCTTTAACAGAGTCCGGTTCAGCTCTGCTCCAGCAGACAGTCACAAACCATTGAGTTTTATCTCAAGCTCCAGTATCCTCTCTGCTAATTCCTCCGTCATAAATCCGCACATACAGATGCGTCAGCGATGGTAATTAGTAAGAACATGGGCAGCAGGCATGACCTGCCATCAAGAGTGGGACTGCTAATTGAAAATGACTCAGATATAAACAGAAATATAATACAAATTGATTTTATTGTATTATTCCACGGTACTCTGGTCTTGTTCCCTTTCTATTAAGAGATCTGTGCAAAACCACTGAGGGCCACTAGGGGGTGGTTCCAAAAAAAGACCGTCTCCATAGACTCCCATTAAAAAAGCATGAACTTCCCTCATGAAATACAAAATCAATAAACATTTCCTCAAGCCATTATGGTGTCATTAGTTGAAGTCCCTCCTTCTGATCATAGCTCTGGTGGTCCTTCTGTAGATAATTCCACCATTAATTAGATATTAGGCCTCAAAGAGAGCTGTGTTTGGGGGCGTGTCTAGTTTGATTGACATGACACGGTGTTGCCAGGTTTCCTGTATCAGTGGGTTCCTCAAAAAAACAAGATGGTTGACGGCAAAAATGCCGAACTAGAGGATATCGAGCAGAACCTCCCGTCGTACGCGAACTGACCTTTATCTGTGAAACTGTTGAAATGCCTCGAAAATCACACGGCCTTTGCTCGAAAGGCAGCTGATCATCTTCAGCAGCCACAATGGATCATTTGTACGTTTGTTCACAAACCGACGGGTGACGTCACTGCTGATGGCCCGCTCGGCCCACGACAAACAATTCACCCAAAATAAGTAAAGTCAGGGAATACGAGATTGATTTGATTTGCTAGGTGTTTGAATGGAACAAAAATGGGACTTTATCTTTTCTTTCTGAACAGGTAAAGCAGAAAATGAATTCTCCCTATTGAGACTCAAACATGCCATGATATTCACAGATCATAAATTACTCTTAATGATAATGGTTAGTTTGGACGTCAAAGTAGAGCTAATGGATGTTTTTAACCTTCCTCTACTCCTAAATGTCACAAAAACAAAGCTATTCACCTGAATAGTGAGATGAAGAAGAATATCTATTCACAGCTAATTGGATACTTTAATGACCCATAGTTTGGGCTGTCAGTCATTTTGGCATCACTTTTGATGTAATTCTCTCTTTTCACTCAGTTCGAGAAGTAAAAAAAATAAAAAAATAAAAACATCTTTTTTCAGTGATCTTTGTCCCTTTGTTAGATTTCACGTTGATTACATGTGAACAACCTGAATGAGAAAAAATGAGAGAGGTTTTGGCATTTTGTGAATAGTCTGGGATTTATTTTCTTTTTGTTGAGTTTTCTCCTGTTTTCTCAGCTCTGGGAAGATGTTCTTCAGCAAGATGTCATTGTCATGTTATTCTGACAGACAATGGAGAAGGAGACAATAAAAAAGTAGACTTTGAGCACAGAAAACATCCTTTATCGGCCTTTGTCAGCATAGATGAAATGATGATGATTACAACATTCATCAAGCTAAAACAAAAACTTTGATTTAGCCCACATGAAACACCGACAGGGTGATGTAATGCTGAAAGAGCTATCGTGGTGCTTCAGAAGCTGGCAGGAAAATTAAGCTGCAGGTGGAGGTGTTTTTTTGGGGGGGGATAAATGGAAAGATGTTTGGCAGCAAAATCAAAACAGACAAGTGACAGAATACAAACACTTGTTTACCATTTCAGTCCTGGAACATCAAACACAGCACTTTCACACAGAGATCTTTTAGTAACCTAAACCGGGATCTTTTCCTGAACCTTAACCGGATCCTCTCTGCCTCACACCAACCAAACGGCGATTGTTTCCCATACAACCCATGTTCTAACAATAATCACTCATTATTTTTGTTGCATAAACATAATCAGAATAATCTGATTTGCGCAGCTCTCTTTTTGTGCATATTCATGAACCTGTGAACTGACTTTTATGTCCTAAATTAGCTGAGTTCACCTTTAAATAAGTGGAAAAACATTTCAATAAAAACCAACTGAACTGTAGATGAATAATCTTGAGTGATAGACGGCGACTACACACTATACAGGTATAGTTGGAAAAGTCTCTTTAAAAACAGGTGTTGTTACAGAATAAAACAGCACTGGACAGTCGAACACGAATAAATGATACGAGTTTGAATTTTCAAAAAGATTATGACCCATCCCCTCACGACGGACGACCTCCGCTGGAAGGAATTGACTAAATTATTTCTATTATTTTTCTCAGAATTTGTCGGTCCTTATTTTCCTCTAAATCCTCCCGTTGATCTCGACCACATTCAGGAGCGATTGCTTCCCAAACAAACCGAGCGTTCACACGCTCGACGGCCACAATCATCAGCAGGATGATTTCTGAAGATTACTCAGAGTTCTGGTGAAGAAAATGTCCCCTCGCTTCCCATCGCTGACGCTCACATGTTCAGACACAAGTACTTAATGTAATACGCCTCTCAGGTGCTCAGCAATCTGGCAGATTGTGGAGGCGTCAACCTGCTGCCTTGATATTTTTCTCTCAGGCAGCCGTGTGACTGGATCGTTCTTATAACGTGTAAAGGCCTTCGAAAATTCTGTCTCAGTCCAGATCTGATTGTTTTAACGCCGATCAGTCCCACAGAGAGCGATGATGTCATTAAAATATATTGGATAACTGCAAAACGAAGTATCGGGAGCTGCTGAACAAAAATGAGCTGGCTGAGCAATTGTGATGAAACACAATCAGTGGCTCAGATGAGCGAGGTCGAAGCTTCAATTTATGGAGGACTGAATAAAAGACTCCTCATTCAAATGATAGATATTCATTTTCAACTCAGATCAGATTTAATTTACTTCAAAATGGCAAGAATATGTAAATTTGCAGTTTCTTTCTGTATGGTACATATTGTCTTGTACAACAAGTGGTGGAAATTAAGTACATTTATTCAAGTACAGTTTTAAGGTACTTGTACTTTGTGAGTATTTCCATTTGATTTGTGCTTCCTCTCCAAAAACATTTCAGAGGGAAATCTTGTACTTTCTACTATTAACTATTTATTCGACAGCTTTAGAGGATGCAGATTTGACTCAATAGATAATAATAACGAGCTGTTAAAATATGTCACATTGTTAAAGATGAATCCAGTCATTTCCTGTTTTCTGATGTTTTTTTTTTTTTTTTTTTTTTTTTAAAGCAGTGTGAAATCGGGGTCACGTTTCAGATGTTTGAGTTGTCAACAGCTTCACCAAACACAGATTGTTTTTCCTCTAAACTTCTCACATGGCTTTCATTTCAATACATGTTCAAAAATCCAAACTTGACACACTGACGCTTCAGGATTAATAATCTAATGATGTCATTGAAAAATATATCAGTCAGAGGGACCGAAAAAAGACTTTAACTTTCATACTTTACACTCTCATGCAGGACTTTCACTTGTACTTCGCTGTATTATTCAGTAAAGGATCCGAACGCTTATTCTACCACGACATCATCATGCCATCTGTTCATTTACAATCACAGCTGCACTCAAACCAACAATTCAATATTTTTTTATAATGAACACAGACGAGTAGCCGTCAAATCTCACGTGAAAAGAGAGGAAATAATAAACTAAAGATAATCTGCATTTGATATTATTAAAAATGGAAATGTACGCCCTCATCCTGATAAATAAAAAGTTGTGTTTGGTTGCATCAATAACGCGACTCAAATCTGAACATTTTATATGCTTGTCAAACAAAACAGAACAAACACGTTATGCAACACAACTAATTAATTAAGCCTACTGGTCTCAGCCGTTACTGTACGCCCGCTGCATTTTTCTGACCGCTTTTTATACACATACATAATCACAGCGCCGCGCTACTTAAGCTGGGAACATCAAAATAAACTCCCCCACCCCTGTTTTTCTCTGAAACGCATTCCCGTTTCCCGGCACTCTGCTGAAACACAGAGTCGCTTAACAAATGAAAAATATGTTCCAATCTCTGGATCTCTGCCTTCGGTAATTAGGTGTTTCCATGTCTGCAGAGTCACTGAGCAAGCCTGAAGGTGAACTCAAGAGGAGCAGCATGTTCCTGAAGGAAAAAAAAGAATTATCCAAGTAAATCAGAGACGCCACTTCTTCAGGTTTCAGTCCAAGCAGAGACATCAGAATCAAAAAACATTTCTATTATTCCCCACGGAGGAAGATGCTTTGTAACGTTTGCTCAAGATCGTGTAAGATTTTATCTCCAGCGACTTCTTCGTAGGATGCAATAAGACTCTCGCTGCATTCTCGGTTTTCGCGTTTAATGAACGAGCCGAGCTGAGGAAAAGAACACCAGAACATATTAGTCACAGTTTAGAAAGTAACTGCAGCACGCTGAGATGAGATGAGATGAGATGAGATGAGATGAGATGAGATGAGATGAGATGAGATGAGATGAGATGAGATGAGATGAGATGAGATGAGATGAGATGAGATGAGATGAGATGAGATGAGATGAGATGAGATGAGATGTTCTGCACAGGTAGGACGTGCTGCACCGGTTTGGACCGACGGCTTGACTGAAACCTTCATACCTCGCTGGATCGGTGCAGATAATGTCTGTGCAGAGGATGCAAACAAAAGTAGACTTCAACTCCACTGGTTCAATTTGACCAATAAAAGCAAATTCAACTTGTGTTGAGGCTTGTTTGAGCCCTCACGACAGCAGAAGCAGCGTGAAATGGTGGACGGCTGATTTAAACTAGTGAAGTAAAGTTAGTCAACAACACCGAGATATTTTTTAAGGCTGAAAAAACAAGCGAATATCAGATTGTGAAGCTTGGTGGCTCCCGAGAAGAGCGCGAGAAGATATTTCTAGATGCCAGTTTGATTTTTGGTGATTAGTTTCAACCAAGCGGAAACCAACAGCGACATCACCCATTAGTTTGTAGTCGAGTTTGGATTTCAGCCGTCAACCATCTTGGTATTCTGGAGCCAGATGTGATTATTTTTTGGACAAGTTGGGGCGGAGCCAGCGGCAGATCTGATTGGAAACCCAAGGACACTGTGCCCCGCCCACTTATAGCGGAAACCTGACTGCTCCACAGGCTGTCAATCTAACGGCCACACCCCCAAACATACTACTTTTTGAGGCCTAATATTTAATTGATGAGGGAATAATTTTCTGATGGACCACCAGAAAATTAATAAGAAGGAGAGAATTTATCAAAAAGACACCTAAATAACTGGTGGAAAACATCCATTGACTTTGTATTTCCTGAGAGAAGTTGAATGGGAGTCTATGGAGCCAGAGCCCTTTTGGGAGCCAAGTCCTAGTGGCCATCGGTGGTATTGCACTGCATGACACTTCCGCATTGGCCTCACTCGTCAAACCCAGAATCTAAGTCCACTTTTATGACTGAAACTGCGACTGAAATAGAACCACACAGAAGTAAATAAGAAAGCACCCGAGCTGTTTGAAGGACAAATCAACACGCTGGGTGACGAGCAGTACATTAGGTCTGCTTTATTTTTGTACTGCAACTCATCAACAACCCAAATACTGGAAAACCTTCAGGTGGAGGGGCTGAGTGTGTGAGTATTTACCCAGCAGCCTCTTTGGCTAGGGGCAGCAATCATCATCTGAGGCACCACATCCTCTGAGAGGAGTATTGAGCTCCTTACTCTCAGCAGGAAAGAAACTATTCCTCCAGTTTTATGTGCTGTGCGCTATATTTAAGCCGATGCACTCGTTTTCTGGATTGTTGTGCAGAAAGGATCCATGTGAGGACAGAAAAACACATCAATCACTTTCACTCCACGTATTATTTTTTATGCTTGAAAGCTTTCTTTCGTTTTCTGTTTGTCGTCTTTCATACATTTCAATGATTCAAGTTACATCAGAGCAGATGACTAAACACTTCAGCTTTCCTTTTCTTTACATTTTTTACCAAAAAATGAGCTTCAATCCGCACCAAAACAAAAATGCATTTTTTTTTAAAAGAAAATCTGCATTTTAAAATGAAAAGTTTAACCGAGGTGCTGCAATCACCTGTTTTCCTGCCGCCGTTACTGGGTGTATATTCTATGTCCTCCATTAGTCTGTAAATGGAACATGTTATTTGTTCAGCATTCACGCTGACCTTTTTGAGGATTTCATCAAACCAAGAAAGGAAAAAAAAAAGTGCCCAACAGAGCTGAAATTATATGTCTTGCGTCGTGCTGAGTTGTTGATAAGCACCTTTACATTTAAATTGCAGAGAAGATACGAGCTGCCCTGCAGATTCTGTGCATTAACATCAACTTGCAGCCTTTCCTGGCGGTTTTTAGACACCTCAACGGTTTCGTCTACACTGAAGATGAATCGTGTTTAACCTTGAGTATTCAAAGTCATCAGTTAAATCCTCCTGATGTCCCTCTTCCTCCTCCTCCTACTTATTTCCATGACCCTCATGCATGTAAATATTTGCCGGCTGAACCGTCCCTCGGGGGCACCGCTCTCCGCGGCATCGTTCAAACACCACCGAAAGGAATCGTTATCGGAGGAAACACGATGTTGTTTCTAACGCCTGACATGTGTGACGTGTTTCTCAGCGCCCGTCCGTCCTCCGGTCGTTGCCTTTAAGACGAGGTCCGTGGACGTGAAGTCTTTATGGGACTTTTTCTTGGCATCTCTGGAATAAACAGAACTTTTCAGCTCCTGTGAAATGAGTCAACATTGTGCAACATATATTTTGTAAATTATTAAAAGCAGAAGAGCCAGGGTGGGGGAGGGGGAGGGGTGCAGTGTGCAAGCTTAGGTTAGGAACTGACATCTTATTATCTCTTGTTTGTCCATGAAGCCATTTTTTCCTGTGATTTTTCAATACATTTAAAATGCATAAAAACAGGTGCGACGCTTGGCCGGTGTCACAGCTCCCTGTAAAGACAGAAAAGCAGCTTTATTTTGTAGGAGAGGAGGGTACATGTGGCAGAAGGCAGAGAATATTAATGCCGCTTGAGGCGACCTGAAGTGAATCATAATGCAGTTCTGCTGACCGTCAGAAACACCGCAGGAAAACCAAGAAGCCTGCTGAAAATCTTCTGTTATTTTCCCCCCAGAAACTCTCTCCATTACCTCCAGCATGGATCTGAATGACAGGTGTGATGTTTACATCCTCTTAACATCTGTTTTAGTATTTAGTGACGACTGAAAAAACGGTGGAAAACAAACGTTTGCTTATTGCTTCTGGGACCGGTCTTTGGAATACAGATCGATCCGCTGCAGTAGTCACTTGGGACTACTGACTCCTTGAAGGAAAATCCACCTCACAGTCTGGGTTTTATGGGGATTTTTATTGTTTTATTATGATACATAAATTCACTCTTGGGCTCAAAATCTCGATGTACACAATAAAAAAAACAAAAAAAACCATTAAAAGAGTTTTTTAAGGAACTCCAGGCTTTACCCCCTGAATCATGTATAATGTATAATATAAATGTAGTTTTAAGTCCAACACAAAAACACGTCCCAGTTGTCGCTATCATCAGGTTTTCTTTGTCTTAAGTGGCGGTGAACTAAATACACGACGAAGTTTTAAGGCCACTTTAAAGAAAAACAATTAGAGGAGGAGGATTTGTCGCAATTTTGAGAATAAAGTCAAAATTTCTAGAATAAAGTTAGATTTCAATAGATTACTTTCATATTGAAACTACATTTCAATATTAAAGTCCAATTTATGCAACTATTCCAAACTACTTGCTTTGCGCATGTGATACAAGATGCTTTGCGTATATTAACTTGTGCAATTAGACGATTAACAGTTTGGTGATAAATATCAGGACTTTGAAGAGATCGCTTCTGTTCAGAAGGAGGAACTTCACTTTTTTCTCGAAGTTTTGGTGTTTTGAGGCCAATTTATGAGAATATTCTAAACTACTTCCTTCAAAATTCCTTCTCAATATTTCAAACTTTAATCTCGATATTTCTCGAAGTTTTTAGGGTTTTTTTCTTCTCAAAAGCAAAAACTTCCTCCTCCTGTTTTTTTTATTCCTCTTTAATGTGGCTCCTAAAACTACATCATATGCAGTGGTGTGAAAAAGTGTTTGCCTCCTTCCTGATTTCTTATTTTTTTGCATGTTTGTCACACTTAAATGTTTCAGGACGGGGGCAAACACTTTTTCACACCACTGTAAACACATCTGTGATCTGAAAGATTTAAAAAAACATCACATTGTTGTTGTTTTTTTGTTGGTGTTTACTGGTGTTTAATATACGTCGAAGGTAATCACTGGATCCCTTTTTTCAGCCCAGAGGTTGTTGGATGAGGTCGAGGTCACGGCTCTGGGAAAACTTTTTCTGCCTTTCCAGAATGTGGATAATGAAGTATTTATTCACAGAACCGGGCCCTCTAACTAACCGTCTACATGTTTTGCACAGTCTCCCGAGCTCTGTGATCAGAGCCCAAACGTGGGTGTTTTCTCCGAGCAAACTGACGTGGGTTTGTGCACTTCAACCCTCACGTTGATTCAGTCAGCAGGAATGTGCAGAGCATAAACATCACTGCAAGGGGGGGCGGCAAGGTTAACAAGCGGGCTCAGAGCTTTAGGGCTTCAGGTCAGCGTCTCCCGAGACCAGATCAGATCAATACGGAGCAGAAGTGTAAGAGGTTCCCCTCAGAATAATACCAGAGGAAGATGGACGGAGGGCCCGGTCCTTCCCCTACAGCTCCTTCCACAACACACAACTGTAGCCTCAAGACATCAATGTACTATGTTAAACATGCAGCCTCACTCTTCACTCTCAAGTCATTCATTCTGGAAAATAATGTGTTTCCATGGTGATCCTAAACACATAGTTGTGATGCAGTTTAAAAAAAGAAAAAAAAAAAAGAAAAGTCCCTCTGCTGCCCTCTAGGGCATTTATAGCACAAGTACATAAAAATAGCTTTTTTTTTTTCTTTCCTTTTCTTTTTCTCACAAAACAGCATGTTTGTATTAAACAAGATGAGTTTACAAAAAAAAGACACACAACTGTCAAGACTGAAATTACGAATACAAAACTAAAATTGTAAATAACACATAAACAAATTAATTTTTAAATACAATCCAGTCCAGACAATTAGGTTTGATGTTATTCTTTAATTTACCAGAGAAATCAAAATTAGGCCACATGGAGATTTTTTTTTTTTTATTTTTTATTTTTTTTAGAGTATAATTTACTTTTTTCTGTCAGTTTAAAGGTCACGAAATAATAAGCAGCGTCGCACCGGAGGAAGCGGATGATTTAGTGTGCGGCTTTATTTCTGCTCAAACCCGGGGTCCCGTTCAACTGGTGCACAGCTCTCTCATTGGCCAACGGCCAAACCGTTTTGAATTGCGATTGGTCCATTCCTGTCCCTCCCCTTAAACACTCCGACCAGAAACACGGAATCGTGAGAGCGCGTCGTGAACATGTAGCTGGTAAACACCGCGAGAGCTTCAGATAATTCATCACAAATAACGGAAATTAGCGCCGCTGAGATTGTGGATTTTCGATCCGGTGAAGAAGACCGAATTAAACAGCGGCCGCTGACAGTTTCATCTTATTCCCGAAGGTAATTGCTTTCGTACGTTTTGCCGACGCGATGCTAAGCTGGCTAACGAAGCTAACATCACCGGAAACACGTTGTTTACGTCGATAAAGATCAAACAACGTTTCACTGAACGGATTATAACGAGTCGTAATCCAGCGCTTTCTTTTCATCTTTTATATGAACTTGATCTCGAGATGAAAACAAAACAAACCCGAGGTCACGTTTACGTCCTCTTCATTTCTAGTTCTGTTATTTTACTGAGTTTTCATCATATTTCCTAATTTATTCTGATTTGTATCGCGACGAATCCACGAGGCGCAAAACTGGAAGTGAGGATGATAAAATGTACAGATAGATGTACTTTCATTGATCCCGCGAGAGGAAATTATTTGCAAAACAAATTACGGAATAAAAAAAATAGAGTTAGTGAAGATATAAATATAAAAACAGGACAACGGTGTTAATGATGATTTGGGGAGTTACTGAACAGTCTGATCGCTGTGAGGAAAACATGATGGAGATATGAACTAAAAGATTAAACAGTGATGACAGTCGTGCTCAGTTCATCGCAATGTTTTGAATGTAAAACACAACGTTGATGTTCACATCAAGAATGTGAACCCGTTCATGGGTTACATGTTTACATATTTACATGTTTACATATTTACATGTTTACGTGTTTACATATTTACGTGTTTACATGTTTACATATTTACATGTTTACGTGTTTACATATTTACATGTTTACATATTTATATCGCTTCATGGGTAATTCATTCAATTAAAGTAAAAAAAACACAAAAAAACTTCCAGGTCTGTTTACTTTCATTCATGTGAGTTGTAACTTCTGTCTCGTCCTTCAGTCATGTCTTTCCATCAGGACCGGGGGGGTCCACGGGGAGGAATGCCCTCCGGCCAGCAGGGCGCGGCTCCGAACTACCGCCCCGCCAACCTGAGGCCGCCCCCTCCCCAGCCCCCGCTTCCCCCCTACCACTACGACCCGCAGGCTCCTCCCAGCTCCGGGTACCACGGCAACAGCGGCTACATGCCCCCGCGCTCCGACTTCATGCAGTACCCTCCTCTGGCATCGTCCCAGACCCAGCCGAGCTCTCTGAACCAGTGCCCCGTGCGCCCCCCGTTCTCCAAGCCCCCCGCCCGCCAGGGCTTCCCCGACCCCCCTCCTAACTTCCCCCCCCCTCCCCTCCCCGGCTCCGCGGGCGGACCCTCTCCGGGGGGCCAGGTATCCGCTCAGAGCGCCTACCACCCTTACATGATGCCTCCGGTGCCGCCGCCGCCGATGCCCCACCCGACCATGCCCCCCCGATGGCCTCTCAGTCGATGGGCTACCACCCTCCGTACTCCATGAGCTACCCGCACCCCCCACACCCCCCGCCTTTCCCTCCGCCCGCCTTCAGCCCCGGCTACGCCCAGAGCCCCGGCCCGTTCCAGCCGGACCACGGCGTCCGCCACGGCGGGCAGTACAAGCAGGAGAAGGCCGCGGACGGCAGGAGGTCCCCCGACCGCGGCTATCGCCACGACGAGCTGCGGCAGAAGTGCTACGGCTACGGCGGCCACGGCGACCGGCACAAGGCGGAGTTCCCCGGAGAGAGGAAGGAGCGCACGCGGAGTCCGGACAGACGCGGCAGGCCGGAGGCGGGCCGGTACCGGTCGGAGTACGACCGAGGCCGGACGCCCCCCCGACACCGGAGCCGGGACCGCAGCAGGTACGGAGACGTCTCTCTCCCTGTCCTCTTAAACGTCCATCAGGGAATCGGTCCTCTTCTCACCGCACCGTCTGGGTTTTTTTTTGTCCACAGAGAGCGTTACCGACACCGAGACAGCCGGAGGTCCCAGTCGCCCGACAGACACCGAAAGAGGCCTCGAAGGTAAACGTGGAGTCCTCATATGTCTAAACATAAAAAATACTAATCCTCGTTAAATCCTCTAAAACATTTACAGACAAGGAACGTTTTTATTTTACCCAGTTTAGTTGGCTGCCATATTTTCTAACCTCCTGTTCGTGTATTCCTGAAGTTTATATCGTATCATTATAACCAGATTCAGAGTCCTGTGATTCAAAGAGAAATAATTTTCAACCAGACTAAAATAATTGCATATCTTTAAATATGCATTTTCGGTGGGAATACTTCTGCAGGGATTTCCCTCCCATTGATTATGTGCCGCACCCAAATGTTATTTTTTTCCCCACAGCTTCACTATGAGCTTAATTTTCACCCGTGTTTGATGATTGTTAATATTTTTGCAGCAGACAGTGAATTTTTAAATACATTTTGGGCACGATTATCGTGCAAAATTACATAGTTTTTTATTTTGTCAAATAACTGCCTCACTAGTCTCCACTGATACAACAGCACCTAAGAAACTTCGCGGGGGAAAAAAAACAACAACCTCTGATTATGGGGCTGAATGTTAAAAGGCTCCAAGAAGCTTAACTTCAGCCTCAGAACTTAAACTGAAGGATCAATACTGACGAGAGAAGAATGAAATCTTCTACTTGCTTCTGTGCCAACGGCAGTTGATCTCTGTTGATCATTACGGTTCCTGTATGGTGAAGAAAAATCAGGGCACCAGCATCCGTCCGTGAAGTTGGGATTTCTACAAGAGTATCGATATTCTCTTTAGTTGAAAGCCTTCCTGCCTGATGAAAGTCCACATCCCTGAACGGACTCGAAGGCTCCGAGCTGACATACGTACACAACATACAACTATAAACAAAACGAGCTTTGTTTTGCCTCCGAGGGATTTTAGTAAGTTCGCCTCACGTGTGCGAGGATGTGCTTTGACCTCTCGCCCCGTCTCCTCGTCGTGAGCTTTCGCTCTCTTTGTTTTTGCAGTCGCTCCGGCAGCAGAGACAGGAAGCGCGGCCGCTGGGAGGAGGAGAAGGACCGGCGGTCGGAGGGCTCGTCGGGGCCGAGCAGAGAGCGCAGCTACCCGTCCTCCGTCAGGAGCAGAGACTCCGAGGAGGCCTTCGGCGACCGCGACCGGGACCGGGAGAGGGAGAGAGAGAGGGAGAGAGAGAGGGACCGAGACAGGGAGAAGGGCGACGAAGAGCGAGAGGAGGACGAGCTGCTGAAACCCGCCTGGATCCGCTGCACCCACGCGGAGAGCTTCTACTCCAACGACCCCATGGACCAAGTGGTACTGTCCGATTGAATACCTCCATCCTCTGCTGTTTTATAAACACTTTGTACCTTTCTTCTAGTTTCAGTGTCTGTATGTTCACACCTGCAGTTTAATGAAGATTAAAGACGAGTTATTTGGTTTTTTTGAACGTTGCGAGAGCACAGACTTGATATTGTTTTCCGTTTTATCAAGTTAAATTAAACTTTCCTAGTTTTGATAGCTTTACTGAGGAGTTGCTCTCAAACACAATATGTTCCTCATTGGTTCAGTTAATACCGGGATTTTAGTAATTTTTTATATAAACGATATCGTTATTGGCGACAAATTTCCAGTGTTGGCAGAATATGAGCGGAAAACAAAACGAGTCTCGTAGAGCGACGTAACAGAAGAACAGCGACGCTGAGACGACCGCACGACGCTCCCACGAAAGCGTCTAGCACATCAGGGTTTTCTTTGCTTTTCACCATCCCGGTCCGACATATCTTGCGGACGTGTTCCTCGACCAATAGGATGAGCCGTAGCCACGACTTGACAACTTCCTGACCCTCCTCCTCCAGGAAAGACCAATTTATGGCACTTTTCATTTAATCTGACATGAGTTGCCACCATGAAAGATAAAATATATATCGTGTAAGTCTGTCACCGGCACAAGAAAGCATTCAAAAGACTCCTCAGCCCTTCTCTGCAAATCACCACCATCACTTTGGATTTCATTGACAGTCTTCTCTAAAACTCGGGAGCTTTTCCCAGAAGTCTCTTCAGGCTCCCTTCATGCCACCATGAGCTGCTTTTCTCCCACAAAATACACCTTCGAGCAGAAACCTGAGTAAAAACTGAAGCGATGGTAAAAGTCCAGATGGGAGCCGACTTTATTCTTTTGCCTCCCGCACCAACAGATTTTTCTACCGTGTTTTTTCAAGTCTTTGTGAGGACTGGAAAACAAAATCATTAAATATTCTTTTCTGGGTACTTTTCGTTCATAAGCAGATCATCTCACGTAATGACATAATTAGAGTCCAGCTGGGTTTCTTTGATGCGCGTCATGTTTTCTTGTTTGCACAAAACTGCCCCAAAAAATACATTTAAAACATGAAAACAGCAGCTGGACTTCCAGTTTTATTCACACAACTGTTCTTTTTAACTTTTTAAAAGTTGAACTCGCATCACGGAAAGTCTCTGAACTGGTTTATTTTCAGGGAGACTCCACCGTCGTGGGGACCAGCAAGCTGCGCGACCTGTACGAGCGCTTCGAGGAGGAGCTGGGACGCCGACAGGAGCAAGCCAAGGAGGCGCGACCCAAGTGGGAGCCGCCAAAAACCAAACTGGACGAGGACCCAGGTGGGCAGCGCTGTCAGACGGGTCAGTTATAAGTAATACACGCTAATTATTTTAATCTTTATTTACTGTAGAGGTGTGATCAAAAATGTTCAGAGATTATTCCAAGTTGTGTATCTGCATCGACATCAGGACCTGAGAGCCACGCGTTTTTAATTTTGTGACTGCTGGTACGTGAACGTGAGAAGAGAAACATCCAATTTTGTGGTTCAAACTCTGAGAAACGGTTAACAGAGACTCTTGAAACGCTTCAGAAAGTCTGCAGCAATGAAGCCACGAGGGTGTTTCTGAGCGACGTTCACGTTTCAAGAGGGGGCGGAGCTTCACCGTTCAAGACCGAAGACAAAGGCGCGTCAGGTCAGGAGACACCAGGTGGGTTTTTCTTTGACTTTGGTAACAACTTTCGCTGTGAACCGCCTTAACTGTGGTGCCATGGCAACAGGGTTCTCCGACACGACAACACGAGTTTCTCACCTGCAGCAAAGCAATCGTATCTCTACCCACCAGGGATTTGTCTCCTAGCGACTTCTTTTTGTTCCCTAAAAGGAAGTTCAAGCTGAAGACCTGGCGTTGAGCTTCCAGGACTGTGAGCTCGTTGTATCGTTGCATGCAAAGCAACTACGAGTGATTGGCAGGCACATTTTGAATCAGCAGCCTCTGAGCTTTTTGATCACACCTACTCTAACATTATCATCATGTTAGTGATATTTTGCATTAGAAACTGTCTTGTCTTCTCAAGGGGGAGGAAAGGGAGGAAGTGAAGTGTTTATGATATTATCTGCATGGCTGTTTCAACTCCGCAATCATGTACATCTCACTCAGGGAAGATCTCATTCTGCTAAATATGCAACTCTGATTTCACCATCGGGCACTCGAGTTACAACGCTGATGAGAATTGAAGCCACAAAGCATTCAGCTGAATCACAATCCTCAGTTCGGTGGGAGGTTTATTCTCTTATCGGAAAGATTAACGAGGAAAGAGGCGCACCGAATCGGGTTCGCGATGACTGAAGAGCGCGCTGCACTGTTTTGGTTTCAGACGAGAGCAGCAGCGAGTCGGACTGCGAGTCGGACGGCGAAGGAAGCAGCTGCTCCAGCACCTCCGACTCCGAGGTGTTCGACGTCATCGCCGAGATCAAGAGGAAGAAGGCTCACCCCGACCGGCTGCACGAGGAGCTGTGGTACAACGACCCCGGACAGGTCGGTCCGTCTCGCACATCTTCGAGTGTTAAGTAACCCTGAAGCCTGAAGGTTTCTAATCAATGTAAGAAGTCTCCGTTCGACTTCCTCCTCGTCCAATCACATCCAGATAAACACTCTGCAGTGATAAACTCTTTACTGCATCGTAGATCAATACCATGTTTTGTACAGAACGATTGTCCACTCCAAGTTCCAAACACTGAACAAAATTCAAAAGAACACAGATGATTTTTTTTCATGAGTTTACCGAGCCAGTTAAAGCTGCATGAAGGTGTTCGCAAGCAACACTCATCTTTTCTTAATATTTAAAATGAATAACGAGTGAAAAATTATGCATTTAACGGTTTTTTGCGAACCCTTTAAATGCACGTAATTAAACAACTGCTTTCTATTGATGTACTTAAAGTATAAACTGTTAAAAAAAATCAACTTAGTCTTTAAATATTGCTTCTAAATCAAATGAACCATGTGAATGACTTATGAATTATTGCGTGCCAATTGTCTAATATCCATATTTTATGTTTGATCAATAGACTGCAGGACTCTAGCCTCCTACTCTTTTAGCAAAAACATCTGGCCTCCTGACAGCAGCTGAAATTTTCACTTTCATACTATTTTGATAAATAAATAAATGAAGTCGAATAAATCTACAAACAAATAAATGATATGATCCACAACTTTAAATTCAAGCGTTTAGTTCTTATTCCACAAATTCAAACATCATTTTTTGATGCTACAATTTTTTAAGGCAATAAAAGTATTTTAATTCGACAAATGAGTTTGTAACTTACTGAAAAGAAAACTATCATCTGTTGTTTGATATGATCCTAAAACAAACAGTTTAGATTTAGAATGAATCAAAAGAAATAAACAGAACATGCAGGAGACGCCTGTGTTTTCATTGTGATATTTAAACTTTGTGCCGCAGCGCGGATGAAAATAACCGAAGAGGAAAATCCAACAAACTGGCCCAAAAAAAATATCAAAAAAGCAGCAATCAATCATCAATACACACATTTTTATAAATGATGTGATTAAAAACACTCATCTGAATTAAAACACGTGAAGCAACACGTGTGCCTTCACTGCAGAAAAACATCAACCGGACAAAAGAGGGTTTTATTATTTTATGCAATAACTGATGATGCAACGCTTTCTAGTGCGTCTTAATGCGCTAGAAACAATATTTAAAAGTTTAGTGTCCTCTCCTTGTAGTAAACACTGTAAATGACTTGTTTCAATCTCATTTCATTTGAAAGGTGTTTTGCAGAGTCGACATGTTTTGTGTTTTTTTTTTCCTACACCTTTTTCCCGTGATGTCGTCCAGACGTCACAAAGGTTCAAACCTTTAAAGAAACAGAGGTCGGGAGCGTGCGGCTTCGGAGATGTAAAACGCTCCTCTGTGTTTCTGCACGGCGAGCGTCCCATTTACTTATTTTCTCTCCGTCCAGATGAATGATGGCCCCTTGTGTAAGTGCAGTGCCAAGGCCAGACGTACAGGGATCCGCCACAGCATCTACCCGGGGGAGGAGGTATGACGCGCCCAGAATAAATCACCCGTTGGCAACCTTGAAGCGGTGCCACTCAGGGGCAAGGGCGTTATTCTACTCAGCCCCGAGTGTGGTCTCCATTTTCTATTGTATGAACGGGATAAGAAGAGGGGATGTATCATCTTAAAGAACCAAATGATGATATTACATCCGTGAGGATCTGATGGGAGGGGGGCTTTGTTTTATAGATTTACATTTTACAGACATTAAGTCATTTTTTTCCATCTTAAAAATCAATGTTATTGAGAAAATAAAGCAAACTTAACCTCCTGGCAGTTGATTAATTCACTGATTGACTTTTCAATCAGTTTTCATCCATAACATGCATTTCTACAGTCGTAATCTTGTGTGTGTGTGTGTGTGTGTGTGTGTGTGTGTGTGTGTGTGTGTGTGTGTGTGTGTGTGTGTGTGTGTGTGTGTGTGTGTGTGTGTGTGTGTCCTCCAGCCGGTGAAACAGTGTCGTACGATGAACAACAACTCGGGGAAGCTGTTCCACTACAGGATCACCGTGTCTCCGCCCACCAACTTCCTGGTACGACTGGAAAGAATCTCAGCCTCCGTAACTTTGCACAGTAAAACATCAACGCCATGAAGCCACCATTTTACACTATTTTTTTATTTAAATTCTATAGCAACGTAAAAGTCGAGCGCTGGCAGCCTCTGTATTCTTTATCGTTCTTTAACTGTTCGGTGTTACATTCACTCCAGTGTCATACAGCGTCTCATTAATAATTAATAATCACACACTGTTTGACCGTTTGTCTGCTGCAGACCGACCGGCCGACCGTCATCGAGTACGACGACCACGAGTACCTGTTCGAAGGCTTCTCCCTCTTCTCCCACATGCCTCTCACGAGCGTAAGTCTGCAAGTAAACCCCTGATTTTTTTTATTTTTTTTTATTTTTAACACCGCTGAGGTTTCAGATGTCTGGCAGTAACAGCGGGTGTCACTGTACAGACTGTTTTTATTTTTTTTTATCTTAGCTATATTTCATGTCATTGTTATTTATTTACCTGCTCTGTGTTTTCAGTTTCTTTCACGCCGAGTTCTCTCTCTGTTTTTGTTTGTAAGTGTCATGTTTAAAACCTCACACAGGTGAAACTTGAAAAAATAAAAATAAAATAATAAAAAAAAAGTGGATGAGGGCTGCTGACGACGCCGGTTCGCCCCGTGGGAGTCATTTCACACTCAGATACACTCGTGTCTTTGTGAGGCATAAAGGAAGCTTAAATCTAGATAGAAATGGGGAAAAACCGAGGTGAGATTCATTCACCCTTTAAACCAAAGAAAAGAAGTCACTTTGGAGTTTTAAAACATTCGTTAAATGTGTAATTATGTTACCTTTTTTTTTTTTTGTATATCAAATGGTAGCCCAGACCAGGTATTCACGGGTCCTCATTGGCCATCACAGGACACCGTCCTCCTCCTCCTCCTTCGTGTCTGTTTTTTTTTTTTTTTTTGTCAGCATTTGAGAGAGAAATCCTTCCTCCAGCTTCACCGTCCTCAGAAATAACTTCAAATCGGCTTTTGGGGCTCTTTGTTGCCCGGACAAAGTGCTGCGCTCTCACTGGGTCGACCTCGCAGACTCCTCTCTTCCACTTTTTGAAGGCCCGTCAGTGGCTGTCGAACATTAGAGAGGTCCTGATTTAAAAAGGACCCTCTCCTTCTCTAGCCTTTTATTCCAAAAGTTTAAAGACTCTTGTTTTCTTGAAAATTTAACCCGACGTTCTGCGTCCTGATACACATACTATGAGTGTGTGTGTGTGTGTGTTTGAATAACGCTCAAGCGCTCAGTCAATATCCGTCTAGCTTGAAAAGAGCCCCGAGGATTAGGCACGATTTGAACTGGATAATTTAAGCGGCCCTCGTTAAAAGGCGAGGGGGGGGGGGATTATAGGAACCATGGAGCATGGGGTGATATATAACCCCCTCCCCCCATCTTGCTGGTTAACCGCTGGGATGGGCAGGAATAAAATGCGGCTTCCCAGGTTAATCTCCTAAAATGGACCCCCGCGCTCCGACAACAAAGACCGTGTAATGGGGAGATTAAACACAGAAGAGGGGGCTTATCTATTTAGCGAGATTTGAGTTACTTAATTTGCAAGAGTCAGGTGCAGCCTCGTGTGTGTGTGTGTGTGTGTGTGTGTGTGTGTGTGTGTGTGTGTGTGTGTGTGTGTGTGTGTGTGTGTGTGTGTGTGTGTGTGTGTGTGATTTTTGTCCCTGGTTTTAAATGCACCAAATGTTTTTGTTTTTTTTCTTCCCCACATTACAGCGAGTAACAGAATATATTTCTAACGAGCACACGTTAGAAGCGAGTGTTTAAAAAAAGGAGAAAAAAAAAGAGCTTTTAATGAGTTTCCTTGAAAAGCTGTAACCTCTACCTAACGCCGTGGTAATGAGTCAGCCTGTCCTTTCTTCTGCTTGTCCTCTGCTCCCTTTCATCATCATAGATTCCATTGTGCCGTGTGATCCGCTTCAACATAGATTACACCATTCACTTCATAGAGGAGATGACACCGGAGGTCAGTAAAAAAAAAAAAAAAAATCCCCAAAACCACTTTATCTCCCCCCGGCTCTTTCTCTCCCCTTTTCTCACCCCCCTTTTCTTTTTTTGTTTTTTATCTCGAACGACTGAGCCTCGTGTAACTCCGAGCACCTCCGGCGCTCCGGGTTGAGCGGAGGTGCTAATCCTTTTTAGAAAAGAGGAGAGGAGTTTCCTTTTGACCCCGCTAAAGTTGATGGTATCGATAAAGGTGGCTTATGCGATAAAGTTGAGAGAACTGGATTTACTTATCAGCCGTAATCTACATTAAGGCGCTCTCTGTGGCGGTGCGCTCGGTTTGAACCTGTGGCGCCGGCATGTCGCCGCTGTCGAACATCCTTCTTCCTCTTGTATCCAGAACTACTGCGTGCGAGGCCTGGAGCTGTTCGCCTCCTACCTGTTCCAGGACGTCCTGGAGCTGTACGACTGGAACCTGGCAGGTACCTATCCCGACACGCAGTGCCGATCGCAGTGGCGGCTTCACGTTCCATAAATGGTTTCTGTTGCCCCTAAACTGCCTCTCAGGCCCATGCGTGGGTCACTGGGATGACAACGGCTTTGATAGTGAAACAAAACGACATCTCAAATTACAGAAATTACAAAACAGGACCTAGATTGAAAGTCATCCTTTATTTTTCTTAGGTTTTATTTTATTAAGGGGGCAATACCGATTACTGGAAATCAAGGAGAGCGATATATATTTGCAGCTTCATTTTGAAGCACCAGCAGAGTGTTTGACACGTGCATGTAAAATATAGAGGTTCTTCTGTAATCTATATTATCACAAGCCCCCCTTGCTAGAGACGCTAATGCCGTTATTAGTCACAATATGTGTCGTTAAACTCTTAAAAAGATCAAATACGACATGATTGTGGTGTTTTAAACTTCTGCAACATCTTCCTGTCTTCCCTTTTGAAACACAAGTGCTCTGATTGGCCGGTTACTCGTGAGGTGTAGCCAATCAGATAAGGCTGTGGGTGGGACGTTGCTCAACACCACAGACTGATAAATGCATTTATTTCCAAAAAATAACGATGAATGTAAAAATGTTAAATATCGTCCCAATAATCTGATTATTATTATGGAACATGTAACTACCTGTTGCTGCTCAAAGTCTCTTAATGTGTCATTTATCATGTTAACTTTAAAGAAAATGTTTGAAATGATGAAAGTCTTGATTATTTGCTCATTATAATTGTAATATTGCTTCTTTTTTTAAAAAAAATTTTAATAACCCCAATATGTAAGAATGTCCCACTCAGTATTCAGTGTACACATGATGGAGTCATAATGAGCAGCTGACTTGTGTTCAGGCAACATCTCCCTGCAGCAACGTGGAAATATATCATGCACACGCAGAATATTATGAATATTAAACATCTGATTTCACATTTCTTATCTCACACATCACTGAATTATTTAATTCTAATCAATAACAGCAGCACAACATGATTGTATTTGTCATTTCAACCAGAACTTTACACTGTTTATCTACTTTTACTTTTAATTTATTTTACCATCGGAGGTCCCAGAACAACAACACTAATAGCGTGCTGTGTTTTTCAGGTCCCGACCCCGACAGCGAAACCTCTGGATGTCAGCGCTTCCACTTCATGCCCCGATTCGTCCGATTCCTACCTGGTAGGACTCTTTTAATAACTCGCACAGAACCTGTACTGCTTCCTTTGTAAATGTTGTCTCCCTCTGGCGGTGCACAATCCTCCAGTGTTTTTTTTTTTTTTTTTAAACACATTATATATATAAAAAATAAAAAAAACTCCAGATCTGCACCCACAGTTGCTGCTAGCTGTGGTTTGTTCCTGGTAAAATGTCAGTTCGTTGGTGTTCATCTTCGATACACATGATGGTGCTGGTGCACTGTGATACCGCTGCCCTATTTTGTTATGACAGCCGTGCCACCTACCTCCTTTTCCATCAAAAAAAAAAAAAAACTATTTCCCTTCCGAGCTCTCTCCCTCCCCAATTTACCCGTCTGCAAACACTTATCCATCTCTTTTACAAAAACAAAAAAAAACAAAAAACATGCAGTGCGACTCTGATGTGATCCGTAAAGAGGCAGTGAGGGAAGTCACGCTGAGAGCACGCTGATGGCATGTTTGAAAGTTACAGTGTGTGCCTTAATGCATCCAGGGCTGACGGGGGGCACAGGCTGGTTTATTTAGTTATTTATTTTTTGGTGTGTGCGTGTGTGTGTGTGTGTGTGTGTGTGTGTGTTGTGTCCAGCTGAGCACTGGTAAATGGAGGTCAATCAATTTTGCATGACTCTCTGTTAAACTGACTTTATTTGACCCGGTTGATTGCACCGCCTGCGCTCGGCTGCATCTCGCTGCACATGTGTGTGTGTGTGTGTGTGTGTGTGTGTGTGTGTGTGTGTGTGTGCGTGTGCGTGTGTGCGTCATCTCTGCTTATTTTGGGGGGATTGTTTTTTGTCTTACAGATAGTGCGAGTCGTTAGAGGTGCACCATTATGTTCCTTTCACGTATTGCATCGCCGCCTGCGTGTGTTTTTCCTGAGCAATTTCACAGTATGTGATGCGGGTTCGGGCGAGCGCGAGGTGGGAGAGGTGGGAGAGGTGATAAAGGTGATAGAGGTGCTCAGGTACATGAAACAAAAATGTTTTTCTGCAGCGTCATCGACGAGCAGCGGAACAACGTACGAGTTCATACTCGTTTAATTCCCGAAAACTTGCAGCCGGCTCTTGTGAACTCATACATGCATTCGTGTTTGTTTGTTTGTTTGTTTGTTTTGGGTCTCAGACGGAGGGAAGGAGGTGCTGTCGATGCACCAGGTGCTGCTCTACCTGCTCCGCAGCAGCAAGCCGCTGGTCCCCGAGGAGGAGATCGCAGACATGCTGCAGTGGGAGGAGCTGGAGTGGCAGAAATACGCCGAGGAGTGCAAGGGCATGATCGTCACTAACCCGGGCATGGTGAGGCCGCCGCTTCTCCGCTGCCTTGTCTTGACGTTTCAAGGACGTCTACCCTCCCCCCACCACTCCCTCCCGCCCCCACAAACCCCCCCGACGCAGCGGGACTACGTTCGTCCCTGTTAGCCTGTGACACGAGCAGCCTCACCTATTATCCCCCAAGGGCGTTTGTTGTCATGGACACCGTTGGGGCCAAAAAAAAAGCTTTTGTGCACCCGATGAAGTTGGTTAACCTCCTTGTCTGGCCCACATTTTAAAGGCTGCACAGTGTGTGTGTGTGTGTGTGTGTGTGTGTGTGTGTGTGTGTGTGTGTGTGTGTGTGTGTGTGTGTGTGTGTGTGTGTGTGTGTGAGTGAGTGAGTGAGAGGGGGGAGGGAGGTGAAGATGTCATTGCTAGCTAAAAGGTTGCATATGAGCAGTGAATATGATTGCGTAACCTCTGGTGTTGGGTGAGTTATTGAGTCTGCTGCTCTCCCTGGCACGACTGAATCGTTGCTGTCAGCGACAGGCTGTTTGTAAGAGTCCTCCATCCCCAGACTCAAAGTTAAAGATTAACTCTGCCACTCAAACAAAGTCTATTAAAAAGGTCATCCGCGGGGCTTTTACCTTGTTTGGAGAACATAGAAGCATCCGGATCAGCGGCCATCGATGGACGTCGCTCCCGTGATTTATAATAGTGTTGGTTGTTGATTATGAACCAGCAGGAGCGTCTCAAAGATATTTACTGATTCTAAAACCACTCGTCCTTAAAATTACTGCCTTTTCTTATATGTTGTCTGTAAAATATATCAGAAAAAAAAGGCAAAATTAAATTTGATGAAATCTTAAAATGACTATTCTTCAATTTAAACAAGTCCACAATGTAAAGTTAAACAATTTGCGGATATAAAACAGGAAAAACACAAAATATTCACATTTTAAAATAGTTGGAACCATTTTTACATTTGATTTTAACAGCTGATCAGAGATCAAATAGATGAATTCATGCATTAGTACCTCATGACATCATCAGGAAGTAAAATGAGTTAAGAGTCTTTTCATTCATGATCTCACGCATGAACAACATCATCAGTGATTATGATTTATTAAACATGATCATGCACCGAACCAAACTCTGCAGCACATCATGACATCATCATGACATCATCATGACGTGCTGTGATTGGCCAGTTTTTGTGTCAGTCCATTTATACCCACGATGCTTAGTCAGTGATGATGTCATGACGCGCTCTGTGCAGCAGAGTTTCGTTGAACTCTCGTTACTTCCTGATGATTTCACGAGCTATGAAAGCACGAATTCATTGGTGTTACAAGTGTTTACCAAAACAAACAAACAAACAAACAAACAAACAAATAAATAAATAAATAAAATCTCCTGCCAGAGCTCCATACATGTCCTAATTTTGTGTGCGTGTGTGTGTGTGTGTGTGTGTGTCAAGGTCAGCTGCTACTGCTACTGAAAGAGTCCGATGACAAACAAACATGGCACGCTTAAGTGATCATTTCACACACACACACACACACACACACACACACACACACACACACACACACACACACACACACACACACACACACACACACACACACACACACACACACACACACACACACACACACGTACGTCACCACCCTTCAATCAGCCGCAGCGCGTTAAGGGCCAGGTAAAGCAGCGGCGGATGCTAAACATCCCCAGTGTACATGAGAATTAGCATCTGCACTGTATTGGCGGGCTTGTAAACAGCGTAATCATCCAACTCAATCAAAGCTGATGACGTGGCTCCTATAGGCGGCGTCAAAGTCGGCCGGCCGACCTCTCGCCCTCGAAAATCAAAAGAGTTTTGCATGCGGGCCGCGGCGAGAGAGCGCGGCTCGTGTCAAGGTGAGCCTCGAGCCATCTGCCGCGCCGCCGTATGCTGCAGCCGCTTTCCTCTGATCTGGCAACAAAAAAAAAGACGCCTGACAGGCCAACAGCGGTCCGGGAGCGAGTCGGCTGAGGACACGTCGCTTGTCAATCTCCTCCAGTCTGGCCTCGGGAACGACGGCTGCCTCGTAGCTACGTTCGTGTTTTACGCAACGCCGTCACGTCTCAACCGTAACCGACTCCTTTCTCTCCTCCCCCCTCCCCCTCCCCCCTCCCCTCTCCCCCCTCCAACCAGAAACCGAGCTCGGTGCGCATCGACCAACTGGACCGGGAGCAGTTCAACCCGGACGTCATCACCTTCCCCATCATCGTGCACTTCGGGATCCGGCCCGCTCAGCTCAGCTACGCCGGAGACCCTCAGTAAGATCACACACACGCACACACACACACACACACACACACACACACACACACACACACACACACACACACACACACACACACACACACACAGCCGGTGGTTGGGAATTCTCTTACTGTGCTGCTGCTTAATTATGAGATCATGTGAGCCGCTGCAGAGAGACGCGGCGACGCCAATCAAAGGTCGGCGAAGCAACTCTCAGTCTAAAGTTAAACCTGTGGATTTCAGGGAGGAGGTGATGACGAAGACGCAAAACAAGAGGAGGATCATTAGGAAATCCATTTAGGCTGAACTAGTTTGATTCTCTCCTCCAACTAATGGCTTCCTCCACCCATCCACCCCCCCTCCTCACCCATCCCATCCCCTCCCCGCTGATACATTTTTTCGCCGTGTGCCCGCCGATGCTCTTTCATCCCCTACACACCCTGCTGCCATGTCAAACTTCTCAACGCGGCAGACAAGACAAATTTATGGACGGACTGGGACATCATTAGCCGATTGCAGAAACGAGTAGTAAGAGACCGGCGGAGAGGATTTCCTGCTGCCGCTAATGATGCGTGTAGCGAGGGCAGGAGTCGGTGTTGATTGCGGCGGCGGGCGATGCCACAAAGAGGGGAGCGGCGGACACAGCAGCAGCATATATTAACTCGGGAGACTGAAGAAGCTGTGTTGTCTTCGTCCTCCCTCCCTCCCCCCTCCCCTCTTTCACGACCGCCCGCCGGACGCACTCGTGCTCAGGGCCGCCACTCGAGCTCCGTCGCAACCGCTGAGGCAAGAATGACGACATGTCAGAGGTTAAGGAAAATAAAGAGATAGGAGGACGGAGAGAACGGGTGAAACACGATCGACCGACGGAAGACGGAGGGAAGACAAGTGAAGAAAAGATATGCAAAACAAAGCTCCAGCAGAGGAGACAGAAACCTGGTCGAAGAGCTACAACACATCCCGACCTGCCTCCGCTTTCACACTCGGCGACGCCTCGGTGACGTCCGGATTCACCGTGACGGAGCCGCTTGTCACTCGTGAGCCTGAAAGCCTCATTTACATACCTGCTCTCCGATTGGCTCGTTTCATTCCACGCATCCTTTTTTTCTTATTCTCTCGTCAGTTATTTTGAAAACGGCAAAAAAAAATGTCCTCAGTTTTACACATTTATCAGGAGCACAAAACAACTTTATATCCACGGTATTCCCTCCTGTTGCATCTCAGATGATCTAAAAGTTACAAAAACACAAAAATAAAGAACCAGGGGAAAGCATTGAGTGCAATAAATGTTTTTCTCATGCAAAAAGAACGTTGAAATGAGTTGAACTGGCTGACTTTAAGTTGTAATGCACACTTTTATTGTCACATCAGTGCAGGAAAATGGGTTTCGATCATAACTGTAATAAGCTGTACAGAATTATTTACATACAACAGCTGAGCATAAAAGGGATTTTCAGGCAAGTTTCAGGCTCCACAATTTAATATTCTGTCGTATAAATTTCTCGGGCACCTGACAGGACGTGAAAACGACAACTGCGACGGTCTGAAAGCGGCGAACACGTTGCGTTTCGTCGCCCGAGTAAAAGTTTCCAACCGACACTCATTTTGCCAAACATCACAAGTATTGCAGCTCGTTCCTTGTCATATCTGAGACGTTATGACAATTAACGGAGGCCCTCGTTCGAATGCCAGGACGCCATCACTTGAGCGGACAGAGGAAATCTTAACGTCTGGAAAAAAAAAAAAAAAGGAGCTGCAGACAGAAGGCAGGAGAGATGGAGCTGAAGAGAGAGAGAAAGAGAGGCAGCATATGGTAATGAGAGCGTGTGCAAGGGATGGCGAGAGCTGCAGCGCTGCTTCCCCGAGAGCATACAGCGGATCTGTGGAAAGGTCATTGGAGCGGATTGGGGACGAGGGGGCCTCCCAGGCTGGATAGACTCTCTCTCTCTCTGTCTTTCTTCCTTCCTCTCTGTGTCGCTCGCCCGCTCGGTGCGGAGGTGGTGGTGAGCTGATAATCGGGTCGGTAAAGCCGTCTCATTCCCCTCGTCTCAGTCTCTAATGAAGTCCCCGCTATTAAAGCTCTATAATTCTTCTATTCCACAGTACACCCGCCGCCTGCCTCCTTTCCTTTCCTTTCCTTTCCTTTCCTTTCCTTTCCTTTCCTTTCCTTTCCTTTCCTTTCCTTTCCCACTCACTCACTCCTCTCCTCCCTTTCTCTCTGTCAATGCACCATCCTACCCCATCACCACCACCAACCACCACCAATCATAATTGAATAACTCTCAGGGTAAATGAGGAGAAAGTCTCCTGAATGGGAGCAGAACGGTCACACTCGGCCCTCAGTGCATCAATCAGGAGGTCTGATTGAAAAGAGAGAGAGAGAGGGGTGGGGGGGTACATGTCACCTTGCCGATAACTCCCTGCCTCTTTTCACATGGAAATGAGAGCAAAGGTGATAACGTTTAAAAAAAATTTTTTTTATATAGATGAGAGATCAGGTGTCAGGGCTCCTCACAGGTGTCTTTTTATTTGATTTTTTTTTTTTTTTTTTTTTTTTTACCAGAATGAGGTGAAGTGCTTGATTTGTCAGTTCAAATAGTGGACATCTAAAAGAAAAGAGAGATTTTGTGTCGACTGCCCCTCACACACACACACACACACACACACACACACACACACACACACACACACACACACACACACACACACACACACACACACACACACACACAGCTTAATGTAATAATGGCCTCGGGCAGCTGCTGAATTATCTTCAATATCGGGGCCAAGCTGCAGATGAAATATTGACGTGTTGCTGACACCTTTCTCTCCCGTGCAGGTACCAGAAGCTATGGAAGAGCTACGTGAAACTACGCCACCTGCTGGCCAACAGCCCCAAGGTCAAGCAGATCGACAAGCAGAAGCTGACGCAGAGAGAGGTGGGTGGTGGTAGAGGGGGAGGGGGGATTCGCAGCCATTAATTCAAAAAACAAACAAACAACAACAAACCAAAACTATTAGAGATGCCATTCTTCCTGCTGCACACAGCGATTCAAATGCTGCTTATCTTGAACTCACCACTCGAGTTATTGCCTGCCAGTAACAACGATGTTATTTTCACCAAACAAATGCGAGACAGAGAAAAAAAAACTAAAACACTGCCACACTTTCTGGCTTTAAATGAGGAATATTTGGATTCCTACTATTCATTTGCACATTATACAGAGTGGAACTTTACTGTGACTAAACAGTTGTCCAGCAATAATTTTTCTCAATAATCCTAAACCATTCACTAGAAAGACTTGAGAAAATCGAGTAATTTAATTTTAAATGCAGCTGTTTTTTTTGTTTCTTTTTGCTGAACACAGATTAAACCTCCTTTTTCTTTTTCTGTATTTCTGCTTCACATTCACACAAACATGTCATTTGTTTTCGATCTTTTTTTAATTTTTTTTTTTATTGTCGATTGCTTTGCTTTTATTTTGGCGGGGTTAAGGACGGGGCTTTTCTTCCACTGATTACAAGAATAGATTCACATTTATTCACGTCTGCTCAAACAACTACAGTCAGGTGCTCGTTTCTGGGTCGCTGCAACCGTCGGTCCCGTTCTCTGGACGTTAAAACATCCGGTCCTATAACGGCACCAGTTCATCTGCAGGCAGGTCGGACGGGTCGAAGCAGCATCTCTGAACCGGACTATTGTTTTTATGACAGGCATGAAAAATGTGAACCCGTCCTTTAATGCATAATTTAGATGAATTTACAGCTCAGAAAGAGGTGGAGGTAAACTGCTCTCCTGAGTCGTATGTACGTACGTGTGTGTGTGTGTGTGTGTGTGTGTGTGTGTGTGTGTGTGTGTGTGTGTGTGTGTGTGTGTGTGTGTGTGTGTGTGTGTGTGTGTGTGTGTGTGTGTGTGTGTGTGTGTGTGTGTGTGTGTGTGTGTGTGAGTGTGAGTGTGAGAGTGTGAAGGTCAAACAGCCACAAGGGAGCGAGACTGGAAAAGGTTTAGATGTGGTGAAGTAATGACCATGCAGCCACGGGGACTCACCGGCCAGAGTGTGTGTGGCCCCGAACAAGCGCTATTTTTTTCCATCCCGGAAGTTCTCCAAGTTCTCCGCAGTAGATGCAGATTTTTATTTTTATTTTTTTCAGCTGTAGCTACAAACGAATCCGTTTAAAAACAACAGAGGAAAGAGTTTCAAATGTTTATTACACGTCAGAGGAAATACGGCAGTGTGATTGTCAACACGTTCCTGCTAATCTTTCATAATAAAAGCCTTTTTTTATGATGAGGTTTCTTTCTAATAAAACATTTAAAGGGCTTTTAATTTGAAACAATACAGGAAGTGTTGAGTTTGTGTT
Organism: Brachyistius frenatus; assembly: GCF_029030835.1. Taxonomy (NCBI): domain Eukaryota; kingdom Metazoa; phylum Chordata; class Actinopteri; family Embiotocidae; genus Brachyistius; species Brachyistius frenatus. The sequence continues at coordinate 1,146,943 of NW_027210664.1, read as the reverse complement.
CATGTGAAATGCATTAACTGAGATGGCGGATCATAACGAGGCTCCGACTTGATTTCGGGAATCAATTAATGCATCTTAAATGTTAATTATGAGAAATTTAAACTACTCCGTTTGTTTTTATTGGCTCTCTTCAAGGACACACGCTTTGGATCTTCAAACACCTAAAATAAGTACTTAAATTTCAACCAGGTCTGTGAAACTGAAAACTTGACTTCTCCAGTAACTACATCTGGACTCTGTTTCAGACTTCCTAAAATGCAAACTGCAAAAAAAAAAAAAAAAAAAAAGGCTTTAAAACCTATTTAGTTCTGGAGGAAAAGTTCCTCTCAAGAAAGTATGTTTGGTCTGAAAACGGCTTCATGAGCTGCAGGTCCGGTTTCTGCCTGCCGACTGTTTGATGCACTCCGAACCAATAATGAGCAAGAACCTCCGAGCTCAATTAGCTCCTCTTCCAGGTAGCTCTGCAGAAGTCTGCGGCTAACAGGCCCTGACAGTCCTACTGTCAACCTGCACTGCAGCAATTAGAGAACCCAAACACACACACACACACACACACACACACACACACACACACACACACACACACACACACACACACACACACACACACACACACACACACACACACACCTGATCCATCAGACTCCACCGGGAGCATTAACTGGCAGTGGTGGCATTGCTGCTTAATGCCTGAGGGAACACGGAGGCTCTCCTTCCTCCATCGATGGCGATTCAGCGAACGACTAAACGTCGGCTCGTCTGATGGGCGTTTTTTTTTTTTTTTTTTTTTCCTTCTCCCTGCCGTTAAGAATCACCCCGTCGGAGGTTGTTCGCAGCCGAGTCGCGCCTCTCCGACGGGGCGCTTCGATGCCGCTCGCGCTCGGCCTGGAGTCCTCGGAGAGCTCCGGGGAGACCAGAGGTGTTCACCTCGGCGAGAGCTGGCCTTCACACTGGGGGCGCACGCCTCTGCACCCATTTCAGGATCTCCAGCTGGGAGCTCAGAGGGGTTTCTGCGTGTGTGTGTGTGTGTGTGTGTGTGTGTGTGTGTGTGTGTGTGTGTGTGTGTGTGTGTGTGTGTGTGTGTGTGTGTGTGTGGGCGGAGATGGTGTGGCGTTCAGGGACATGCAGACTGTCTGTATGTGTTGCCCAGATGGATTTTGTGCGATACCCTCAGCCAAACAGTTGTCCGGGGGCCTCAAACATACCACGCAGATATTGTTGGCAGAAAATACTCCTTTTATTTATTTTATTTTTTTTGGAAGCGAAATTTCAGCAGCTTTTCGTCTGCGTGTCTAGACCGGCCGGCCTCCAAACTTCCTCTGAGAGCGACTCGTGTTTAATAACATTTATTAACACAGCAGAGCTCCACCCCCGAAACCAGCTGAATAAGCTTCTTTTTATGTGACTAATAACAATTTGTTTCACGACAGCATTTTCTCTGAATGCATTTCTTTCCATTTTGCAATTGATGAAGCTCGAACTACTCACATCTGTCACAGAAAACAAAACAAGCTGCGTGTGAGAGTCTGTGCTGTTGTTCCTGTCCTCTGACCTCTGTGTGTCTCCATGTGCACATAATACCCCACAATGACGAGGTGAAAGCACCTTATAAGACGTCTTTGTGTCGTCATTGAAAAGGAAATACGGAAGTATGTTACTTTCACTATCTCATATCTGTAATTTGAATAAGCATTCAGCCCCGAGTCAAAGCCTTAGCAGTGACTTCGGCTTCCAGTCTTCTCTATCAGCTCAGCATATGTGGATTTGGGGATTTGCTCTGATTCTTCTCCCCCGATTTGGCCGAGCTCAGTCGAGCTGCGTGAGGAGCATCTTTTGAAAAGCTATCTTCAACTCCTTCCAGAGATTTTTTTTTTTTTTTTTTTTTTTCTCGTGCTTTTTCAAGCCGGGCCACACAAGAACTTTCCAAGTATTATCTCAGCGTTGTGTTCATGAGGCTCGCCGTCTGCCCGGTCTTCACATTTTAGTAGCTGCAGCCTCCAAAAGAATTTCATTCATTTGGTCTTTTAAGTTGGAGGCAAAGAAACTATCAAAGCTTCCTGAAAGCAAAGATGCAGAGATAAAGATGAAGACGACACTTGGAAGTTTATTAAAAAGAAGAAAAATCAACTTACCTGTTATATTACGAGACATATTGCATTACATGTGTTTTGTGATGAATACATTTAACCTCCATAAGACAGAAACAGCTTGATTCGACCAGAAAAAGAAACTTTTCGTAAATATCGTCTGCAAATTTCATATAAATCTGTCCATCTTTTTTTTTTTTTTTTTTTTTTTAAATCTGCTGGATCTGGCTTTTTTTATTTTTTATTTTTTTATTTTTTATCTTCCAGCTTTGCATTGCTCGCACATTTTTGAGCAGCGTCATCAGAAAGGCCTCCGAACGAACCTGCCGAAACACAAGTCGAGCAAACGGAGCGCAACAGATGGACGTCGATGAGATTTTCAGCTGGCGCGTTCGACCCTCCGCAAAAAAAAATAAAAATAAAACGCTGGCCGGCCCTCCACTCGGCAGAAGGACCAGATGACAAAAGTCAAATGTGCCGACTCGTGCGTTCGACCAGCAGAGAGTTTAACCCCCCCCACCCTCGCCGTCCCCTCCCTGATCCCGCAGATGATGAAGTATTTACATATCATTCACACTTCTCTGATTTCTGCTTTTCCGTATACAGTGGCTGTCCGCGGGAAGATTTGTTGTGTGTGTGTGTGTGTGTGTGTGTGTGTGTGTGTGTGTGTGTGTGTGTGTGTGTTCGTGTGATGCGCGTGGGTGAGCCTGTTCGCTTTGATGCGCAGTTCAAAGTGGGATGGCATTATTTATTCATGCCTTTGTTGTTCTTATTTCCTCAGTGAGTCGAAAAAGATTCCTGCCGTTCCATTTTAGGCAGATCACGGCGAACTCAGACGGAGTCGATGGCGTCTCGGCTGAATGAAACGCACACACACACACACACACACACACACACACACACACACACACACACACACACACACACACACACACACACACACACACACACACACACACACACACACACACACACACACACACATTTTAGGAGGTGCAGTCTGTCAATACATCTTCCATCTCGGTTGTTATTTGTAGGACCCTCTTATCTCAGACTCAACCGCCCCCACCCCTCCAACCCCTTCTCCTCCTCCTCAGCTCCCGTTGTTTGCTGTAGGGCTGACGAGTGTGTGTGTGTGTGTGTGTGTGTGTGTGTGTGTGTGTGTGTGTGTGTGTGTGTGTGTGTGTGTCTGTAATGATTCCTGCTGCTGCTGATGGAGGCTACCTCTGGGCTCTGGTGTGGGGGTCCTAATGGCCCGACAGGTGCCTCGGGTCTGCTGCCACCCCCTCCCCCCCACCCCCACCCCCAAACCCCCCACCCCACCCCAAACCCCAACCCCCCCACAGCCATGCTGACCCATTGCAGTGCCTCAATTAGCCAGAGTGAGCAAAGCTGTCACCAATCCCCTGTTGCTGCTGTCCACTGCTGTACTGTGTGTGTGTGTGTGTGTGTGTGTGTGTGTGTGTGTGTGTGTGTCATGCCAGGCAGGTTTCAGTTTATTGCATGTGCCAGCCGGGGAAGGGGGGGAAGTGGCGGGGGGGGGGGGGGGGGGGGGGGGTTATGAGGATGGGAGCTGTCCCTGAAGGCTCCGCTCCAGCGGATCAATAATTGACTGGCTGGTTGTTTGGCAGGAAGCCCTTCAGAAGATCCGTCAGAAGAACACGATGCGCCGCGAGGTGACGGTGGAGCTCAGCAGTCAGGGCTTCTGGAAGACCGGCATCCGCTCTGATGTCTGTCAGGTAACCGCACGCACACGCATGCTGCAATACCCGAAACGCCTTCACGCTCTCAGGTGTTCACACAGATATGTGCGGACGTAGATGCTGACGGTGACGAACACGCTGTTTACATCACGGGGAACCAGTTTGTAGTTAAAAAAAACCCATCATGAAACGAATACAGTATGCTGATAGAACAGAGGAAAAGGAGCAAACCATGATTTCATGCCTAAAACCCCATTTTAAAATAATAAATAGGATTACAAGAGAGATCTGTAAGTAAAAAAAAAATATGTTTTTAACCAACAAATACTTTTTAAAATTATTTCAAAAGTCAGAAAAATTCACCGGCCAAACTAACTCAAAATTATGTTTGTCAAAACCCGAAGATATTTAATTTGCGATGAGAATAAAAGCACAAATTCTCACATTTAGGAAGCTGGAATCTAAAGTGTTGAATATTTTTGTTCATTAAAATACTGAAAATGCTGAACCCAAATATTAGATAAAAACTTTCAAAACAGGAAACGGCCTCGAAGCTGCCAAGAACACGTTTTAATCAAAACTTGTATTCAGATAAACAGTCACATTTTGCATTAAGGAATTGCAGACTTTTTTTGGGGGACAGTTTTCCTCCTCCTTTACCTCCTAATTAGCTGTCATGTCCTTCAACAAAATGAACATAGAAAGCTGATAGAAAAGGACGACCAAAACTTCAAAATAAAAGACCCCGACTCGTTGAACTCGAGCCGTTATCCTTTAAACTTCGGCCGCGCGTGGCAGCCGCTCCCCCGCCTCAGAAAAGCCGCACTGCGCAGCCACAGTCACGAAAAACTCGGCTTCTGATCTTTCCACGCGTTGCGTCACTTTCACCGCTCGAGTGTCAAGATCTGTGTAAGGGAAGTGGTCTCCCGCAGAGCCTCGGCAGCCATACCCTCCAATAAGGAATGACTCAGGAGCTGACGGTTTGTTTATGTTACGACTTCGCCGACACTTTTAATCAGCAAAATAAATCAGGATGGAGTTATATCTCTCTCTCTCGCTCGCTCGCTCGCTCGCTCGCTCGCTCGCTCGCTCCCGTTTTAAAGGGAGTTTGACGTTCAGCTCTCGTGTGCAGCCTCTAATGAGACCTGAACCTTAAACCGGTGCATGTGCACAACACCAGAACCTGCAGAGCTGCATGTGTCCCCTGGCTTTCACTAGTCTGCTCTGCTTTTTTATTTATTTATTTTTTTAACAAATTGTCTATCCCAATATTTCTTCGCCTCTTAATCAGAAGATAATTGGCACCACGTTTGTCTCCGAGCGCATCGCGGTATCCCACGCGCTCGCTGCAGATAGCCCGCAGCTCGCACTCGAAAAAAAAAAAACTGACAGAAAGTTGGAGCGGCGCACGCCAGACCTCTCTTACAGCAAGGTCTAGCAAAAAGACGGATCCCATCCATAATTGCCGTCCAATTATATTTGCTTCAAGCTGTACCGCTACGACTAATTGCTTCATGAATAATTTCAGTTTGGAACTGCGGCGGTGTGACACGGACGAGAGATAACGGCTAAACTGACCTATAGTTTCTCGATTTTTAAAGCAGGCGTTCTCCTTTTTAGTTTTTTGTTTTGTTTTTGGGCAACGAAACGTCGCTCGGCCACGTCGAGGTCGTTTCCCCTGAAAAAGGCTCCGTCAAGGACGTATTGATCCGTTTCAATTCAACTTATATTTGTATGTTTGCTTTTTTCCCGCCTTCCTTTTTTTTCCCCCCATGTTAATGCCATCAGTCATTTCAAAGAAAAGACAGTTTGTTTTCTCCCCTGCGAAGGAGAAAATCAGTGTGGGTGGGTCTTTATCCGGTGCGGAGCATTTACTCATTTATTGGAAGCTGCGCATCACCAACGGAGGAAATACAACCGTATAAACGCTGTTCGTTGCAGATGCATAAAAAGAATAAATCTCTTCTACAAATGTGAGTTACTTTAATATATGCCGCCTCATGAAAGCAACTGTTAGACTCACCAGTTGCACAAAATACAGCAAAATAACTCAAGAAAATGATGATTATTTAACAGCAAAATCAGTTTTTTGGAATAAACCCTCAATCAACTCGATTTGAGTATCGAATAAAAGCAGGAGGATTTCATCACAAATGTATATTCAACAAATATAGTGTTTGCACCAACTAATGCTGCATGAATACTTAATCAAAATTAGAATTTTTGTCCATTAACCATTTAATTTGGTTGCTTTATTCCCCAAAAGTTGCGAAGACATAACAAAGGCATGCTGGGAAATCTGAATATGGAAACAAAGCTGCACAATAAGTGTTGAATCATGGAACGAACACTAAAATATTACTCCAGGATATTCCCCAAAAGTACATATCATTTCTTCGATGTGATTTGGCTGCTTTATTCTCAAAAGTTACGAAAGAAAAAAACAAAGGCATGCTGGGAAATGTTGATACGAGTTGAATCATGCTCCTCGACACCCAGTGAATTAGAGTATCTCTGAACACAAGCTGTCGTCTAACTTAAGCAGAAATTTGCTGCTTACGTACAAATAAATGCGATAAAACTAGTTCGGATTTCTAATCTTTCACATTTCTAGTTGATAAAAGTGCTGATGAAGTTCAGTTTGAAACTCGTGCTTGTAATATTTCGGCTGAGGGGAAACGGGAGGCTCCGGCCGCCTGGTCCGAGTTGGACGCCGTCCAAAAAACACCCAAACATCAACCGTGACAGCAAATTAGAAAATTTCCCACCTTCTTAATTACCGGACTATCAACTCTCTCTCTCACACACACACACACACACACACACACACACACACACACACACACACACACACACACACACACACACACACACAGGCAGCCATCAGAACAGGTCGGGCGCCGTGGACACGACTGGAGCCCGGCTTTGTTTAATTGGCTACTTAACAAGGCGCGGGGACTTTGTGTCACCGCGGCCCCTGTGATGGCCCCGGGGCTTACGTGGCAGCGCCGCTTGTAGCCGCCGGGCCTCGGTGGCGCCCCCTCCCCTCCTCCCCACCCCAACCCTCCCCACCACCTCCAGCAGCACTAATTAAAACATGCGTGGCTCCTTCCTCTCTCATGCGCTGACACGGGGTTAATGTGTGTACACCCCAGCCTTCGCTACACTTCCTCCGCCGCCCCGGACCCGATCGGCGCTCCGCTAATGATTCAGTAGATCGGCTCCGTCGACTGGAACTCATTCGCTGACCGCCGACTGTTTTTCCCTCCTGCGCTCTTCGTGTCACAGTCCTCCTCTTCCTCCTCTTTCTCCTCCACCGCCGTCCGCTTCTCTTTCACTTTGTTGCGCTCCCCCCAACTTTTTTTTCTTCCCTTTCCCCGCCGTGCGGGGGTCAGGAGGTGTCGGGTGTGTTTGTTCCACTGTAAGTGTGCCAACATGTCAGAATGGGGCTTCGATTGCACCGTCCTGTCTCCAAATGTGAGTTTCCCTCCTCCTTCTCTCTGCAGCGCGAGCCATTGGGTTTTTGATTATTTCATCTCTCTGTTGCCGAGCACCACTTAATAAATAATGACTGGGCTGATTGATTTTTCCCTCCATCACCCCCTCCCCCCAACCCCTCCCCACACTCCCATTCTCTCTCACAATCTCTTCATCACACTTTCTCTCTCAAACAAAAAAAACCACGTTTCCTTCACTCTTCTTTTCACACGACCTGTACTCTCTGCCTTCTTCCTGCTTCTTGAAAATGTCCAACTCCCCCCCTCCCCTTACCCTCACCCTCACCTCTTCTCCTTGCCAATTTTCTCTGTGTCCTCCCCACAGCACGCCATGATGCTCCCCGTCCTCACCCATCACATCCGGTACCACCAGTGTCTCATGCACCTGGACGAGCTCATCGGCTACGTCTTCAAGGAACGCTGCCTCCTTCAGGTAAGGCGCAGACATGACAGCTTTACCCCCCCCCCCCCCACCACCACCACCACCACCACCACCCTCCCAGGGATGTGGCTTGTGCTGCATTATTTAAAGGCTGGCATGGCTGATAACTAACGTGAGGCTAAAATCCTCGCACTTCTTTTCGAGGCAAGCGTGCGGCCTGCGGGTTAGATACCCCCGATAAAAAAAATAAAATGTAAAAAAAAAAGTAAACATTCAGGGCAGGAGCTTGTTATACGCAGAGATCCTGGGAGGCAGCGTTTCCCCTCGTTATGGTGCCCAATCCACCTCTGCAGGAACAGTTCAGGTGGAAACGGGATCAGGAGTCAGCTGAAGTAACACACACACACACACACACACACACACACACACACACACACACACACACACACACACACACACACACACACACACACACACACACACACACACACACACACACACACACACACACACACACACACACAGACTCTGGCCTGAGTCATATCTCCGCAGCGAGCCGCCCGGGTCTGCTGTGAGCTGCAGTGACAGTGCTCAGGACAACAACAGCCTCCTCCGTAATGCCAGCTCTCCCCTGTCAGGTCGGCAGCCTGCAGCGGTGTTGCTCTCCGAGCGAGCCCCCACGGCCGCCTACAGCAATATTGAAGAGCTGTCATAACCTGATACATTAGAAATCAATGTGTTGTAGACCTATACATAGTTAAAAAGGGGGGAAGGACGCATTAGGATTCGCTCAGGGCTCGGCGTGTGTGTGTATCCGAGGTGTGTTTACGTGCGGCCGATTTTACGCGTATCGATCGGCGATCGGCCTTTTTGTCATTTGCATAACGACGACCCGTCGTCGTGAGCGGCAAAAAAAAGGAAACGCCGTCTCGCTGGGAGGGATGACAAGTGGATGACAAGCCGCCGCCCTTTCATCACGGAAAGAGAGAGACACCTATTTGAGCTTGAAGTGCCGGTGTCTCCGGAGAGAGAAGTTAATGGATCCGTCCCCTCCCTGTTTTCTCTCACGAGTCTTTTTCATCTTCCAAAGGAGACAAATGGACGAAGGGGAAGAATAAAATAAAAAACAAAAAACAAAACAAAAAACTGTCCTTTTGACGTAGCAGCTCGCATACGGGCCGCTCTGCAATGTGTGTCTGCATCACTATGCTGTCCACTGAGGTGTTAATACCGTGACATTGCTCTTCCTGTGTGTGTGTGTGTGTGTGTGTGTGTGTGTGTGTGTGTGTGTGTGTGTGTGTGTGTGTGTGTGTGTGTGTGTGTGTGAGAGAGAGAGAGAGAGAGAAGAAAGCCAGGGCTGTCAGCTGTTCACCACCACTGGGACTGAAATGACCCAAGTAGGGAGCCATCATTGCTGGGCTTACAACACCTTCCTCATCTACCACACACACACACACACACACACACACACACACACACACACACACACACACACACACACACACACACACACACACACACACACACACACACACACACACACACACACACACACACACACACACACACACACACACACACACACACACACACACACACACACACACACACACACACACACACACACACACACACACACACTCACACTCACTCACTCACTCACTCACTCACACACACACACACTCACACACTCACACACTCACACACTTCCTGCCCACGTAGATTTAGACGGAGCGGCCGCCGCCATCGCTTCTCGTTTTATTTATTTTTTTGCCCCGCGCTCCGACGGGATGATCACATTTAACGAGATGAATGTTTTCCAGCGACAGTCTCCTCATTTAACACGAGAGGATCTGGTACCCACTCGTTCTGATTGCATTACAAATTAATTGTACTGTCACAGACGGTTTGTGTGCTTTTAGTTTATCTTTAGTTGTGTCGAATGTGGGGAGAAAAAAAAACTTTTTTTTTTCTTTCTATAATACCGAGTCGTTTAAATGACTCCTGCTGAAGATCCGTCCTTTGAGTTTGTACATCAGACGCCTGGAGCTTGAAAGGTGGCTGTGTATCCAATAAATGACTAAACAGGCTGCTTCTGGTGGCACTTCAGAGCCGTGGGTGGAGAAGGTGATGGTATATATTTAGTTACAAAAAAAGATAAGAGCGTTTTGATCTTATGGATCACAGGCTTATGTTTTAGAAAATGGTTTGAAAGCATTTTTTTTTTTTTTTTTTTTTTGCCGTGACATTTCAATGTAACGCTCTTAAATCCAAGTTCATGCCAAAGAGGAAAATTAAGTATTTACTCAACACGCGAGCTGAACTGCGAAGTAGACAGCTGCCCTGTTGACGTAGCGCCAGCTCTGGAGAAAAAAGTCACAAAAACAGATTACACGTTTTTCTTTTTTTGCAATTAGATTCCCTAAATTTTCTCCACATTCGAAGCTCTGCAGCACAAAGTGATCGTCTCCAATCAAAAATGTTATCAACAAAAGTGAAATCAAAGTGTCCGAGAGCTCCTCGTGTTTCGTAGCATTTATTCACATGGCTGAGCTCCACCACAAAACAGCTGACGAAGCTTCTCTCATGTAAACAATAACAAATTGATACTCAACACATGTCTAGTCATACAGTACGGATTCAATTCCAGGACGTCATGCACTCTTATGTCTTGTAAGGGTTTTCACTTGCAAGTTGTTGTTTTTTCAACCTGCCATTTAAAAATTTTTTTTTTTTTACATTCCTACAACTTCATTGCAAAACTCTTAACTCTGCAAATGGCATCAACATTTTTGAATCCGTGTTTCAAAATTGGACATTTTTGTTCCAGCTATACGAAGGTGGTAATGAGCCGCGCTCCCATTAAAAGGAATCAGAATTTATTTCCCCTTTTTTTTTTTTTTTTTAAATATCATAAGAGATCAAAGCGGGCTGATCATCTGGGGGAAACCGGAGAGAGAGAGAGAGAACCGGGTGGTGAACCGACGCCTGTTTCCAGCTGCCTTCCTCTGTAATGTTTAATGAAAGCAGATCTGCGAATAAGAAAAACTGGGAGAAAGAACACATGTCGTAAATGTACAATCGCGATGCGGATGCTCTGTGCAGCAACGTGTCCGTTACTGCAGTGGAGAATGACAATGTGATGCTGGCATGAGGCAACTGACAAAAACCCAACCTGAGAGCCTCTGCACTCAAACCCCCCCCCCCACGTCCCCCTTTCCTGGCCACAGTGCAGCCCTTTGAAGCTCCTCTTCTAAGAGCCTCCCTGTTAAACATTTAACATTTAAAACTTGGTGGAGGGGTGGGTGAGGTTACAGAGACATGTGTTTATGGTGGCCACACGCTCCCGCATCCACCAGACCCTCATAATTCCTCCGACCCCCTGTTGCTCCACCCTCCCCCACCTCCCTCCCCGTGCTGACAGGACAAGAGGCATCACAGAGCATCTCAATAATTCAACCGTACAAGTCCTCGGCGTCTCGTATGCTTTTGTTTGCGTCCCCCCTCCTCTCTCCCTCCCCCCCTCCCCCCTTCCCCGAGTGACTCGCCGTGCACCCGGGAGGGTTCGATTTGCTTATTTAGGTATTCTCAGGCGATGCGCGTTGTGACGGAGGTGTCCGTCTGTTTGCAGGAAGCGGGCAGCGCTGAATACCATTTCACTGGATTTCAGTGTTTGACTGGACGTCTGCATGAATATCTGAACGCTTCTTTGAACCGAAGACAAATACCGATGTTACACATCACAGACAACCCGGTTGAATCCGTCCTAAATAGCCTCGTGCTCGGGTTTATTAATCATAAGGCCCGATACGGTCGAAGCCCAAATGAACCTAAACTCGAACCCAGAATTAGCCGTCAGCTCGTTTTTTGCTGTCGATTTGTCGGACGTCACCAAAGTAAACGTCAACGTGAGAATTTCTGAGGGACGGAAGCACTTTAAGACCATTTTAATCAAGTAAACTTCCCGTCATTCACATTTAATCGCCGGCAGATTTGTTGAAACTTCTCAGGTGAATCCCAGTCTGTTGCTTTGTTTGTTGTTTACCCCTGAATACCGATTTTTACCTGCGCGCTCTATTAAAAATCGCTATAATTGGTGGTGATTACTTTGTTGAGTTGTGTTTGCCAAAGCAGGCAGTTTGCCCATCGGCCTTCCTCCGCACGTGGGCGTACGATGAACAACACTCGAGTCCGCCCGCTCTCCGCTGAGCGATGATGTTTATTTCTGTTTAGCCAAAGGCGGTTTTTGAGCTGCGGCAGAGGCAGCGGCCGCTAAATCCAAATCACTCCCGATACTTTACGCAGTCATTATGTTGACAGGAACAGTTGCGGATGTCAATCCTCTGCGCGGATTCTGCTTAAGTGCCGACGCCGTGGTCGGATGTTGTCCTCAGCTGTGAGAGACGTGCGGTGTTTACAGAATAACTGATGTGTTTCTGCTTGATACGTTTCCTTCAGAACACCCAGCTCCGTAGTTCAGGCTTGTTGTAGTCGGCAGTCGTTGACTTGTGTCTTGACATCGCACAATGGGGGGAGTTGGAGATTGGAAAGGTAGAAGTTGTTGTTGTTGTTTTTATTTATTCTATCGAACTGTCAACACGGTGCTGAGAAACGCTGGATTTCTACTCGTGTCATGTCAAATAACCGGCTTTCTTGTTTTTTTCTCCCCTCCCTCAAAAAAAAAAAACCGATGTTCCTTTTAACCACAGCAGGGAAAAAGAAAAAGAAATACAATCGCTGTTGAATTTGTCATTTTTCTGTGTTCAAGGCTACAAAGCTGAAGGTCTCTTGAGCAACTATAAATATTGAAACCTCTCTGTTAACGTTTTACATATATATCTCATTGGAGCTTGAAATTGATTTGAAGTTGGCTGAAAGGAGACAAGCATTTTGAAAAGCAAGCCCAGGGGGGCGAGAGTAGTTGGGAGTTTTCTCTTTTTTTTTTTTTTTTTTTTTTTTTTTGTTGGAGGGGGGGGGGGTGCTGAGATTAACATTCTCCTAATGTAAGATTGATAAAGGCTTGACATATCCTACTGAACCCTATCTTCCCTTTTTTCTTCCCTGAGCGAGTTTGAGATGTTCAGCCGCAGCAGTCTTTCCAGGCGCAGCAGTTTTCCTCCTTTTTTTTTGTCAAACAAGGCTGAATGTCGACATGCGTTTCTTCCTTCAGGGTTATTTTACCTTTAAATTCCCTTCTTTACAGGTTTGGAAGTTCAAGTCATTAAATTTCCACACAAACAACTTCCTCTCTACTCTTTTCTATCTCCCTCTCGTCTTTTCCTTTGCTGCTGATGCGGCATTTTGTTCGACTGATTTACCTGTTTGTAAATTAGATGGTGTTAATCCAAAAGGAGAGCCGGACGGCGTCGGCCTCTGTGGAGGGTTAAACAAAGCTCTTAATGTCTAAACGTTGTCGGTTCGTCTCCTGCTCGTGCTGACCCTCCGCGGCTGTGAAGTAACTCCCAGGACTTCATCTCGGGCTCCGTATCAGGAGCTGAAAGCGTCTTTTTGATGAGTACATCTGAAGAAACCCAGAAAATTAAACTAAATTAGCCTGCTAACGGAAATCGGTGTTTGAATTTAATGTTGGAAAGCAGATGTGAAGAGGCAGATTTAAAAGACGGAGTAACCACAAAGGTAAAAGATGCATGTCAGTAACACGACCGGCTTTTTTTTTTTTGAAGCTTTCAATAAAAAGAAACGTAATTTGCTCAAATTACTTTCAAAAGCCTCCCGTGTGTTTTGCAGCATCGACATTTATCTTTTTCACAAAGGTGACCTCAGATTATTAATATCTCAGTTTGCCAACAGCCTGAGCTTCGTCCACCATTTTTCCATCTGAGGGTGCAAAATCAAACGTGCTTTCAAGATCTGAGCTCAGGAAGTCAAATGTTTAATTTTTTTTCTTGACATTAGGAAGCGACTTTGTGATTACAGTTAATCCGGTCCTTATTTTTTTTCTTTTTTTTGCACAAGTTTGAAATTCAACTTGCTCAACTTTCTTAAAGTCGGTTAGTATTGCAATAAATCCCAGTTTCCCTCGTACTTTATTTACACTTCTGACCAGTAGTGGACGTTTCCCAGCGGGCGTGAAGGAACGATGCACACAAGCCGTGACAGCACGAAGGTTTGTGTTTGAACGGTCAGGAAGGCTCGCTGATGCAAACGCTGTCATTTCTGAGCCGTCAGAAATGAGCACCCGAGGGTGCAGCAGGGACAAAGCAGCGGAAAAAAAAAACTCCACCTGAGACACAGGTGATGTACCTGAGTTCCTTTAAAAAAAAATATATATATATATATATATATATATATATAAAATTGTGGTTTAAAAAGTCTGGAAACACAAATCTACCGTCGGGTTTTATGGACACAATAATAAAATGAGAAAGACTTTTTTAGTCCGAATTCGAAATAATGTCATTTTAAGTGAATTTAAATGGTGGATTTCTGAATGAATTCATGCGTTTATATCAGAAAGTAACACGAGTTCAAAGTCGTAATTAACTCATGAATTGAAGCCTAAATTGAGGTGAGTCCACCATCAACGACTTTATTGATTTATTAAACATGATCATGATGAATCCATGACATCATCACTAACTCGGCATCGGTTCCTCATGAGTGTAGTCACACAGGTCGTCATGTTTGTGGTGAACATTTGATCTTTACTGTCTATTGGGGGGTAAAACTGCAGGAAGGCCCCCCAAAAACAATTCTTCATGATCATGTTTTAATAGATAATCATCACTTTCCTTCGGTCCTTCCAGCTGGCCATGACGCACCCGAGTCACCACCTCAACTTCGGCATGAACCCCGATCACGCCCGCAACTCGCTGTCCAACTGCGGCATCCGCCAGCCCAAGTACGGCGACAGGAAGGTGCACCACATGTACATGAGGAAGAAAGGTGGGTCTCCCTCTCTCTGTTACGACCTCTGACCCCTCCATCCCTCCTTATTTCTTTTTTTTTTTTTTCCAGGAATCAACACGTTGATTAACATCATGTCTCGTCTCGGTCAGGATGACCCCTCCCCCTCCAGGTAGGCCGCCTCCCCCATGCGGACACATATCAGTTCCTGCTATCACTGACTGCAGGAGCAATCAAAGGGGACGATCCTCGTGATTAATCCAGCCAGCAGGCCCGCTGACAAGAAAATTAACCGTAACTGGGAAAGGAAGGGACATCGGGTGTGTGTGTGTGTGTGTGTGTGTGTGTGTGTGTGTGTGTGTGTGTGTGTGTGTGTGTGTGTGTGTGTGTGTGTGTGTGTGTGTGTGTGTGTGTGAGGGAAGGGAGGGAGGGGGTGAAAACAATGAAACAAGCTTGTATTTAAAGCCACTGCTTATTATTGAATGTGAGCTGCTGTTAGCTGTGTGTGTGTGTGTGTGTGTGTGTGTGTGTGTGTGTGTGTGTGTGTGTGTGTGTGTGTGTGTGTGTGTGTGTGTGTGTGTGTGTGTGTGTGTGTGTGTGTGTGTGTGTGTGTGTGTGTGTGTGTGTGTATCCATCTCACTACTTCTTCAACTGTCCTTCCCGTCTCCACCCCCCACCTCCTTCCCTTCCCTCCCCAGGATCAATCACAACGAGCGACTGGAGTTCCTGGGCGATGCCGTTGTCGAGTTCCTCACCAGGTGAGAAGGCGCCCCGGCTCGTCTCTGATAGACACAAACACTAATTGAAGTCGACTACGACACTATCGGCCCGTTTCTCTCTCTCTTTTTTTTTTTTTTTTTCTTCCTCTCTCTCCATTTCCTCCTCTTCCTCATCCTCTTAACATCCATCCCTGTCCGTCACCACCGGGGCGGCGTTTCCTCTCAACAACTCCGCACACACTCATTCAAGACAGTGATTTCCTGGTAATTGGAGCTGGGATGGAGCCTGAAATTCTCCATGACAACTTGCAATTAGCTGTCTGTGAATGCTGACGGTGTTATTGACTCCCAGGTGAGCGCGGACAGTTCGCCGCCCGGCTACTTTTATACCTTAAAGCCACGCTGCTAATTATCCGATGCCATTATCCATCTCGCCACTCCTCACTTCACCGCCACTTCCTGCCTCTCTCTTCGCCACCAGGTGCAGCGTTTACCTCCCTTCATAGTAGATTTACAAAACACAACTTCTGCTGCCGAAAATGTAATTTGTAACCCTCGATGCTAACATTTCCAGCACACTGCACACTCAGGAGCGGGATTAAAGCTTAATAGGAAGTGACGGAGGGGTGGTGGGTGGGGGCGGAGGGGGGTACACGGCACCCTGTTTCACCCTGTTTGTGTTACAAAGAAGGTTGGTTAGCCTCCGTTTCTCTGGATATCTCCGGGCATGTTTTGCCACCCCCTCTCTTCCCCCCTCTTCTTCTTCTTTCTCTGCTTCTTGTTCCTCTGCCTCGCTTCTTTGATTGTTAGCGTCTGACGAGACACGCTTGGCCTCTCCGCTCTGGCCCCTCTGAATTATTTATCAGCCTCTTGTCCAGTTAAATGGCTACAGCAGATCCGGCCCGGCGGCCGCGTCGCCCCTCCGAGGCGAACCGCGCCTCCGCTGTCCGGCCGACACACAGGCTTTTGCACATCTGAGTCGGCGGCCGCACGGGGTAGTTAGTGTTTTTGCAGAGGGGGGAGGAGCCACACGATGATGTAAATACAAAAAAGAATATGTAAGCAATATTTGTGTAAAGTAAACATTTCATCAGAGGGAGTGTGTTTAAACCGTAAAGCCTCTAAAGAGTAGAAATCCTCGGAGGTACGTTCAGTCGCTTCTGTTTCCGTGTTTTTGAAGTTTGAAGAATCGAGTCCACAGTTTTAACGCTCACTCGATGACTCCGTGACGAGCTGAACGGGCAGCGGGGGTCATTTCCTCCGGGAATCGGTGTCCCAGTCTACCTGTGATTAATAAACACAAACCGGGTTTCTTTTTTTTTTTTTGTGTCCCTGAAGAACGCAAAGCTCGTTTGATTTGATTTTGTGTTTGTGTGACTGACACGTCGGCTATCAAACCGAGTGTCTGCGTTCTAATTATTTTCCATGACACTAAGTGGTTTTTATTCTTTCCAAGTGTTTTGTTTTCACACTAAGATCACAATACCCTGACAAATACACCTCTCGTGAATTTGGGAACAAAAAAAAAAACCAGAACGCCACCTGCTTTTTTTCCTCTCCTTGATTAGAAACGACTGAATTAAATGGCCTGTTTTAATTCAAATGAAATCAAATGACACGCCGCGGTTAGAGAGATGTTGGACCGTAATGAAAATGGAACCCGCTCGCCCGGAAACCCAGCTGTGCCGTTTCTGGGTTTCCAACACGGACCTGGAGGGGGCCGGGAAAAATCTCCGGGAAATTAAATCAGCTGGTTTTGAGCAATCTGGGAAACGCAGGAGGAACAAATATCTGACAGTTTTTGCCTAAATTAGAGCAAAGAAAAAAAAAAAGGGAAGAAAGCTTTAACGGCTGCGTCTCATGTCTCCGTCTGCAGCGTCCACCTATACTACCTCTTCCCCTGCTTGGAGGAGGGCGGCCTGGCCACCTACAGAACAGCCATCGTG
This sequence comes from Brachyistius frenatus, assembly GCF_029030835.1. NCBI lineage: Eukaryota > Metazoa > Chordata > Actinopteri > Embiotocidae > Brachyistius > Brachyistius frenatus. The sequence continues at coordinate 1,129,742 of NW_027210664.1, read as the reverse complement.
CAGAACCAGCACCTGGCCATGCTCGCCAAGGTAAGCCCCGCCTCTTCCTCCGAAACTCATCACCACTTCCTTCCTTCCTCGGCAGGTCGGAGCGGGCGGAAGGTCTCGGCGCTGATAGGAGAACGTGTCTGAGACGGCGTTATTGTTTTCTGTCTTGCCGTTATGACTTTGCTTCTTCCTAAACGGGCACAAGGGAGCTGAGTAATTTTGTCTCGCTGCCATCCTTACCCTTCTTCTTCTTCTTTATTTTTATTTATTTTTCTTCTTCCCGTTTTTCGTTTTTTGCCCCCTCAGGTTTGTAATTGGAGTTAAAAGGTTGTTGTTTTGGAGGACTAGACTAGTGTGGCTGGGGTCCCTGAGGGCCCCTAGAGGTCTTCCTGAAACACTCTCCAGTTCCTGTTATCCCCCCCACACCACCACCACCACCCTCCTTCCCTCTCTCTCTCTCGCTGGCAGCGTTGTCGAGCCGAGCTGCACTCACTGGCACGTTTGTAAAGAACACAACAATAATCGTCCCATGATGTGGAGAAAGCAATTAAAAACTTCAATCTTTCATGTCGCTCCCCGCTGAATACAAAGATGCAGCCGCCTGAATCTGCATTAGTGCTGTGTAGCAGTTTGGCTTGTTTCAATTTGCCGCTCGCGGTAAAGTGAGTGTGATACAGTGTTCGACGTTGCCAAGTTGTTTACCAGGCGCCTATAAAGCCGTCTGCTCAAGAACACTCGCAATTATCTTTCAAAAAAAAAAAAATATCTTCGGCGAGCGACGGCACAATCCGGCACTTCACTCGGAAAGGCTTAAAAGTCAGAACGGGTTCCCTCTGAGTTGGAGTGTTTGTGAATTGTGATTTAATTTGTGCGCGCAATCGCGGGGGGTTGGATACCACCAACGGTTATCAGCCGTAATTAAATAGCACCCTGACTGTTTTTTTTGCCGGGTATTTGGTGAGTAGAGAGCTGCCAGGAAAATGGAGTTGGTGCTACTTCAAACTTGGCTCGGAGGAGGAGTTGGAGAAAGTTTGGTGGACCCTGCAGTGCCACTTATTTACATTAAATACAACCTATGCAGATTATTATTATTATTATTATTATTATTATTATTCTTTCTGATGTCCTACTTTATCCTCACAGTTTCCTCAAATGGAAACGTTAACTAGCTTCACCCTCTCGTGTTTTCATGCTGCTCTTTTGGTTTTTATTTGTACACACTTTGCACTACAAACTAAAACAATTCTATTTTATTCATCTCGTGTTTAATTGGATCTATTTTTTTTTATATATATATATTTTTTTTTTGATTAGTTTTTTTGCTCCTCTATTTTATTGTTTTTATGTGAAACACTGCAGGTCATTTTCTTGCTTTAAAGCACTTTGAGCTGCACTTCTTGAATAAAATGTACTGAAGGAATAAAGTCTGTTATCATTATTATTATTATTGTACACATATACATGTAATCTGTTATGATGGCTTTACAATGCTTAATTAGCATTCTTCCACATAAACAAGAAAAATGTTTAATGCAATATCGCAAAGCAGAATTGAAAACTATTTCAATTTAATATAGAACTTTAATATTAATAATGCGCAGCACACATGACATACACGCAGACAATATGGCATGCAGTAATGTGCTGGATTTAAATTGTATGATCTAATGTCCCATTAGTCCATGAACACATGTTATCATGAGAGATATTCATGAATCCAATTAAAAGTAAATAAAATGATTTCAGTATCAGCGATGATGCAGCTCAAAGTCTTTTTCTCTCTTTGGTGCATATTTGCAGTATTAATGTATTTGTATTTTGTATTTAAAAATTTTTTCCAAGTAGCTCACAAGTGGATGAACTCCATGTTAGAGAGAATGAAGGTCACCGCTGAACTGTTTCACACGTTATCGCGGGATTATCCGTGTGTGTGTGTGTGTGTGTGTGTGTGCGTGTGTGTGTGTGTGTGTGTTGAACATGTGTGAACGTTCTCGTCCCGTGCTGGCCTGGTGCATCCTGCCACAGCTGGACAACACATGAGCACATCTGTCAGTGCCATGAAGTCGAAGCTTTTTGTTTTTTGTTTTCTACCAAGGGCAGACAATCTTTTTCATTTCCCTCCAGTTTTCTTTTTTTCTTTTTGGCGGGGCGGGGGCTCTTTTTATTTCTATTTTTTTTTCCTCCATGGAGAGCCTATGAAAATGTGCAACACCAAAAAAAAAAAAAAAAAAAAAAAAATAGCAAAATGAAAAAT